>NC_141759.1:106609282-106979282 GCF_982258835.1 Parasteatoda tepidariorum | reverse complement strand
TACTCTGAGTATTAAATTTGTTTTTAGATATATTGATGACTTAATTATCTTTAATTTCCAAGATTTTACGGTTTTATTGAGTGATATATACCCTGAGGAATTAATCTTACTTCGTAATCATGATGATAATATTAATTTCAATTTTTTGGATTTGGGTATTATGAAAGTTGAAAATATCTGCTTTGTTGATTTATACGATAAAAGAAATGATTTTAATTTTAATATTAATAAACTAGTTACTTGGAATTCTAATGTTTCTAGGAGCATCTATTTAAATACCACTTTTAATGAAATGAACAGAATTAAAAGAATATGTAGTAATATTTATTTATCCAAAATACAAATCGATAAACTCTTTCAAAATCTGATAAAAAACAATGGATACCCAACTAATGTAATAAAATTTTATATAAAATCATTGAATTAATCGTATATTTTGGTGGATATATTTTCTAAACATTTTTTTGTTAATTTTTATGATTTTCCCATGTGCAAATCCATTTCAGGCCAAAATTCATTGCCAAAATTATTTACTAAATAATTTCTTTGTTAATTTATGTAATTTTTCCATGTGCAAATCCATTTCGGGCAAATCCGTGGCTATAATTATGTACTAAAATTTTTTCTTTGTTAATCTTTCCATGTGCAAATCCATTTCGGGCAAATCCGTGGTTAGAATTATTTACTAAAAATTCCTTTGCTAAATAATTTCCCTTGATAATCTATACAGTTTTTCCATGTGCAAATCCATTTCGGGCAAATCCGTGGATAAATTGTTTGCTAAAAATTTCTTTATTAATTTATACAATTCCATGTGCAAATCCATTTCGGGCAAATCCGTGGTTAAAATTATCTGCTAAAATTTTTTCTTTGTTAATTTTTCCATGTGCAAATCCATTTCGGGCAAATCCGTGTTAAAAATTATCTATTAAAATTTTTTCTTTGATAATTTAAATAATTTTTCTATGTACTAATCCATATCGTGCAAATCCGCGGCTAAAATTATTTACAAAGCAGGCAATTTATGTTTCTCTTTTCTATTTTATATTTTTTCTTAAATAAACATCTATCTTCTAAAACTATTTATGATCAATTTTTAAAATTATCCAGTATAATATTACCTTGTGCACATCCATTTCGGGCCCATCCTTGGTAACTAACAAATCAAAACTCAGAATAACAAATCACTTCAGCAGTGCAGTAAGAACGACACTTTAGAACCCTTTTGTTACACTCAATTTGCGCTTTTGTTTTCATCTTTTGTTTTCATATTTTGTAATCTGGCAATCTTTCTGCGAAAACATTTTTAAATCATTCTTGAATAATAACTGTCCAAGTAAGTTGTTATGATTTTGCTACTCGCTTTATAGTCCCCCCTTTTTAATGTTTTTTATTTTATTTTTTATTTTATTTTATTATCTGTTTTTACATGTTATATTTACTTTTTACGTAGTTATTTAATAAAAATTTTTTTGAGTGCTCCTCACACTATTGTATTAATATATTTTGCTTTGGCTTTATTGATACAATATCAGAAAGCACTCTGTTTTGCGGATATAATCGTGTGGGCTGAAGAAAAGATTATATCTTTTTTTTTCCGGCTTTTTTTCCGGTTTTTTAATTAACATTTCACTTTTTTTTTTTTTTTTTTTTTTTTTTTAAAAATAAAATATTGTTTGTTGTTTTTTTTTTTTTTTACTTATTATTTCCCACCCCCTTTTTTTTCATATGTCTATAATTTTTCTTTGTTTTATTCTTCATTTTGAACTTATATATATATATATATATATATATATATATATATATATATATATATATATATATATATATATGTGTGTGTGTGTGTGTGTGTGTGTGTGTGCGTATGTTAGTCTTTGTTTAACTGTGACATGGTGTGCGTGTACATGGGACAACTGAAGATGCTTAAATAATCACGCTGTTGAATACATCAGTTACCAACGTGGAACCTGAAAGTGGTGAGTTCATTGATACGGACTGACCGTAGGCGGATAGGGAATCATAAACATGTCTATCATTGCAACGCGTCAATAGTTAAACATCATGTGGATGACACATCAGAGTTTTTTTGTTTTCTCAACAACCGTTGTTTAAAGCTAAATAGGATTGCTTACTGCAAAAAATTTGTATGAAAGAAAGTGTTCTTAGAAAAAAAATTCCACGGTTGATAGCAAATAGTCATTTTTTATTTTGAAAAAACAATTAGAATGTTTGTATGAAGCAATTCCATGTGTTGCGTCGCTTTCCTGCTGCCAACGTTATTTCATATTAAAAAGATTGCTTTATAACCCCATTTTAACTTTTTTAATGGATACTTTGATTAACTTCTTTTCTCTTTATTGATTAAGTTCTCTTCTCTGGAGTGGCAATTCTAATGATGAAATATTTGTTTTAAATGAATGTATTGTTTTATAGAGACGCTCACTAAGAATATCTTCAGCTGTGGAACATTATACTCCAGAAACTAGGGGGCTAGATCTACTCAGAGAAAGGTAACTTTTTTTAAAAATATCGAATGTACGTTAGTTACCACTTCTTCAGAGCTCAAATTTAAGAAAAAGCAAGTTATTTTAGCAAAAATTATTTACTTTTCAGAAGAAGAGCTGAGTCTGAAAGAAGAAGAATAAGGAGGTATCGATAGAGAGTGAGTTTTTATTCTCTGTCATAAAATATTTAAAATCGAATTGTATTGTGAGTAATACACTGGTTATCATAAATTAAGGAAAAATCACAAAAATAGCGATAACTCTTTCAAAAGTAAGCCAAACCGTGCAAAATTTGCATATGTTGTCCACTAAGAGTAGCTGAGTAAAATTGCAATATGCAAATTAGTGGCGCTGCACTCGGCTTACGTCATCTGCCTGGAGCATAAAAGTCCAAGTTTGAGAGAAAGCACACAAATTTTACTGTGATTGCGACATTGAAAATCTGAGATAGCCAATTCGTAATAATGACCTCTAGGCATCATTTGCCTGAAGAACTACGATGGAGAGCCATCGGGAGACTAGAGGCAGGGCAGAGTCAATCAGAAGTGGCCAGATGGCTAAATGTGAGTCCATCTGTGGTTCATAGACTTTGGAGGCAATTTCAAACCACAGATTCGGCATCTAGGAGGTTCAGTCAAGGACGGCCAACTGTTACGACCAGTGCCGATGACCGATATTTGACATTAAGTGCACGCAGGAATAGAACCGCTACTCCGACACATCTTAGATCCTCTCTTGCTGCAGCCACCGGAAGGTTGGTGTCAACGTCAACTGTGCGCAGAAGGCTCCACGAAGGTGGTCTGTATGCGAGACGACCAGCCATTTGCGTGCCGCTCACATCACGCCATAGGAGAGACCGTTTGCAGTGGGCCCGACAACATGTCCACTGGACGTCAGATCAATGGAGGCCTGTTCTCTTTACGGATGAGTCCAGGTTTAGTCTAGAAAGTGACAGTAGACGTTATTTGATATGGAGAGAACCTGGGACCCGTTATCATCCATCAAACATCCGTGAAAGAGATGCATACGGAAGAGGCAGTGTCTGTGTTTGGGGAGGCATATCCTTAGGAGGGCGCACATACCTCCATGTCTTTCCAAGGGGAACCGTGAATGCTCAGGTTTATCGAGACAACATCCTTGATGCTTATGTGCGCCCATATGCCGGGGCAATTGGTGATTGCTTCCTGTTACAGGACGATAATGCAAGACCACACAGAGCTCGCATTGTTGATGATTATCTTCAACAGGAAACAATTACTCGCATGGAGTGGCCAGCTCGATCCCCGGACTTGAATCCTATCGAGCACGTTTGGGATGCTCTAGGGAGGCGTGTATCTGCCATCAATCCGCCCCCTCAGACCCTTGCCACGCTTGCAACTGCTTTACAAGAGCAATGGCTCTCACTTCCTATTGAACTGATAGACCGCATAATTGAAAGCATCACACATCGCTGTTTGTGCTGTATTGCTTCTAGAGGCAATCATATTCCATATTAAAGGTACTTTTTCTATTGCAAACCGATACTTCCAATTTGTTTATTTTATACATGTGCTAATTTCTATACTACTATTAATGTCTGATAATTTCTTTTTATGTTGTTTAATACCTTACTATGTGTTGTATATTGTGGGTAAGTTTCATAAAATTCCATGTGTAATTTCTTGAGTTATCGCGATTTTTGTGAATTTTCCTTAATTTATGATAACCAGTGTATATGTAATAGTTTTACTAAAAATTGCTCGTTAGGATGAAATAATCGCAAAGTTAACTGGAATAGCTGATTTTTTTTAATCGCTATCATCATGTTAAACCTTCTGCGTAGTTCCAAAACTACGAAGCTTTTTCTCTCCATTGTTAACGCTCCAATACAGGACATAACATACCAACAATCAAATGAGTGTATCACGAAAGAATAACAATCGTGTTCACCATCAGCGGGGTAAGAATGTAATTTCCACTTCATGGTTACCACTCATTCTTTTACCATAAGTCTGCTTCGATTGATTAAGTTTGTTAACGATAGCAATTGATTAAGAATACGAGCGCTTATATTGTTAACACGTTGAATGCCATGGGGTTCACTGGTGACCAACACTGAGTTTGTTCGCAGCGCCACGGGGGTCACCGGTGACAGACGATTTATTCATTAAAAACACATCATTCGAGTAAAGTTTTAATGCTTTTAGTTTTTTTTATTTTATTATCGTTGCTAAAATAGTTTGAAGAAATTAGTGCAATACATACCGAGAAAATCATTTTGGCCAGACGGGCAAGCCATGTAAAATTAGCGTGGCATTCAACGTGTTGAAGAAGGCTGACATTCGATGACAATCGTTAAGAATATTAACGCCCAATTGTTAAAAACGTAAAAGATTTACCATATTCGCCAAATTGTGAATTTTTGAACAGATTTTATTTTTAAGTTTTTGAAGGAATGAGACTGTTTATTTTTTTTTTAATCGTAGACGGTATGATCAGTTGAAGGTTTTGGTTTATATCGGCGATATAAACCAAACCAACCTAATGTCATCCTTAGCATTCTGCATTTTAATTTTGTCGCAGTTTACAAAGATTTTTTGCGTGCATAGGTTAACCATAGAAAAAAGTCTTATTGTAATCAAAATTTTGCTGAAATTTTGGCTCTTTGATTAAGCAAATAGTGAATAATATAGAAATTCCTGTCAGAGTTAGGGAACCCAAGTTAAAGCTCTCTGGTCTAAATTAAAGAATGACTTTTATGCATTTTATATGATAATTTAATTTTTGTCTAAAATGCAGGATTAAGAAGTAAATTTTTTTCATGGGGTACTTGCATACCTTTTTTCCTTATAAAATTCATAATTTTTTTTAAATTAAAAGTTAAGTAAAAAAAATAAAATTATAAATTAAAAGCAATTTAAAACAATTTTGCAATGCTTTTTTTAAATTTTCACAATATCTTTATGAGCTATATTTGTATAAACTAGAGATACAAAACTTTTAAGAGGAATTTGTTTCTTCACTGTGCAGGAATACGTATAATTTATAAGTTGTTACAAGTAAAAAAGAAGTAAACTGTATTTTTTTTCAACTTTTAATTCCTACTTCACAATTAGTTTATATTGTGAGCATTTGTTATAAAAGAAATTCTAAAATAAACAAATTTTTTGCAGTGATTCTGGACCATTGATGACGATTTACATTGATGCATAGTCCACGAGCCCGGCCTACATATACAAAGCTTACGAACATAGCCAACGAACTATGATGTGCCTCAAAAGCAGTTAAGATTTATCTGTATTTTAATCCTTTAAGAAAATAATAATTAAAAAATAGCCCAGGATTTTTTATGCTGAGTGCAGAATCACCCAAAAAGAATATTTTTTGAATTCCACGAAATGGTATAACCTTATAAAAGAAACTTGCATTTCAGAAATATTGAGATGCATTACTGTGTTAACGAGAACTATTGCTGCTTCGAATTCATTAACCTGAAATCAAAAAAATTTCAAAAGTCAACTGAGCATATTACCTAGTTGAATGGGAATAAATGCATAGTCCCTTAATCAAAGTTTTTTAGAGTAGTGAGGGGAAAAAAACAAAAAGACAAAAATAATTGGGATAAAATTTATTAAAAAATCGAAATTCTCTCATGTGCAATCTCATCCTATCTAAGTCATTGATAACCATTGCATTTACTTCAAAATTTGTTTGAAGCAATCATCCTATGTTCTTTGCAGCAATAGGCATCACAATCGCGCCCCAGTGTCTTTGAAGTTTAAGAGAGAGGCATATTAAAAAAAGAATAATTTCTAGAGACCCAGAAATATTTTCAGTCCTTGCAATCCCCTAACATAGCACCTTTGGAAGAAAAAAAATTTGCTTAAAAAAAATAGTAGTTCTGTTTTTCATAGTTTTAGGTCGGAACTTTTTCAACTTGATCATTTCCTTTCTAATCATTCTGTCAATTTAAAGTATAATTATATAATTTGTTTAACTTTATAAATGTGTATTAAACATACTTTAATCCACCTTCGTGTATAAAAAATCACCGAAAAAATTTAGAGGGTTTATAAAATCCTGACATTCACTATACAGTTCTTTCGCAAAAAAAATTACGTAGTGTTTGTGCTAATACACTTTTAGAAAAAAGCAATTAAATAAAACAGTTTTAAGGAAAGGAAAATTTCTCTTTATACTGAGTTTGATATCTTTTCTGTTCTTAAAAGTAAAAATGTGGAAAAGACAATAATTAGATGCAATCGTAGAATTTAGAATTGAAGGAAATAAAAGAGTTGAAAACTTATCGAAATAATTAGAGATTAATAGTTATTCAGGTTACTTTTCAGCGTGTATTTAATTTTTCTTTATATCAACTTGAAACAGAGTTAGGTACAGTGTCCGTCAAGTATTAAAACCGATAGATTATTAAATAAGTGCAGCTTATTAAAATTAAATCTGCCAGATCCGTATTGATACATTATCAAAATATGCCAAAGCTATCCTTTAATGTAATCATTATCACCGCTTTCTAAAATCAAATCGTTGTAAAAGCGTTTGTATAATTCTATCCCCTACGAACAAGGAGAAAGAAATATATAGATTCAATTTGGACTTCTTAGGTAAATTAAAGGGGGTGACGATAGTTTGAAACAGAGAGTGTGATTGTTTAGGAGTTTTAAAAAAAATTACCATCATTAATTTTAGTTAAGGTAAATCTATTTTCAATAGATGACGAAAAAGGTATAGTTTTAAATACACTTAACAGCAAAATAAATAAATAAAATAAGGTTGAAAAACGTTTAATTTTAAACTTTACTAGGCAATTAATTCTATTTTATAATCTTCTGTAAATTATTAATATAATTCATGTTTAATGCGATAAATGTCAATACAGAAATGCAGCAAATAATTTAACTTTTCATGCCTTGTAAAGATGAATTTCTTTGAATCTTTTTTTTTCTTAAATGTGTCTAGCTTATGGATTTAGCAACTTTATAAAATCAAATGTTTCAATGGACGGTTGACTTCCACAGAATGCTTAAATGTTATTTATACACATTTCCATTTCAGTCCTACAGATTAATACACTTTTTATTACAATAATAAGGAAACAAACAATTGGAAGAAGGTTTAAAAAAGTGTTGTTCGTTAAATCGGAATTTGCATAGGAATACTTTAACAACAAACTTAATTAAATTATCTATTTTAAATGAACAATTTGTATTTATATCAGGGTCTTAGCAACAGCCACACATTTTTGGAGAACAAAGCTATGCAGATTACATGCCATTCTAGTTAGATCATCAAAGAAAAGTATGAATGTTTATGCATCGTAATAAATGCTATTTATTTTACAAGGTTTAAATTTATCAAAAGTGGATCCCTTTTCGTATACAGCTTGCTTCAAAGTTATTTTTTTTAATACATCATTGACTTTCTAAAAAAAACTATGTAGAAAAAGCATACACAATTTCGATAAGATCGGTGAATTATTTTTTGAGAAATCCCTGTCGCTAGGATACATTTTTGTAAGGCGGTCTTCGAAAATCAGTTTGCAAACCAACGGACCGCATTTTTCGATGAAAATTACGCGTAATTCGGCTATCACTATTGCGTGTCTCTTTTTGAATTCTAGAAATCCTAGTGCCACGCTTATGAGGACACAGAGATGAACAACTGCAGTATTTATCTGGCTGAGCTCCTTGCGATACAGACAGCGCTCCAATGGCTTAAAAACCAGGGTTCTCCAATGGCAAGCATTTACACAGATTCCCTTTCTTCACTTATGAGCCTGGAGGACCCACGTAAACACCTCAAACTTATAGAAGAAACCAAAGCCACGTGGAGTAGCAACTATAATATAAATTGGATTAAAGCACACTCAGGCATTGAAGGGAGCGAAGAGGCCGTCTGGGTTGCTAAGGAAGCCACTAAGCTTGGCCAGATTGATTTTGAGATCCCGGGTGAAAAATGCGAAATTAAATCTTATATTAAGAACATTACTTTTCACCACTGGAGAGATGACTGGAGGTCTAGTGACAAGGGAAGACAAACCTATAAATTTTTTAAAGACCCAAGCATAAAGCGCCTGCAGGCCAATTTTTATTTAAACCAACTCCTTAATGGCCACGGAGTGTTCGGGACCTATCAACAAAAATTTTTCAAAAAATCAGCTTCATGCAATTACTGTGGAGTGAGACAGGACATTGATCATCTAATCAAGCACTGTCCAAGATTCGTGGAACCCACATGAATAATTGCGAAGAGGAACATCAATTCTTCGCTATATTGACCTGCAGGAAAATTGTGACTCAAATTATTAAACAAACCCTCGAGGACATTCTAGCCCCAGATCAACTGACCCCAGTCATAAACCAACAATCGAGCATGTCATCGTAAATTTTTACTAATCAACTTTTAGCCTTACATTTTGAATTTTAAATCTACTTTTGATTTTAGACTTCATAGACTTTTAGTCAGACTTTTACTTTTAGACATTTACTATTTGGACTTTTAGCTTTCATTGATTTTAGTTTTGAGATTTTTTTTTTATCGCTTATTTCCTTATTATTATAGTCATTTAATTCTCGATATTTACACCGGCGCTATTGGGTTTCATTGCCTTTAACATATGTTTTTAATTGTCAAGTGTTATTGTTAATCCACTTTTAACTGATCACCACCACTGTCATTTGGCAAAATTTTACTGTAATTTTAGTTTTTAGAGAAATTTTATTGCAATAATTTTACTTTTATCTCCGTATACCCCCCTGGGGTGGGTCGGAGTTCAACCTATTTATTATTATTATGGATACGTATGAAGTAAATTTACAAGCATTTTTTATAATAGAAATTCCATGAACAGAGGAAATAATTAAGACCGATTAATATCTTCTCTTCCAAATGACGTGCCCAATTAAAAATATATAAATAAAAATAATATAGTACTAAAATTACAATTTTTGTTAATAGCACAAAATGTATCGTCTTTCTTTTATTTTTAAATTGAATTGTTCAATCGTTCCACCCCCACCCCCCGGTTGTCACGAAATGACAACGGCTTTGAGAGACCTTTTGTTGAGATGAAAAGGCCTGAATGGATAATTAAACGATTAAAAACAGCATTTTACAAGTTGACTTGGTCAATACATAAGTATTTGGCTACAGTGAAACCTGCCAAGTTGACCACCCTTGTAAGTTGGGCACCTGCATAAGTTGACCTCAATTATCAAGAACGTAATTTTTCCTATATAATATAAAGAAGCAAATGCTTTGTAGCTTGACCACCTGTCTATCTTGTATGTTGACCACTGAAATAAGTCAATTTTGTCTAGGAGTATTATGAAATTCTATTCTAAACCCCTCATCAGTTGACCAGAAAAAAAAATTTCAGAAAATTTTCTGCATTTTTGAAATGTATGTTAAAATTTCACTTGTTTGGTGAAATAGTGTAAAAAGCTAATCTAAACCCTTTTGTGAGTTGACCCTCAGGGGAAACTGTAAGGGGTCAGCTTTTGACCATTTCTTTCATCCGTCCATTGAAAACTGGTGTGTTAGTTGAAAAGTTGCTCTTCCAGTTGCAATAGCGAGCATTTGAATAAGTGAATGCTCTGAAATATGCTTTGATCCTTTATTTATGGTCTTTGATCTTTAAATGTAGTAAATAAATTTTAAAGTGTTCAAATAATTTTATTTTGTTAAAGTTTTCAAATTACATGTTTTCGTGTTCTGATATTTTAAGAAATTATACTTATTAAACACTTCACATGCATAACTAACGAAATAATTTTTTTTAAAAATTAGTTAAATATTAGAATTATATGTATCAAATTGAAGTTCATTCAGGTTTAAACACATTTCTTAAGATACTCATTTGAATATTTTCTGAATAAAAGTTTTAAGTCAAGTAAAAAAAAATTTAAATATATAGCAACATGATATAGGAAACGAAAAAGTAAACAATGACCCAGGATTTTTTATCTAAAGGATTATTTATCTATAAGTTAACCACTTGTCTAAGTTGACCACTAAAACAATGCACCACAAGCGGTCAACTTACACAAGTTTTACCCTCAAACTGATCATTTCATATATAAACTACAAGAAAGTTAAAAGAAATTGAACGCATTAAATTGCATAGGATATGTTATACCGATTTTCACATGTCTTGTTGAAATGTACTATAAATTTATCAATCACACTGAAGGGTCTGAAATTTTTTCTTTGTTTTAATAGTTATATAGTTCTTTTAAGTGGTTTCTAGGCGAGTTCAAAAACATAGTATTTAAATTTCTAAGTATCTGACAGACAAAACGGAATAGATTGAAACGAATAGATTAGATTGTTTTTGTTTCGATGAATAACTGCTTCTAACCAACGTATTTTTTTCCCCTTCATTATTTTACCATTACGTTATTCTAAACGTTTTCAGCATACTTTATTGTAAACGTTAACTTAATAAAATGTTCTTACCACAAAATGACTTCACACTGTAACATCCACTTTCAGAAGAACTACAGGAGATATTATATCGAGCGCCGATTGCACATTGAATGCCTATCCATCTATCTTTTTTATATAGAAAGTGTTCAAAAGTCAAGTAGATTAGAGTCGATAATTTATGGTTTATTAATGTTTGACGAATAATTTAAAACGTCCATTATGTCTCTGAAAATATCGTTAATCTACAATAAATATATATATTTATCGTTTTTATACTGTTCGACTTATCTGCTTTACCTCTGAATGCTTCATACATCTATCAAACTATCTCTGTCAATATACATTTCTATCTATTTGCGCAATCGATGCTCAATATACCTCTGTAGTTATCATGCTCGTAAATAGTTACTCCATACTAGCATGTACTGAACGAAGTTTGAAAAAAATCCCTCTTCGAAGAAAATAGGAAAGTTACTGAATAGTAAATATTAACGAAGCGTGTTTTTTTTCTCTCCATAATTTAATATCCAATGCCAGTGACACTGTAATCAAAACAATGCGTTGGTTAGAAGTAATCATTGTCACTCTAATTCATTTCAACATTGTTGCTCAAAAATCGAATAATACTAGGTGAATAACTCTCCTACTAACTCATCAGTTGCAAAGACGGATGTTAATGCACACAGAAAATGTTTAACACGTGAATAACATGTGTTAGTTAAACCACAGGATTCGTCATATCGAGCGTCAACTGTATGTATACATGTCTATCTATCCATCTAGCTATCTATCGATCTATCTTTAAATATGGGTGGTCATAGTTAAAGTAGATTGAGTCCAAAAATGATAGTTTAAAAAATAAACAATTATGAATATCAGTTGAATTCTATGGAATTTCAAAACATGGTAGTTCACTTGATAATATAACTTGCTTCTTAACTATCAGAAATACTTTCATTCATAAAGGTATTATTACGTAACTATTACTTACTTTTCACTTTTGGACTTTATTTACTTCAGCTCTGAACGCTTCATATAGGTATCTAGCTAACTTTCCAATATATTTTCATATGTTTCTGTCTATATACATACAGTCAACGTTCAATATAATGATCACCTTGTTATTTATTTATAAATACCATCAACTAACGGATTGACTTTCTAGTGCCAGAAGAAATATTTTTGCTTTGTTCTTATGTTCATATATGTATACAAATGTCGTTTAAAATATCGTATTATAAATTAAAACGATATGCTTGTTAAAAGGAATCGTTTTCTTCAATTAACACACGATTAGATAATCGCATAATGTGACAAAAGCATTATCTAGAAAGATGTGAATACCGGGTGAGTTCATAATAATAAATTTATAGTACCTTTCAGAAATAAACTTAAGAAGATAAGCAATTCATATAATGCCAATGATAATATTTGTAGTTTTAGAAAATTCAATCCTATTCATTTTGATTCTTAGTTTTAGAGAAATGTCTTAGTCTTCTTCAATAGTTTTTTTTTTCGATATTAGGAGATCTAACTCTCTAACTATAAACTCTCTAACTATAAACTATCATGGGTCAGTATTTAAGAAGAAAAATAGTAATGCTAAAGTTACTGTATGCATAGGGGTCACACACCTGACTTATACCCCAGTTTCCTTATCGGTGAAAAGCTTCAACGTGCAGCATCGATAGCAAACCATCAGCTACGAATTCATTTTCTGTGCTATAAATAAGTTTTATGCTGTGGCTTACGATTTCATAACTCATTGTAGCTTATGATTTTATAGGCTTTGAAGCTTGTTTTAAAAAAATAATACGATCGAAATTACTACCTCTTGAGTTTTAAACGATAAAAGTGCTCAAAAAAACATTTCAAAAAGTTATTACTTAAAAACTCCAAGTGTTCAGGGGATTTAGTGCAATGCGAAGGCAAAGCTTGATGGTTACAACGTGCTACCTCGTTAGGGGACTTCAAGCTAGAAACAAAATACTAATAATAAATACAAATAATAAATTTAACCGAGGCTGAAATCGAAATTAAAACAAATCATTGAGTCCTATGAATGCCTTTTGCAAGTCATCATTGTTCCAAACACAACTGAGAGCCGATTAGTATTCGGCATCCTTCATCTCATGAAATGTCAGAAAAGAGAATGAAATGTCTCATGAAATGTACAGAATCTCATAGGATGTTTTATCGGTGTCTTAAAGAAATAGTGAAAATCAATCTGTTGTTGTTGTTGTGGCTTATCCTCCAAATGCCTGACGAAGTCAGACAAGGTCCATCAGACCGTTGACCCTAAGAAAATCGAGGACCAGAAGGGGAGATGAGTATATACCTCCCGATGGTGTTCCTGCCTTGTCGAGGCGGTGAGGCTTGTGTGTACCAATGACCCGGAGGGCTATGCCGGCGGTAGCTCGCTACCGGTAGGGTCTCCCAAGCCGGACAGGCCGAATGGTAGGTGCCAGACGAAAAAGAACACCAACACGAGCCGAGACAGACTTCTACCTACATGGTGCTCAGATCCCCAGATCAACAGAAGATTTTTTTTAAATTCACTTTCATTTTTTTTTTTATAAATCGTGGGCAGACTTTATTATTTTTTTGGGGAGAACCTGACATTGAATGAATGGCGCCTCTGGCGCGGCCGAAAGGCCCGTAAGTCGATTGAATCTAGACCTCTGGCGTGGCCTAAAAACCCGCAAGTCTGAATGAAAGGGCAACCTCTGGCGTGGTCTAATCACCCGCAAGTTTAATGATGTATGTGTGTAGTGTGTGAATGAAGTGTGAATGATAATGTCAGGGGATTCCAACTAAACCATAAATCAATTGCAACTAATTTTTTAAAAAATTAAATTTCGTTATTATTAAATAATCACATAGATTCCTTTGTCTTTCATAAGAATAATATATTGATAAACTTAAACAATCCCTAATTTGATTAAAATTATTATGAACGTAGAATATATTCGTGTCTTTAATAATTTATTTTAAATTTACGATTCTGATGATTAAACAAGTCCCACAAATTAATATCGAAATTACAATTACTTCATTAATTACAATTGCGATTCTCACAAATTAATATTGAAAAAAGAAAAGAAACTGCAGTTAGTACCATTTCGGCATGAAAATTTATTTGCATGTCTAGGTCTAGAAAATAAATATCTATAATATTGTATGGTTTTGTTCTCCAAAACTGTTAAAAATGTATATTTAAAGGAATTTGTTGATTCATAAAAGGACCCGGAGTAGAATTGTGTCGATTTGGGAAAAAGTTTTAATAACATGAAATAATGATAATAAAATAAAATAAAGATATTCCTGTGCCAATATAGCGATCACCACTCATAAAAATCGCATGATTATAAAGTCAACCACTTTTCAGAATCAAATCGGAATCATTACAGTATCAAAACACGCTAAAAACCATCCCTTAACCCTTCGACGCAGAATTTTTATTAAATATATTTTTCATACTTTTTTTTCATTATTCTGTATTAATTTAAGTAAATAAGTGAAAAAATGGTACAGTTGGCATTTTAATAATTTATGGTCAGGAAATACAACATAGAGCATTACTTTTTTTGTCATTAACTATCAGTCTGTCTTTAATAGACGTTTGAAAAGTGATGATTCAAAATTAACTTTAAAGCAAAGAAAAATAAATAATAAAAGAAGACTTTTTAACTATGTTCAATCTCTAACGTCAGAAAATTAGGTAATATGTTTTTTAAAACTCTTCTGTAATTTATAAACTGTAGCCAATTTTAAATTTAAATGTCAATAGTAAATTCAGTAAAAATAAAATACAAATGTAGCTATCAATTCAACTTATGGTGTATTTACAAAGTATTCAACTTATTCAGCTTATCTAATTCAACTTATTGTTTGTAACAGTTCTCCCTAAATGTAGATGTTCGAATTTATAAAATCAAATGTTCTTAGAACGAACGCGATTTTAATACAAATCGGGCACTGTACAAGACACTTTCCTTAGCTACCAGTTTGAACAAATCGGACATGACATAGAATATATTAATGTTAAAAATCAAACTATATTACACCAAAAAAATGGAAACAAGCAATTTCCCTTAGAATCAATGGTTTATTTGCCTGCCTGAGAGAAGTATGTCTCTAATTTTCAATCACCCTCTTGGGATTTTGTTGACCTACCCAAGGGGTAGTTGAAGAAATCAAGTAGTAATATGAGCTTATTTACGAATAATCCATAAAGACCCAATGTCGGAAAACTGATTCTCATGTGTTTAACTGTGAAGAATGGCTTTCTAAAGTAACTATTTATGTTATACTTAGACTAATAATTCTATCTTCAATTCATCATTTGTAAAGTTTTCAAATACTAACTTGTTTGCTTAAAATTATTATTAAATTAAATTTTCAGTCAAAAGGAAACTTTCAAACACTGGTACTGACTAGTTTTAATGTTGATTGTTTCTATAAATTAATTTAAAAAATAATTTTCATTTTTAAATTTAATTTTGGAATTTGGAATTATATTTTTTTTCCTAAAACTATTTTTTTTCTCAAAATATTTATTCCTTTGTCGACACTAAAAAGTTATTTTGTTAGATTTACTTATTTATTTTTTGATGATACATTTTGCAGTGTTTCATATTTAAGAATAAATTTATCGCACTGTTCGCGTAATACTCAATTTGTTTCAACTAAATTTCAATTTTAATTTTAAAATTTCTATAAAATGGGCTGGATTCTGCACTCTTTGTAAACATATAGATATTTGTATTTTATGTAATATTTTCAATTGTTACATCTAATGTGTCACTTCTCCGCGTGTTTGCCAAATACCGTTTTTATTTATTTGTTTATTTATTGTCTGATTTCTATCATAAGCTTAAAAATTGTGAGCTAGCATAAATTTGATATGCTGAACTAAGAATCATCTACAAATTGTTCAAATGTAATATGAGATATCTATTCTAACAGAGATGTTTCTGAATTTCATTAAAATTGAGAATACTGGAACTATATACTTAGTACTATTTTTAAAAACCGAATTAAATCTTGTCTAGTCGATTCAAAAATTTGTTCACTTTCTTCAGTTTATTTAAAGTGATTTTAATGTAATTAACATTGAATACTGCCTATGTTGTAAGCTGTAGATTTTATATGTCAAAAGGCACTAGTTTCTAACAAGAAAAAAACTTTCAAGCCGAATCATTATAGGTGAATTAGAAAATTCCTCATTTCTGTAATGAGATGCAGTTCCTGCAATTAAATTTTATGTTCGGCTAATGACTTTCAGGGTTAAATATTTAATCTCATTGAAAACTCAAAATTGACTTCTGAGAGAAATATTCGTCTCTAAGAAATGATTTTTAGCACAATGATTTATTTTATTCTATGCATTGGCTGACTTTTAAAACTTAATTTGAATATTACAAAAGTAAAAACAAAAGGGAATTTTGCAAGTTATGAATATCTTGGAAACAATAAAAGTTTTTCGAAAAAGTATAATAAGTAAATTAATTGATGTCGAATTTGGAATTACAAATCTAGTGTTAAAAAACATAGAATGCACAAATATATAGTTTTTTTTTTTAAATCGTAACGATGAATAAAATGTAGAAGTAAAATATTCTTTCCCGAAAACTCAAGTTAAATTCTTTTTTATTTTCATGCAAAGTTCCAGTTACTTAAGCTTTGATATTTTTTGTAAAAAGGGAAAAAAATCATGTTTCCAAGAATGTTTTTTCTCACTTAGACTATTTTATTAAAAATATATAAATATATGGAATCTGAAATTGCTCACCGACGGAAACGCACAGTATACCTTTGTACATTGTAATCCGTTTTTCTCTTGATGCAATAATTTATATATGCTATACTGTATGGAAATCAGAACTATGAAAAACGAAAATGTTTTTGAATAATTTAATAAAACGAATAACTCGCAAATATTTTAAGAAAACCCTAATAAAAAATCTATACCTTAAGACAGTGAAACCTGCTTTTAATGCATCTACAAATAAACTGGAATTTACCAATCAAGATTCTTCTTATGAATGAAAAGACTTGTTTAGCGTCATAAAAATGCATCGATTGAATTTATTTCATGAAACTTCTGCTATTCTTTGTCAAAGTTGACATTCTCCAACACAATTCAGCACTTGTGTTACAGAAATACTTTTTCAAAGATTCAAATATTTTAGTTATGAAAGCATTTTTTTTTCTTTGTTTTAAATTTCATATTCGCCTCATTTCATATTCGCTTTCTTTATGCAAATAAAAATTTAATAAAACTACCTTAGAACTTATTAGAAAAAAATTAAGTAAATCATTAGGTTATAATTATTTTTCCCAATTTCGAACTCAGACTGCACTAATAGCTAATCAATTCAACTTAGCTGGAATTAAAAAGTACGATGCAATTTATTTTTTCATAATTATTAATATTATTTTAATTCTTTTAATTAAATTTTATTTTAATTCATATAATTTTAATTCCAACTTACTTTTAAATGTACTTAAATGTATTCAAATGTATAAAATCATTTTAAATGGGTAAGAATTACTTTCAAAAAATTCCATACTCATTTTGCAGATACTTGCTACTTATTTTTTTTTAAAGAATAATTGATACATGTTTTTATGCGTCCATACATTTATTACAATCTGCGTTTCAGTCATATAAAAATACCATAAAAATGTCTATATATAGTATATCGATGGCAGAAATGGCATAAGCACTCTTATTATATTCCTCTTTTTACATTAAAGTATTTCAATAGCATTAAGTCAATAATAAACAGATAACCTCAAAAAAAAAATTCAAAATTTTCTGAGTTTAGGCTTATTTCAGTTTGACACTTTTTTTCACTTTTATTAAAATTGAACATTGTATAAATGGTCATTTTGAAATTAAAGATTTTCTATTCAGTTGCGTCAAAAACAGCAACTGTGTTTAGGTTAAGTACCGTTACACTTTGCCTTCATATTTATAAGAATCTTCCACCAAAGCCTGAACATATATATACATTGCTTTTTAACCTCCTCAGGATCTGCGGAAGAAAAAAAGCGCTTCCCCAGGCCCACGAGCTTGAAATGTAATTCGAGTTAGCGAATTGAGATCTCGTCCATGTGATCTTGGGCCGCTAGAGTCAGAAAGGCTCTTTTTTTTATTTGTGAT
Organism: Parasteatoda tepidariorum; assembly: GCF_982258835.1. NCBI lineage: Eukaryota > Metazoa > Arthropoda > Arachnida > Araneae > Theridiidae > Parasteatoda > Parasteatoda tepidariorum. Next base: position 106,961,183 of record NC_141759.1, on the reverse strand, counting down.
TCCGTGAGCCGAGAAGGGAGAATTACACGATCACGTGTAATCACAAACCTGAAGGGCTTAAATAACGTGTATACAAAAATGTCCAAAAATTGTAATGTTAAACAGGTTCAAAGACAACCAAAACCTTCACTATTATTTTGCGCATACCCGCTTCGTTGAGCTCATAAATATCAAGTGTAAATGTATTTCAGTGCATTTTAAAATTATTTTCAGCAACAATTACGTAAATTAACACATTCATCCAGCAAGTTTGAAGAAAAAATGATCCATTGCTTCAGAAAGAAAAATGCTCTGCCTTTTTTGAAAAGTTAATAATAAAAAAAAGACAATTAATAAAATTGTCATAGTATAATTTTTAACTCATATTGTCTAATTTGCTTTAAACTTTATTTGGGGGACTCTAGTCCTCTAAATAAAATAGTTCCTTATCAGCTTTATTATAAAAATTCTAATACGACATATATCGCCCTTATTGATGAATGAGATAATTTATTAATGGTATTAAAATTTATAAATGGTATTATATTATTTTTAAAAAATTATTTTTGCATACAAGCATTTTAAACTTTCATTAGAATTTGCTCAATTTTTTTTTTAACTTCAGAAGGTAAACTTTCCATACCATGCGTATTTTCAGATAGAAATTAGTTGTTTTATTTTTAATAACTGACTTGCAAACAGCGACAAAGCATATATTCTATATTACTTTGAATATGCTATATGAATATTTTATGTTACTGTTTTATACTTTTAAGAGAACAATTGTAGATTGTTATTGTGCTTATAGTGCTATCACTCTTTATTTTTAATTACAAGAATTGACTTATTGTGTTTAATATTTAGTGTTTAAAAAAAATAGTAACAATTGCCTTGAAAAAGTTAAACTTTCTTGATAATGGTTTGCTAATCTGTGGCTTGGTCACCTTGAGTAAGCACCTGACAAACGAGTGAAAGGATCTCACACTGGAGGCCCATGTGACAAGAGGCTGACCAAAGAAACGATGGATTGATGATATCTTGAGTGGTTTAAAAACAAGAAAGATCTCCAACTCAAAGGTCTAGGACTGAGTTGTACGGAAAAATATGGTTTGGCAAGCTAAGGCCCACCCTGGGCTGTAATGCCAATGAAGAAGATTGTTAAGAAGCAGCTTTTTAAATAAAGTGAATTTAAAAATTACTGTTCTTTCTCCCATACATGGCAGATACCCATTCCGGTGAATGGCACCACAGATTGTTCAGCAGGAAATAAAATAATGCTGGAACTTATTCAAGTACTTTCAGTATCCTGTTCATAAGTATTGGGACGATTTTGGTGGAGAAAGAGTGAATATATTATTAGAATACTGACCAATCAAAAAATAGTATTGGGTTGATCATCAATTCTCAAGCTACTATGTTATTGATTGAGTTGATTCAGTATCACGGAAATGAACAGATTTTTTCCAATAAAGTAAAGTTTTTCAAACTTATGAAGTTAAAGAGAAACATCACCCTCCAGTGCAATCTGATCCATGTGAAAAAGAACAGACTCTCACAGTTTCTGCTCTGTTACAGACAATAAGAGGTACGATGTGCAGCAGTGGATGAGATTTATAATGTCCTGACTGAAGACAATTACTCACAATATATCGAATTGAAGTGTGATATGCATGGTAATCATCACTCATGGAACTACCATTCGTGGAACATAGTCCCAAATAAGCTTTTTATGTAAAACTAGTCGAAGTTCAAACACCAACTCTAATTCCATTAGTTGTGGCTCATCCTCCAACTGTCAAACAAGATGTTTAGTCAGTTAACCCTCAGAAAATCAAGAACCAGAAGGGGGGGGGGCATATATGTTCTCCCTGGAAAGACCCAAGCAATCTAGAGTGTGCTCTGCAGAAACTTGCTGCAAAAATTCTCCTGCCCTCAAGGAATAAAAGACTCTTAATGTGTCTACTTAAGAGTACCATTCGTAAATTTCTGTCATGCCATTATTAAGTTGACTTAGTTAGAAATCTGGAGCACTACTCTCAAAAACTGCATTGTAGATAATCTTGATGATCATAAGTACTGAAATATGCATCATATAGCTTAAAGTTTACACTTCAAAACTTTGGAATCACTTTAAGTTGAACATGTTATCAGATTTCTTTATCTCATTGTACATCTAAAATGTTTATTTAAATTCATGATAGCACATAAGCACATATTTCTGTTTCAATTTCTGTTGATTGATTAGCAATCGTTGTTTTACACTACTCTTTAAAGCTACTAGTTTAGAATTATTTATTTTGTATGATGTTCTTTTATCGCTTGAAGCTTTTATGTTAAATATATGTATATTAAATTGACAGTTTGCATAAAAAAAATGAAAAAATAATGAAAATGGAAAAAAAAGAAAAGAAATGAAAAAAAAATATACATAAAAAAAAAGAAAATTAAAAAGAAAAAAAAGAAGAAAATAAATGAATAAATGAAAAGAATATTTAAAAAAAAAAAAAAAAAAAAAAAAAGTAAAGAATAAAAAAAAAAAAAAAAAAATTAAAAGGAAAGAAAAAAAAGAAAAAAAAAACTAATTGCAAACTGAATATTATTGTTTTTTTCTGTTAATATTGCTTTAAATTTTTATTTTGTCTTGCCACAAAATTTCCTTTTGTACAATTGTTTCATAAGAGAATTTACAAAGTTTTAAAGATGTATAATGATAAATAAGTTCATATGTACATTCATTAAAATGTTTGCAAGTCATTTTTTTTACTGTTGAATCAAATATATTTATTTAAATTTGATATACAAATTGTAAATCAGCAATTTTTTATGACTTTTTATGAATATTTGTAAATTTACTTCTTTGAAACTGTCATTATGTACTTATAGCGAAACTGACCTTGATATCTTGTAGAAAAATCTTTAAAATTTTTTTGTTTTTTTCCCTTAAAGTTGTATTTTTTTTTTCTACATTAACAGAGTAATCGCAATTGATATGTATTTTAAACATATCTTAAAGCAAAGTAGGCTTTGTAGTCTGGTTAGAAATAAACAAAATACGCATGGTAAATAACGCATAGGGCTCTTTATTAAAATATAACTTAAATAATAAATATAAATTATTAAAATATAACTTTTTGTGAACATATAATTTTTTTTATGAAAAAAATATCAGAACTATCTATAGTGAATGGATAAAATATATTTCAATTTTACTTAACAGGTCAGATAAAACCCCTAACGATCTGGAAGTGTCACAAACTGTGGACACAAATTTTTTAAAGTAAAGATTTATTTGTAAAACTGAATTATAATTACTATACTGATTTGAAATATTAATTATATAAATAATTAAAATTGTATAATTGAATATTATTGAATCGACAATTATATGTGAATAGAAATAATAAAAAGAGGGCAACATTCGACCCCTTATGAATATATAGTGGAAATGAAGGCCCGTTAAGGGTTAATTCATTTCTCATGTGATAAAGCATTTATTTCTTTAATTCATTTAATACTATAATACATTACTCAATTTATCTATATTAATCTATAGATTAAATACAAAGATCCGTTAATTTTTTTTATTTCACTATTATAAAATAGCGATTTTTTATTCTAAATAATTGATATTTGTGCTGAAATATATTTCTTAAAATATATATCTTAATATTGTAAATCAAAGTATGTGCATACAAAAAAATGTCTTTGAATCAGTTTTCTCATTTTTATCTTTTCGACATTTTTAATGAATTGAATTTAGTTTGTTGTGTAAATTCAATTAAATGATTAATTCAAAAATTACTGGCAAAAATATGAATTTAAATATTAGTTTGCATCAAAATGAGTGCTTAACCTTTTTAAAATTAATAGTCAACTATTTAATTAATGTTCAATTTTAAAATTTGAAGAAAAAAACGTCAAATTATCTACTTTAATCATTTTACCATTAAATAAGTACCAAAAATGATTAACTAGACTTTGCTGATTTTTGTTTTCTAAAATTAAATTCCTCGTCATACAATTTTTGTTTAAGATATTATATTTAAATTGAATGTTTTATAAGAATTTAGTGGATCTAAATGTTTTATATCCAGATTCAATATTTGAAAAGCATTTGTGCATTTTAACAGGTTTTTAATAACGTGTATATGATTGGTGGCTGTTAAGGAACTATGCATTGAGCTTAAAGATTGCTTGAAGTATTAAAATTATAAAATGCTAAATCTTTGATTCGAATAATTAAAATATTCATTCCAATAAGCATTTTAACTCTGATTTGAGTCAGTCCTCAATTAATCTTACGAGTTTGTGATTTCCAGCTATGAAATGATTCAATAAAATTCATATTTAACCCCTTTTGCCTCAAATCCGAGTTTCTAATAAACTTAATTAGTTTATTCAAATGAAATCAGTTAGCCCATTTCATGTTTCGATTCGATCATTTTTAATAACTCTATTTAAAATGAAGTTAGTTTCGGTTCGTGAATATCAAAATTGACCTAGAGTAGCAGACAGTATTCAGTATTAAGATGCATATCAAAAAGTATTATTTGTATCCTATTTCAACACGGTTACCTAGTTATTAAAAGTTGATTTTCACGTGCTTCTTTTTTTACAACACAAGATTCAATATTTCATTAATGAGTTACGCAACACAGGAAGACTAATATGACATTCTACTGCGCATCAGCTATTAAATACATGAATCAATTTTTCCTATTCAAAAGCACACATTCTCTTACCGAATTGTTATAAACTGAGATACTTATAGAATAAATGAAAGAAACAATTTAAAAAAAAAAGGTTTTTTTTACACAATTTTAATTAAGAACTGCAATAATAATATAAATATTTCATCCATTTTTTAAAGGAATCAGGATTTTGATAGTTATGTTTAATATAAATGTATTGCTAGTTATAATATTGATTTTAGATAAATAATAAGCAGCCAATGTGTAAACTTCTGATAACTTGTTTCTAACAATTAAAATTTTTGAGTAAAAGCTGAACACACTTAAAAACAATATTGAGTCTTCCCGATGAAATTATTAATCATATGAAAAGCTACGAAAGTAAAATTGGTTATTTAAATTCAATAAATATTTAAAAAAACTATAGAATACAAACTATTGATTTCATCTTATTTCTGGAGTGTTTTATTAATGGAGACAGTTGTGTAGATGTTTCAATGCTAGATATTTTGTTATCTGAGCAATTTTAAAATATTGCTTATTTTTGCTATTTCAAATTTGCATCAAAACAGTGAAAAACTTGTTACGTATTTTTAAATTCCAGTTTTTGTCCCATTATTGATTTTTCATCTCATTTGCTTTGTGTTCTTCTTTCTAAATAATAAGGAAAAGAGGAAGAAAAATTCTTTCGAAAATGTCATTTAAAGCATTTCAAAAAGTTGAAGTATTTTAAAAAGTTATATATTAAAAAGAGGATCTGGAATTATAAACATCTCGATAAATTACGACTTTTTTTGCGATATTTCTTCAATCCTTTTTTTATTGTACAATTTCACAAATGTCTTCCCCTTTAGTAATAAATTTCTTGAAACTGGTAACTTAGTGTAATATTATATTATTCCATTGTAAAAGGTAAAGCTAGGAGAGAACGAATATTAATACTATTCCAGTAGTTTTACAACAGTATTCTTTCATTTAATGAACAAATTGACTGTTCAGATATAAAGCTTTCGTTATTTTAATTAATTTTACTAAAGCCTCTAAATTTCTCGAGCGTGACAGTTTGATCAACTACTTTTAAATGAAACTATTTCTCAGAAGTTTCGCCAACAAACCTTTTTTTCTTTCAAAAAACGATTAGTGTTTAAACAAAAAGACTACGTGATCACAAAATAGGAGGTCTGTTAATTAGAAGACTATTTCATTTTAAGAGTTAATTTTTTCTGCTTTTTTGACTTTTTGTTTGAATAAATTTTTTAACTCAAGTCTTGCATTTCTATAATGTTTTAATTGCAATCAAAATAAAATCCTTTTCCAGCTTTATGCTTCTGAAATCCTTTTATAGCTTGCTCGTAGCTTTACCTTACTCTTGAATTTAATTAATTTAATGCATAAAGTTAATGACGAACCGGATCATAAATAATTGCTATTCATTTAAATTTAAGTTTTGAATCCTGGGCTATTTTTAATTTCTTTTTATTTAGAAAATAAACTATTTTTGTTCAGTTGTTTTTGTACACGATTGTATGATAAATTCTTACTGCTGATTGCACATGCTGGTGATTGTATGAACTGGTGATTGTATACAAGTGATATACTCAGAAGTGTAAAACATTTCGAGTTTTCCATGATTATTATTGTTTTAGATTGAAAATTAGGTAAAAAAAATTGCAGTTCTTATGAATTTCGTAAAAATTTCTTTCTGTATAACAGCACATAGCGTTTTGCTAACTATTATTTTTAATTTAATAATACTTTAAATTTAATGATTTAGTACACAAATTCTTATGCTCATATTTTATTCCTAAAAGTGTATATTTCATCATTACCTAAAACTTAGTAAAGGTGTTGTTAAGCCACTCTGTATAATCATAATTATGCTTAAAAAATTCAAGAATTTTGAATCGAATCTCCCAAGTTATTGTAGATCAGCGAGTTTAAAAATAATTTGCCACGATTTTTATTTCTCTTAATGTTATATTTAAACTATATTAACTAATGAGAAATGTAATAGCTTTAAGAGAGCAAATACCTTTAAAAAACTTTCTAAAGGATGATTTCATTCACTGATGTTGTAAATTGTTTCGTAGTTTGGTATCTTTACATAAGTGTTACGCATTTTATTCAATAGTAAACTAATGCATAATTTAATTTATTTTATATATCTATATCGAATTAAAGAATAAATACACTTTAAATGTGAGTAAATTTAAATTTCATAAAGGCTAACATGTATATATTTCTGTTATTGTTTTACTGATAAATGATAGCAAGATTGGAATGTTCATAACTCTGTATACTGATTTTATAATGGAAATTTGATTATTAACTGTATTTTCGACTTGTAAATATGTAAATAACAAAAAAAATTTAATTTTCACTTTAGGCTACAGTAGACTCCCAATTGAAAATTATTTTTAGTTGATTCTGACTCATTTCAAATAAAAATTAAATAAATATAAAATTACTGATTTAAAATAGTTTAATTAATATATACATAAATACAACCATAGAGTTCTTTTTATACAAATAATGTATTATGCAAATAAATTTCTTGATAAAACTTCGAAAAACAATGCATTTTAAAACAAATTTGTGACAATTAAAAATTTTAATTACAGAAACATTTATTAAGATATTTTAAGCTTACAACCTATTATGATTTTGTTCAAATGTTTTAATTTTTATATTTAGTTTATAGTTAAAGATAACTATTTTGGATTGTCTACTGTAGCCTGAATTTGCATTTTTTTCTTAATATGTTTATTTACTTTAAAATTTGAAAGTATCAAATTATTTTAATTTATGTCAAAAGTTTTGTCATTGTCCAATTAATGAAATTTTAATGTTTGATTAAAAAAATTATTCCTTCATGTTTGTTACATAGTGTGGTGTTTTTGTTTTCGAAGCTCAGTGGATTCATACTTAGAAACTATAGTAGACACTAACCCGATTCAGAAATTAATGTAATGCCTAATTTAAATAACGACGTAAAATAACAATTGAGGAAACTTTAAGAAAATATCCCGAATATGCGTTACACGCAAAAGGAAACCGCTAAAACGGTGAGCTCTTCGACTTTCAACTCTTGTTGGATGAAATACTCTATTAGATTCAATTTTTCAAATAAGGTTTAAAAAAATGTATTTTTAATGGCTACACGAGCAATAAAAAGAATAAGAATAACAAAAAGAGTCAAATAATGGGACAACCTTGAACTTCATGAAACCAATTACGAGTTACTAACCCAAGTCTTTTTAAACAATGGACTGTTTCGTCACATCAGTTTTAGAATGTTTGCAAAAAAATGGTAAGAATAAAAGTGACAATCATATTGAGTGAAAAATTTTTTGTGGCGAATCATTATCGCGAACAATTAAAGCAAAGGTGCCTTGGAATCGATAAAAAGCACTCGAATTTGCGGGATGCAGCTGAAATACAATTACTTACACTAGACATCGCTTTTCAGTCTCATTTGACAAACGAGCTTTCAATGGTTTATTTATACCTTTGCTCTAACCAATCTCATAACGTTGTCCTTAGTTGTCATTTTTATGTAAGTTCTAATAAATATAGTCTGAACGCGTGTGATTTCCCAAAAAGTCAATCTTAGAAATTTCATTTTAAGTCAATGTAAAAGCGAAGTACTCGTATTTTCTTGATATAGCACAGTGAAAGATACTAAGGAAAAACTAATATCTCATTTATGAATACATCAACGTTACAATTGATAATAACTAAGTTGTTTTATGTAATACTAATTCCTACAGAACAGAATTACATCCCTAGCGAAGATTTTACCTCTGCTCCGTGAAACTCAACTGCAGTTAGGTTAAATACTGGCTTAACATGTGATGCACTATATACACTACATGCAGTATGGGTCCAAGAATGGCCTATATAGAACCTATATTGTCTGCTGTAGCCTTTAATTCAAGGGGTGTGATTGTTCTTGTTTTCCATTTGACCCATTTATGGCCAAGAATTCGACTTCTGCAACATCCATACGTCACACCCATTTATAGGGGGGAACCATTCTTTCATTCATCGAATGATCGTAATTTTGACCTGAATCAGAGAACGATCAATCCCCAATTCAGTACCAAAAGAGATATAATTTGTTATGGTAACATGAAGGATTTCGTAACCCGACAGATTTAACGTGCACCAGTTACCATTTATTACACAGGGAGTCTTCGGCCGGTAGGATTCGAATTCCCGTTCCCACGAACGGAAGTCCAGCGCTCTGCCAACCAAGCTATCCCGGCTGCCAACATTGGCTAAATAATGCATGCTAAATATTAGGTGAATCTGATAATTCTATATATATGCCGATATTCGTAGTAAGGTGGCTGTAAAAAAAATCGAGTGAATCGGAGCCAAGATTCATAAATATTGGTCCAATAATTTCCAAGTTATTTTGCTACTAGGGATGGCACAGTTAAAGTGTACCATTTTTATTTTGATAAGAAGTATTTTAGAACTGGTAAATAATTTTTAAAAATCTGCTACATCAACATTTAAAATATTCTTATCTAAGAATAAGACAATAATTACAATTACAGTAATCTCCCTAAAAATGAAAAAGGGGAGTGTGACAAAAAAAGAGCACCTTCAAAGGGAATCTTGCAAATTATCATTTCAATCATATTTAGCTAGCAATAACAATTGTATTTATCTAATTGTATTTAGATCGGTTGTATTTAGCTAAACTAGAGCCTCTCAAAACAGAATCAGAAATATTCAAATATGAGAAATAATATTTTATACACATTAACTTCGAGTCTAAAAATAATTTGCTGTAAGTTATTGTATTCTGAATTTACTGCTACTGCAATCTCTTTTCTTATAATATACAGTCCCCGGCCAAACTATTAGACGCACTCTAAAATTCTATGTAAAATATTAATCATCAGATGATACTAAACAGTTTTATTGTTTTTACGGGACTAAAACCCGTTTGCACTTGTATACATTAGTGTATCAATTGGTTAAATTAGGCGATGTATAATGTTAATTCAACGATTGGATAAATTAGATGATATATTAGATAAATATAGAATATTTATTACATCAGGTATTATATAAGTATATTATAATAAATATACGAAATTATTAGAAGCAGTGTAGTTTTTTAATAATTACATATTTTCCAGGAGTTTATAGGCGATACTTCTGTATTTAAACATACATGTGATGGGTTTTTATTCAGGAGATTTCTTCCGATTTATATTTATTTTTAACGTATTACAACATTAACCAATTGATACACGAACACAAACAGTCACATAAAAACAATAAAGCTTTGATAATTAAAATTTCACACAGAACCTTAGAGTGAGTTTAATAATTTGTGAGACAAATCACATAAAAGTGACTTTAGTAACACAACGATGTGAAAAGGGATCCCACGTGACTTTAAAGGTAACAAATTTGCGTCAACGTTTCTCATTGACTTTAGTCCTAGTTATGTATGGTTGTGACTGCAAAGTGTCAGTCATTAAATAGCCACTGAGGTCTTTTATGAGATGTCACAAAATAAAGTTGCACCAAAGTCACATTAAGACCTATTAGGAGTAGTATAAAGCGGTTATTCAGTGTGACTTTGACTACTGTTACTGTTTTTGACTTTATTGTGACGTCACTCTGACAGTCTGTGCTATCTGGGCACTCACATAAGCATATATAATATTTTATATAATATTTTAGCATCATAATTTAGTATATATATAATATTTTAGTATCATAATTTGGAATTAAAATACGGCTTGGACGAACAAGAATAGTTATGTTTAAAATTACCGGTAACGAGGATATACATTATTCCTTCAATAACTTACGTAAGCCTGCATTTATCACTCTTTACTTCTGTACTTAAACAATAAGGGCAGAGAGCTTCAAGAATTTTAAATTTCTGCGTGTGGTTTTGCGTAGATTATCTTAAATACCTCGTAAAAGTGCTGACTCTATGATAGCACACGTTTTAATCAATAACAATGGTTTTCATAAATGAAATATCGTATTTTCGATACTCTGCCCGAACCACATAACGCAGAAATGCGGTGATTGTACATTGTGTCACCACAGTATCCGCATATCTCACTTTCCCCCACCCCAGTAATTACAATAATATACAGTTATGAGTTATAGATACTCATTAATTGCGGTTTGAATAAAAATAGTGGAATTGTTGGCAGTCACGTTGTTACCATAGCGACGAGGGAAGTGAATGCGACCTTGAATCCTCAATTTTAACTACAAGAGAGGACCCAAAATCGGATATAAAATAAAATTACAAGAGAGGGCTAGGATAGCCTAGTTCGTAGGGCACTGGGCCCATGTCGAAGAGATCGCCGGCCGAAGACTCCCCGTGTAGTAAGTAGTGACTGATGCACGTTAAATCTGTCAGGTCACAAAGTCCACCATGTTCCCATAACAAATCAATACCTCTGGGGATACTGATCCAGGAGCTCTCTTGTCTTTTGGATTGTGATCAAAATTACAAGGATACAGAATTGAACATTGGTAATCGAAGCCAAGAATTAGGTCGGCTGCTCAACGGCGATCATGAAATAAAAATGATAGTATTGAGCCGTGGTGGCTCAGGGGATAGAGAGCTCGCCTCCCGGTCAGGTAAACCCTGTAGGATACAGTGGCTGGTCGATACGAATTCCGCACCCGGCTCTCACCGGCCGCAGTGCTGATGTAAAATATCCTCAGCGGTAGACGGATCAAGGGTTGAAGTCCCCTTGCCATCAGGCTAACCGAGATAGGCTTTCGTGGTTTTCGTCTCCAATGTTACGCAAATGTGGGATAGTTGCGCCAAAAAGTTCTCTACGAAAGCAAATTTCTCTCAAAACCTGATCCAGTTCCTTTGTTTTCTAGATTATGTCCAAAATCCCTAATTTGGATTAAAAGTAAATTGGATCGGCTGTTCAAGTGAAGGTTATAAAGTGAATTTAGAAGGATTATAGATGAGAGATAATTATGTACTCTTATTAGTAGAATACATAGAGCAGATAACTAAAAAAGAGGTTTTTAGTATTAGATTAGCAATTTTTATTATCAATTGAATACTGATAACGTTTCAAAAACGATAATCAAAGGTGATATCTTAGCAACTAATATTTTTCAGGGAATCGACGAAAATTTTATTTCAGTCAAACATTGTTTACGAGTTGTTTAGGAAAATTGGAGTTATATTCGAACATTTGAACTATCAACTCCACTGCAATTTAGGTAGGGGAAGATTTCTGTACAGTGATCTGTAGCCGAATAATTGCCAAGTCCTTGCAACGTCGGGGCAGAGGGCAGTGAGAAACTAAAAGAAATGTCAAAGAAAAAAAACCTACTCGAAGTTTAAATTTTGCAGCCAATTCCGGGCAAACATCTACATGTTTTTTTTTTATTTTTATTTTTCCTGTTGAAAATCAATTTGGTGCCACTGCGATTGTAGTTGGCGTATCAGATCCCAATAAGGTAGTATCCCCTTTAACAGAGAAGGACGCCGCATAATAATATCCAGGGTTTTCCTGTCCACTGTATAATAGGAAATATATACCAGGTTGTTGCTGTTGTTCATTTTACGTCGCACTAGAGCTGCTGCTGTTGTTGTTAATTTACGTCGCACTAGAGCTGCACAATGGGCTATTGGCGACGGTCTGGGAAACATCCCGGAGGATGATCCGAAGACAGGCCATCACAATTTTGATCCTCTGCGGAGGGGATGGCACCCCCGCTTCGGTAGCCCGACGACCTGCGCGCGAAGTCGAGCACTTTACGGTAGCACAGTTTAACGAGGACCAATACCGCACACCCTCGGTCCCTACGCAGACTGATCCAAGTGGTCACCCACCCGCACACTGACCGCAGCCAGTGATGCTTGACTTCGGTGATCTGCTGGGAACCGTGTCTTAACGATCCGTCCACTGCGGGACTTATATATACCAGTAAATAGGAATATTTGGAATAAAATCCAGGGTAAAAGTGAAATTCGACAAGCTACCTCTTCGCTTAGAATGGAATAAAGCAATTTATTCTTATTTCTGCTCCCTTTAAAGATGTTTGCTTAATAGTTTGCTGCCCGCTTTTATCTTACCCCTTATAAAATTTGAATTCCAAGGAAAACTAAAAACGTCATAGAAAAAAAGTAAGCTAAAAGCGTAAAAATATTTTCGCACAATCTTTGAAAATTGATTTTAAACCAATAATTTATTTTTACCATTTAAATTTGCTTTCAGTTTGGATATTTAAATTAAAGAACTCAATTAAAATAGAAATGCATTTCTTTTTTTTAATAGTATCTACCTATTTCAGGGTGCACAATCTTTTTTAATTTCACGGCTACTTGTATTTCTGGTTAACTAATGAAAGGTCGCATGCTCGAGTATTTAGGCATGTTGACGACATTTATTGTAATTTTAATATAAATAATATTATTTTTGGCACTAAGTTCTTTGCATGAGTTGACTTAGTTACATATTTGCATATTATTTGGCTGTCTCTTTTGCTTGATCTGTTGAATGTGCCTTGTAAATGAATCAATTTAACTGAATGTAATTGCCCTGTTAATGTTAATTTGTGTGAAAGTTCTGTTGTTTGTTTTGTTGAATGTGCCTTTTGAATGAATCGTAACTGGTGTGAAAGCCCTTGTGCCTGTTCTGCTAGATGTTCCTTGTGGATGAATTGTTGAAGTTGAATTATTATCACCCCAATGAATTTATTTGCATGTATATGCAATTATGTAAACATGTCAATTAAATCCAACGAAATTAGTTTTAAGCGTTTTTAATTTATTATTAAATTTAATATATTATTATTTCGAGTAGCCGTTTTAATTTAAAACGTCATACTTACTGTTTGATTACTTTTAAGGAGGAGTCTGTGGTAAAAGGTATGTGTACAAAAATTGTATATGGATATCATAAGATCGAAAAACTTATAAATTTTTGCTTTTTTTAGGTGGATTCTGCACTTGTTCTTTTAGAGCTAGTTTTAGTTTCAAATTTATTAAAAATGTTCTCCTTTCTTTTGAAGTGATAAATAAGTAATTTGTATAGTGTGATGAATAAGTAATTTGTTATTCTGTAAGAAAGTGAACAAGAAATTTACTAAGGTAGAAATTATTAATGTAAGAGATAAAAATCGAAATAATTCATTAAATAGCTTAAGACTGTGGTTAATATTCAAGGACCTTGATCTTTTGTTCATTTATTTTCTTAGTAAATTTGCATTTATTGTGTAATACTTAAATTTTGTTAATCTGAAGTGTTCTGAACAATGATATTTTTCAGAATTCCGATTGCTATTTTTAATTGAAATATTACCTTTAATTCTTTGTTTTGTAACTTTTATGCTAAGATATTAAGTTTGCAATGTTCATTCTAGACCAGTGTTTCTTAACCTTTTTGGTATAATGGACCCTTTTTAAAATTTTTTAAGAAGTCACAGACCACCCTCTGTAAAAAAAAAATATTGCAAAAACCATCAATTATTTGTACTTTACTTTCTTTCAATTGTAAAAATGTTAAATTTTTATATGGTTTGCGAATGTTCTTTTCCTCATATTGTGGAGAATTGGTGTCATATCTAAAAAGAAAGGGCAAAGGGACAGCTCATAAAAAATGAGGGGTTGATAGAGGATTATGAAAATAGCAAATCGGACGTAATCGGTTGCCCCTGATGGTGCAAACTGAAAGCCGGTTGGTGGAGAATGTTAAAAATATGACAGGGATATTAGACGGTCTGCACTGAATTTGGGGTATCTTAATCACCTAGTTTCAAATATGTATGTATTCTCACCTTTTAGAACAAAAAGATCAATGTTATTTAAATATTATTGATCCAATCGTATTAAAAGTAGTCGGCGTATCCCCAAAATATGACCCATGGAACCCTAAGGGGTCCGTGGGTCATGGACCCTAATGTGGTCCATGAACCACAGGTTAAGAAACCCTGTTCTAGACCTTAAAACTACTCTAGTTTGTTTTCCTTCTGAGGTCCACATGACAGCAACCGTTCTTTTGTCTCCAGTCATTATTTCTAAAATAATAAATACAAGTAGTATTATAATTCATTTAAAGACAACTGCTAACTAAAAGCAGTGCAGCAAATTTAAAATACCAGTTTCTTTTAAATGATTATAAAATCTCTAAAATTTCCTTTTTCTAGAATATTATATAAATGACTTGATAATTGCTTGATATTTATATTTTTGTAAAACCCTCGGATTGTTATTTTCATGTTAGTAACTGTGCCTATTTATGCACTTAATTTAAAATGTTTTTTCTTTCTAGATGACAAAAATATAGAACATCATTTTGGAGGCTGAAGATTACAAATATGAAAAAATTGATGGTGGTATCACTGGTAGTCAAAAACAAAACAGATTAGCTGATTTGATGGTTAGTTATTAATTAAACTACCTTTCTATTTTTAGAATTTTCTATCTTTGCTTTGCATTTAATCCCATTGCATTTAAAAAAATTATTTTATCTTCAAAGTGCACAAACAATTTAAATGATTTAATATAATGTCTACTTTATTACACATTGCTAACCTTTTTACATTTCTTTTTTAATGCAACAACGTATCATTTTATTCAACATTAATTTTATGCATTGTTTATCATTTTAATGCAGTATTGTATTATGTACTAAGTATTTATAGTTATTTAAGGTATATATTCTGAAACTGATATATAAGTTTCAAGTTTATTTGTGAAAATTAAAAATGATATTATGCTCAGAACTTTAAGTAAGACAGATCTTGTTTGCATACTTTCAAAGAAACAAAATATTCTTACCTGATTTTGGATATTTACGCAACACAAGAGTAAATACCCTACCCACTGAATATTCACCCTACCCACATTTACTGTTGCAACCTCAATAAATCAATTCTCATCTCAACTATAAAAGTTTTTATGAAGAATTTTTTTTCTTAAAATTTTTTACTGCAAAATCAAAAGATTTATCCCTTGTTTTAAATTTTTAACAAAAAGTAATTTATTACAAATTTTGGGAAAGCCACCTACTATCTTATTTACTTGCGACCCAATCATTAAGTTTGCAAATTTAAGCAATAAAAAATTAAAAATATTTTTCTGATCAAAAGGATCACTGCAAAGGACTGAAAGCATTAAAACTTATTCGGTTGATGGAGAAAACAAAGAAGATTTAACATTAGGAAGAAAGAATTTGATTATTATTTCTGCAAGCAATCAAGCTGATTTTATTATACATCTTAAGCACATTTTAAGTGTGATTCTCGTTTCCTTCTTCCTTAAATATTAATTTTCAATTCATAATGTGTACTTTTTTCTCATTATGTTTAACAAGTCTTCTAAAATGGCTAATTAGAAAAAAAATTATGGTAAATCTTGCCTTCTTTATGTGATGCTACTTTTAATAGTATTAGAATACTTTTTTAATTCCTCATTTTAGAGGTGCACAACCTATGACCTGCGGGCCACATGCGGCCTGCCTACCGTTGATGTGTGGCCTGCGGGAACTTTGTGAAAGCAGGGTTGGGATTTTGGACGTCCTAAACTGGTTTTGAACAGGACACGTGGGTTTTACTGTCTTAAACTGGGTAAAACTGTCCTAAACTGGATAAAACTGTCTTAAAGTGTCCAAAACCTTGAACTTTGGTAAAAATTCTATAGGTGTAACCATTGTACACATAATAATTACATGTATCAATAAATATTTGATATTTTTTATGCAATTTACTATAACTTATTAAAAGAAAATAATATTATATAATAGGAAAAGGTTTATAATTTTTGAAGCTCCACAATTCATTGAACAACAAAAGTGAATACCTAATCCTTTAAATATAAATATGCTTTTAATACTGATAAATAATGTTTTTGCATAATAATAAATAATACAATATTAAAAAATAATAATTTTTTAAAAAAAATACTAAATTTGTTTAAAAATCAACCTTTTATTTTAATTTTTAAAAAAATTGTTTTTAAATATAAATATATTAGTTTAAATTGAAAATACAAAATAACTGAAAAATGTATTAACAGTTTTGAAGGGCATAACATCAGTTTCAGTTACTGACAATAGTGATGTATCACCACTATGCTAAAAGAATGAATGAAATAACAGTATTCTTGAATAGTACTTTGGTTAAAAAACCTGTTTATGACGAACCAAGCACTTAGTCCCTAATATTTTAACCTGTATGGCAAGGCCAAACTTCATTTATGTACTGTTGAATGAGAGGACCAATTGAACTTGATTACTGAATAATCTTCCTTTGTTTAAATTGAAGAGTCAAACAATATTAATAAAACATTATACTTTTAAAAACAAATATTCTCTAGTATACTTAATTATCAATATGTTATTAGTTCTATGATTATTTTACCTCTTAAATATTGTTCAAATAAAATTGTGACATAATTTGAGTAAAAGGGTTTTGGACAGGACAGTTTAAACCAGGGTTTAAACCGTGGATTAATCCATTCTGTCCTAAACCTTGCCAACCCTATCTGAAAGCGATAAAAAATTTCTTTAATTTGGTTTTTGTTTAAACATTATAAATTTTCTCTTATTAAAATATTTAATTCAAATTTTTATTACTCTATAAAATTCGTTTTTTTTTTCTTTTGCACTTTTATTTTGTAAGCTTCTTTATGATTAGAATTTACATCCTACTCACAATATTTATCTATATATATGTATATACACAGGGTTATTCATTATTCCCTCTGGGGCTTCGAAGCGTTATAGTAAAAAAACAAAGATGAATATGGCAAAAAAGAGCCTATGAAATTATTCCTAAAGTATTCAAATTTTAATTTAAGCAGTTGCCAGTAGATGACAGTAACATGTACCACTGAAGCCAGTTGTAGTGAAGAAAAATGGCGTTTACAGGCGGAGGGAATTATGAATAACCCTGTATATATATATATATATATATATATATATATATATATATATATATATACACTTAATTTTTGTTCAAAACAAATCAAACAGTACATAAATATACAACTTTTAAATGAGTAAATGCAAACGTTTCCTTACCTCCTTAGAAAAAAATTTACTTTTTGTTTTCCAAAGAAAATTTTTATTAAGAACGAGAATTATTGATATCACGATTTATGTTTGCAGATAGTTGCAAATAATTTTAATTACTCTTAATTAAAGTTAAATTTTAATTTCAAAAATTGAACAAAATAAAAGCTAACCAAAAATTTATATCTGAATTAAGCCAAAGGACATTTTCCCATAGTATAAAAGGAGATGGCTATTTTTTGAGGAGTCAGATAACTGTTGGTCAACTCTGTGGGAGGTATTTGTAGGATGTATTTCATTACTGGATCCAGGGTATGGTAAAAGAGTGGTATTTATTTTAGTTTTCTAAACACTTGTTTTATTTATTTATTTTTGTGCTCTTCTCTTTTAGTTTTAAATTTTTTTTAATAGATTAAAAGTTGTCATATGTAGAAAAAAATTGAAATGAAACAGAAGTATTTTTCTCCTGGGGGGAGGGGAGTTTTCTATTTTAATTTGGAAAATCGCCAGTAAATTGGGAAAAAAGTAGTTTCTTTTTCTGAAATAATCAATTCTATTTTACTTTATTGTAGCGAATGTCGCACTTTCAGAAGGATGTTCAGAACATTATCTTCTATCTCAATTAAATTTCAGAGGAAAATAACGTTTACGATTTGGAAAATAACTTTAAAATCGAAAATAAGAGTTAAATATTAATTTTACTTGACTTTATTTTTGAAATTGTCTGAATTTCAAGAGGATTCTTCGCCCCATCACTTTAATATAAAAGGAAATTAAAATTTTCTTTTTGGAAAGTAGCTTCAAAAAAATTTTTTTTAATAAAAAAATAACAAATTTTACTTGACTTTATTATTGCAAATGTCTAAATTTCAGAAATTACAAAACACATTTTTGCCCCCCTTTCTTTTATATCAAAAGAAAGTTTTCAACCCCTCAGTATAATTGAAGAGGAAAATGAAGTTCTCTATTTGGAAAATAGCGAAGTTTTAAAACAAGACAATTTTTTTTCCCTAAAATTTTCATTTTCACTTGATTTTGTTCTATTATTGTCTAAATTTCAGAAGGTACTTCCCCCCCCCCTACTTTTATTTCAGAGGAAAAGAAAGTTTTCTATTTAGAAAATAGATTTAAAGAGGAATTTTTTTTTTTTTTAATTACCAATTTTAATAATTTTTGATCACGTTGAAATTGCAGAAGAGGTGAAACACTTTGCTCGCCCCCTCATTACTATTTCAGAAGAAAATAGAGTGAAAATTGAAATAAAATATTTTTCTACTTTTATTTTACTTCCTACTTGGTGTATAGCTTCAAAGTTGAGAAAGAATAGTTTCTTTTTCTCTCTCTGAAATTACCTATTTTACTTAACTTCGTCTTGGAGAATGACTAAATATCAAAAGGGGCAAAGCACATTATTCAACCCTCGCTTAAGTTTTAGAGGAATGTAAAGTTTTCTATTGGAAAAATAGCTTCAAAATTGAAAAAAAAAAATTTTTTTTTAATGACCGATTTTACTTGACTTTATTCTTTTGTGAGTGTCTAAATTCCGGAAGTAAATTTCAGGAGGGGGGAAACACTTTGCTCACCCCCTCATTACTATTTCAGAAGAAAATAGAGTGAAAATTGAAATAAAATATTTTTCTACTTTTATTTTACTTCCTACTTGGTGTATAGCTTCAAAGTTGAGAAAGAATAGTTTCTTTTTCTCTCTCTGAAATTACCTATTTTACTTAACTTCGTCTTGGAGAATGACTAAATATCAAAAGGGGCAAAGCACATTATTCAACCCTCGCTTAAGTTTTAGAGGAATGTAGAGTTTTCTATTGGAAAAATAGCTTCAAAATTGAAAAAAAAAAAATTTTTTTAAATGACCGATTTTACTTGACTTTATTCTTTTGTGAGTGTCTAAATTCTGGAAGTAAATTTCAGGAGGGGGGAAACACATTGTTTGCCCCATCACTTAAATTTTAGAGGGGCCTTCTGCTCTCCCCGGTACGCCACTGAGTCTGACACAAGATAGTAGAGGAAACAGCTAAATAAGATAGAAGTGCAATGTACTGAAAGTGTTAACAAGCAGCTACATGCAGCTGTGCCCTTTCCCCTTCACTGCAAATCGTATTTGTTCTTTTGAGAAAAGGAATTAATTCTCGGAAAAGGTCCCAGGTCCCATTTAGCAAAATGATATTATCTAACATTAGAACGATACAATATAATACTGCTGTAATAAAAAGCGTTAGACTCCTGAAACCTATCTTCTATTTAGCAGAAGACTAATTAAAAGACGTCTTTTACCCTTCTTCCCTTTATGTTAAAGTAGATATGCAATTACAAAGAGGAAATTTTTCATCAATTCTACCTTAGCACAATTTCTTTCCTATATATATATATATATATATATATATATATATATATATATATATATATATATATATATATATATATATATATATATATATATATATATATATATATACATACAATTATAGTACTTAATCACTTTATTTGGAAAAAACATGATGTGCCTCGCTTAGTTACTGTAATGTACTGTACTGTAAGGTTCTAAAATTGTAATATTTTGGATTGTCAAATTATTACAAGAAAGAATGATCCTCAGGAGAAAATGGGTTGAGCTTCTGCAGGTGTGCTATTGCCTTGTCAACCATGACTTTCGCTGTAGAGTTAAAAGGATGAGGTTCTTGGTGCAGTTTTGTTTCGACTGCCGATGTTTGATCCGGGGTTTTCCGCCTTGGTGCGACGCATATTAAATTTGGGCATCCGAATATTCTAGTTCTCTCAACTCAGCTAGTTCTTATTATTGGCCGTTCTTGTCTGTGCACATATTTGCTTTTTGTGTACTTCTCTTTTTCACATTGTATCACTCAGTATCGTAAGATGAATGTATTTTAATGCTGGAAGTCAATTTGAAAAACAACCACAAAGTGCGTACGATCGCTACTACTGAAAAAAATAAATTCAAGTTTGGTTAAATAAAACAGTCAATGACTAAACTGTTAGTAACTATCTATCCGAAATATCAGATGAGGTAGAGATGTTTTAATTTAAAATGATTTGACTTTTAAATGATGATTATTAAGCCTTATATATATTAGTTTTCTTTAATATAGTAGTGATCAAAGACGTTTAAAATTATATTTAAGAAAAATATGTAAGTTTTATTCTCTAAATGCTTCTGCCACTTTTAATATAAAATAAAATGCTCACGGCAGAGTTAGAAGTTATGTTTTTACATATCTTATTGATATCACTGTATTACGTAGAACAATATCCTCCATCTCACAGTGTCTGAGTTGTGAAAGTTCAGCTTTTTATTTTTATTATTTATCCACTCTCATGCTTGTTATCAGATCTATTAAATGTTAATATATAATGTTTCCACAATGACATTGACAACTTTATTAGTTTTGCATTAAAATCTTATGGGAATGGCGATATTAAATAAGTGAAGCAAATAAAATTTTTAATATTGTTATTTTGGTAGAATTTCTTGCTTAACAGATACAATTTACATAGTGTTACATTGCAGGCATATTAACACACATATATTATTTTACTTATTACTGGTATAATAACCAATTTTGTTTTATTTTTTAAATTATTTACTTGTATTTTTTTCTGATTTAAAAGAATTATTTGATTAGTTTTATGTATATATAATTTAGCTTGGTTTTTAAACTTCAAGTTTAAAACTTGTTTATTTTTTAAATCACTACTATTATTACAGATCATTCAAATAAGCAAGGTAACAACAGATGAACAAAGAATGAAAGTAAGGGGCAGGATAAGGCAAAAGATTGATCAATTATTAACCTGGAAAAAAATCAAAAGAGGTGTGATTCTGGTCCTGTTGAGCTCTCAGATATTAATAAATCTAAAAGTAGTGATAAACATCGCTCTTCATCCTCACCTTTTCCTTAGCTACCTCAGCTCCTAATCAAAATGGAGATAAAAAGGAATGAAATAGAAATTCACGTCTTGAATCGAAGGTCAGCATTTATTTTGTTTCATTTCTTTTGTTGTTTTTTTTTTTGCATTTAATTTACTCATTTTTATCATTTTTGTTATATTTCATGATTATCTTGTTTTGCTTTAAAAAAGTTTAATTATAATTTATATTGTCTATCAGTTGGTGGTTCAGCAACATTTTTCTAAATGAGAAAAATAGTTAATTTTTTTTTTCATTAAGTATTTGCTGAGACATAATTTAATTTGTCTGTAGGAAATTGCTAATGTGCTTATCAATGGTTAGTTCATTAATCAAAAGATGTAGTGCAACAAAGCTTTAAAAAACATTTTAATTTCGGGTAAAAATTTATTTGATTATGCCGTGACTTAGCAGTTAAAAAGTTGGCATGGTATACATTGTAGTTTTAAAAGTTTCCGCTTTTTGAAAAAAAATTAAATTCATAAGATTGAGCCGTTAGCCTTGTGAGCTCCCAACTTGAAGGACTAACGTGTTCTTCTTTATCTGGTGTCTCCCCTCTAACCTGTCCAATTTGATTGACGCTGCTGATTGCTAAACTTAAATTAACCTCATTGTTCATGCTATTTAGACTTAATTAAACATTCTATAATGTATGATAATGTTGTGCATCAGCATTAATGTTTGCAGAGCTCAATACTTAAGTTTTTTCTAAGCTGAACATTAAAATAACAATGCTATTTTAAAAAGTTTTTCCTCAGCTTCATTTTTTTTAAAAAGAATAATTGTAATTATATCAAATGCTGATTTAATTGTATCTTTCAGGAATTTAAAAATCTTCTTTCGAGAAAATAGGAAAAATTGTTAAAACTTTTAAATTTGTTTGAGCAGACTTTAATTTTATTATTAAGTTTTTAACTGTTAAATCGAGACTGCGCTGCGATCTTGATTCTGTCCTGCACACTTAAATAGAGTAGCAGATAGCTCTTAGGGAACAGTTTTAGTAGTCATTTTTGTTACTGTCAGTTGTTTTAAGGATGTCAAATTTTTGTGGCATGGTTTGTTACTCTAATTTATGTATTAATTATTTTAAAAAAATTACATAATATTACTTATATTCCTAGCTGAAAAAATGCTATTTGTTTGCAATAAAGAGTGTTCTAAAAATCACCCAATCTTTGAGTTTTATGTCATTTGATTAATAAAATGCGGATATTGAAAATAAAATGCCAGTGCAGTGGAAAGTTCTGGATTTAGACTATTAAAATTTCACACGCTATTACAATGCAATTCTAGGTTGTTGTTTTTTTTTAAAATCACAATTTTTGTTTTAAAACTTGTGTTTTCAATCAAAATTATTTCTTGCTTGATTTATGGAACACACTGTAGTAAAACAGTATTACTCTTGTAATAGCAATAAAATCTGCTTAAACGTGTAGCTGACTAGAAGCATATCTGCTATACTTTAAATTCCAGGGATTTTAAATTTTCTCTCCTTTTTAATTGTGTTTAGTTCTGACAACTAAAGCTCTTTTGTTATTTACGATTTTGTTATTTTGTTATATAGGAAGCGAACGGAGTTCATCAAGCAGTGGCTGTGATCGAGGTCCTGGACTCAAATCTCTTCTGGTAATATAGGGATGACCACTAGCACGTTCCATGGGTGTTGTACCTGACCTCTTGCAGCAGCATGCTTCAAACACATCTGATCATCAGTTTTCACCACAGCATAGGCTTCAAGACTCAACGATATCAGATGAGGTATTACTTGTGATTTTTATAACTGTTGTGTTACTAAAATTAAAGTAAGACTTAATTATTGTGAACGAGTTTGCTTTTTTTTTTATATACTTTTAGCTTTTTTAAGATAACTATGTGTGAAACCATCACAATTAAAGCTATCAAAAACCTTAAGAATTGCTTTTATGTAATGGTATGACATTAATTTGATATTTTAAATAGCTGTACTTATGAGAAAAAGTGTATTGAAAAATTCCTCTTTTGTTAAGAATTCAAATTATTTAAAGCAAAATTTTCACTATTATTATGCACTATTATCTAAAATAACCAGTGTATATAAATAAACTTTTAGTATTGACCATAGTATAATAAACAAAAGTTCTTCTGAAAACTCTTTTTATAAAATTACTGACTAAAATTTATATTTTTAACACAGATTTTTTAAATTGAAGTAAGAGTTAATTTTGAACTATAATCTCAATTTAAACATTATTGTTAACTATATTGCTATATTTAAATGTATATATATTTTAAACTTTAAAATGCACGCATGAGTTAATATTTAATATATATATATATATATATATATATATATATATATATATATATATATATATATATATATATATATATATATATATATATATATATATGGTAACTAATAAAGTTCTTGCTGTCTTTGCTTTGCCATTGAGTGAAAAGTAAATTAGTGTGTAAAGTGGTCAAAAATCCTGTCTGAGTAGGAATATTAGTTGTTTTAAAAGCAGGTACACCATGTGCTGCTTATCACTAGCTGCATGAAAACTCCGAATATGTCAAGTGTCAAGGGATAGTGCTGTGAATAAGCATACTGTATGGCATTGGTTTCAAAAATTAAGGTCTGTTTAGAAGAAATTTGGGTCCATTAACGAACCCTTCACAAAATATTTTAACTTAAAAACGGGCCCTTCACAAATTTGTTTATCTTCATTATTGTTTTGCTAATAGAATTAACCCTTCACCATGGAGGGAGAAAGACAAATGCAAAGGAACTAAGTATAGACTAAATACCAAATATTTGTGTGTTGCATTTCTAACAATGTTACAGAAACGAATCTTTCACAAAATGTCTGGACACAACCCTGGAAACATCTAGTTGATTTGTTACTTGATACATTTATTGCACTTAAAATATTCTTACTTGCTTTTTAAGCATAATATTTTTTTTTTCCTTCTGTTTCCCCATTTCTTTAATGTCACCCCTGCAAAATATTAGTTAGAATTAAGAAATTCGTTTTTTCCTATTGTGACTTGTATAACTAGTCATTCAATATATATTTTAATTAAGATATTCTGGTGACTGAAACATTAATAATTTTTAAAGTTAATTATCAGAACCCACATGTGCTATTAATAAGTGATTTTCTTTGATATAAAATATTCACTTAAATTTTATGTCTTTCTATTTGAGAGAGTTATTCTTTTTAAGTAGGAATTGTGCTAATTTTTTTTGTTTGTTTTTAGAATTTATAAATAACATTTTAAATGGAACAGCATAATATAATATTCTAGTTTTAAGTCTCATTAAAATTTTCTGTATGGTTATCTTTTTAATAGTAATTAGTTATGTTATTGGAAAGATATTACTTTTAGCATTCACTATAACATACGTAGCTGCATATACATTCATTACATATCTTTTGTTGAAAATATTGAGTTTTTATTTTAACTGAAATGAAAAGTAATATTACTTATGTATAAATTTGACATTCGCTTTAAATATTCTAAAGAAATCAGTAGAATAAAAGTATCTTAATTTTTATTGCAGATATATCAGGAAGTAAGTGTTAAAAAAAATTTTATATGTTATTGCAATTGCACTAAATGTTAAAATAAAATCACCACTTTTTCTAAAATAAGTATTGGCTTTGTTGTGCTAATTTTAAATAATACAGCATGAATTAATATTTATAGTTTCTTGATGTTTGCTTTTTATATTGCTTTATTGTCTGTTTATCTCTTAGTTTTATTTTTCTAATTGAATAACTTTATTCTTTTATGTAAGAGTATAGGCAAGCTGTTGGAAAGGCTCCTCCTCAACTACAACACAAACAGTGCTCTTTTCTCACATTTGGGTTTGGTGGTGGTACTGGTCCCTCTCAATCTCCAAGGAAAGAGAGCCATCATAGTGTCAATGTTACACCAACATCGCACGAGTCATCTTATGACACTCCAGAAATAAGAAAGTACGATTCAACTCTGATATCCTATGTGCTGTCTTATGGAGTGAGAATCTAGAACTTTTTTAAAAATATTTTCTCCCTCTCTTTTTTGATACACGATTATTTAGCGCAAAGTAAATGATGTAAATATTTTTCCTGAAACCTAAATTCTGTTACAGGGTTCCTATAAAATGCTTATTAGTTCTTATTTCATTCCTCATAATGTGTTCATTTCCTTTTGAAAACAAAATCCTTTTTCTCAAACATCTAAAGTTTATATACAAATTACCTGATTTAGTTTTAGTGCTAGATTAGTGATGAAATTAGGTGTGAGTTTTTTAAAAAAAAATATTGATACATTTAGAACAAGACTGAATAAATTGTAGCCCTTTATATTGACATATGTTTGTATGTACTCCCATATTTTAACTGCTGGATTTTTTACAAAGAAAAAGACTATACATATTTTAAAAATTTTTGGATGGCATTGTTTTGTTTATTTTAAAAACTAGGCTTTTAACTATTGATATTTTTCAGGGCTCGAAAAACCGCCCGTCCTCGGCGGTCAAAAATTCCCCGCGGACAACGAATTTCTCGAGTCCGCTCGGACGGCCATTTTCTCGTTACTGTTCGTGATACATTTTCAATTTTTGTTATTAGAATTGATGTTTTCTCTGTTTGGGAGTACTGCAGCGGTTGAAAGGGGCTTTTCAGCAATGAACTTACAAAAAAACACATTACGTACTAGTCTTAAACAAGAAGCGTTAAACACAATTATGAACATCTACCTAAATGGAAAACCCTTTTTAGATTTCTGTGCAGAAACCTCTGTAAATCATTGGCTTGATTGTGGAACTGGCAAACGTCATATTTGATTCATTTAAGAAACACAGTACCCTCGGATAAATTGATATTCCAGATAACTTGACCTTTGTCATTTAAATTATTTCATAAAAGAAATACTAGGTTACTATTAGTAACCTAGTGTTTCTTTTATTACTGTATAATGTAAGTATTTGTAATCCTAGTGACTACTAATTCATTGTCCAATTTTTATAAATGTTTATAATTAATAAGAGAAAATTATATTTTTATTTACTTAGAAGCTACGGGCTAGTTTCAAAGAGGACGGGTGCATTGTTGGACAAGCCGTCCTCAGGGACGGTTAAAATTTCTGAGTTTTTTCGAACCCTGATATTTTTCATATAGATTTTATGAGTTTAACTTTGTTAATAATTTTATTATTATTTTCATTAATAGTTATCAAATTAAATTGTTTTATTTTAAAATATGATTGTTATTTCAACATTCTTAAATAAATGTGTTCACTTACAACTAAATAATTTCACTTCAAACAGCGGATCTTGCCTTTTCAAGGTAATTTACCAGGCGATGATCGTTTCTGCTGCTTGCAAAAGCAATCAAAATAAATAAATAAAAAACTGTAGAAACATGCCATTTGTTTGAAAGTCAAGCATTCAATAGTGAAATATTTTTTTTAATAATTTTAAAGTCTTTGATGGTGTTTATTTTTAGTGTGAAAAGTAAACAGTAAACCTTACATTATTAATTTATTAATAAATTTTCACTCATTATTATTGCAATACGATGTTTAAATGTTTTATTGTGTATCCTTCTAAGTTTTCTCGTGAGTAACGAACAAGGACATTAAATTTTAAATATGGAATAATAAATTTATAAATTATTTTGTAGAAGAAAATTAATTAGTAATTTGCTGATATTAATTGGAATTAAAGCAGATCAACATTTATTAAAATAGATTAAAAGCTGGTTTAAACTCATTGCATTGTATAATTTACTTATTTATTTGTATGTGCTACTAACTGTGACTTAAGCATTAGGTGGAATTTTTACATTGCTCATAGCAATATTTTATCAGACTGTTGCTTGGAATTATAATTTTTAATATTAATTTCTTTTTGAACTTAATTTTGTTGCTAAAATTTATTTTATTGTTTTTTTAATTTAAACTGTTGCTACTTAGGAGTAAATCTATTGATTGGTACAGAGAGTGGACTCATGCTTCTTGACCGTAGTGGTTAAGGTAAGGTGTACCAGTTAATATCGAGGAGAAAATTTCGGCAAATGAAAGTCCTAGAAGGCCAAAATATTCTTGTCACAGTGTCTGGCGAAAAATGTAGAGTATGCGTATATTACCTCTCATGGCTGAGGAGTAAAATATTAAGAACTGATGGAGTAAGTATTAGCTGGTGTATTATGAGTTTAACACATATTCAAGTTCGGGATTGTTTTTTATATATTCCTTACAGTTTTATTTTAGTTATTAATTAATTGTTTTTTATTAGCTGTAGGGAAACTGAAATAGCTTTTAATGCATATTTTATGATGCAGCTTTTGATTTTAATCAATGTAATTAATTTTTATTTGATTTCATTTATTTTTTATTATTAACAGTTACCAAATATCATTTTAAGCTTATTATGAGTAAATCATTAAATTTCAGATTTCAATATTAAATAAAAGTTCGTTTTAATCTCTCCCAAACTTTTTTTTTGTCCTAGTTAGAGAAGAAGTTATAAAAGTTTTAAAAACCCATCTTCTTATAGGGAGCTGCAGCAAGACTTGTCTTTTAATAATATAAAGTACCTGTCACTTAATTAAGCATCATTCGTTCTTAGGAAGTTTGATTGTATTAAGTGGCTAATTTTATTAACTGGTATTCTACATTTAAATTTTAAAAAAAACGGTTTCAAAATTAAACTTTACAAATACTACAAAGACTAAATTAATTTCTGTATTTTTGTTTAATTTTAATGGTTTTAATTTAAATGTGATGTATTATTAAAAAATTCGCTTCAATTTTTTTTTTTAGATTTTGTTATTTTATAAGCAGAATTTTAAAGATTCAGCTGTTTGAAGGCTTGTAAAAGTTTTTATAACTTTTATTATTTCATTGAGAGTTAAATTGGAATTGATGTCAAATTTATCTTTGACATTCAAATCTTGAGAATATAGTTAGTTAACAAATTTAATTAAATGTACTCACTATTTTTGTTGTGTCTAAATAAAATTTAAAAAAAAGCACAAACTGGTTTTTATTTTACTCATTTTTTCCATATTTTAGCTCCACTTTTTTGTTTGATTTAATAAATGATGAATATTTTTTAAATATGTTTATCTCATTAAATATTTTAGGAATTTAATTTATTTTTTTAAATTTGGCTGCAGCTATTTTATTTTTTTTCTCAATAGTAAAGGTTAATGAGTCAGTGATTTAATTTATGAATGATAACTGTATTTAATTCCCTTTTCTTAACTCATCAGCAATTTTTATTTACATTCTTTTACACTTCTCTTCCCCGTTTCATTCTTTTTTAAATATAAGTGCAGTTACTGCATCTCAAAACCTGTTTCGTTATTTTTTCTATTGGTAAGTGTGATATTTTAAATATTTGTTTGCCTTATCTTATTGAAATTTTGCATAAATGCTCACTACATATTTGTCAATAGTATAGAGTTAGCACTAAGTTATCAAACTATTATTTTTTATTTTACACTTATCCCTAAATTTGCATTTTTGATTATTTAGGTCTAAAAAAATGTATTTTAGACCATTTTTACTAGTGGGTGCTATATTAGTGGTAAATTATTTAAAAGTTATTGTTAAGCTTAATGAAAAGCCTGTACCCCAAGTTCATTATAAAAGCATTAAAGCCAAAAAAAAAAAATTACTGAAATGAGTTTTTTTTTTATTTAATTTAATATTTAAGTAAATAAAAAGTGGTTGCCATATTATGAAGTTAATTTTATGTCCATTCTTTTTTTTTTTATAGTTAATGAAAACAATTTACTTAACAAAACTGTGATCATATTTAAGATTGGAAAAAGAAGTGGTTGGATAAATGTAGGAGATCTTCAAGGTGCTATCCATTTTAAAATAGGTAA
This sequence comes from Parasteatoda tepidariorum, assembly GCF_982258835.1. Classification (NCBI taxonomy): domain Eukaryota; kingdom Metazoa; phylum Arthropoda; class Arachnida; order Araneae; family Theridiidae; genus Parasteatoda; species Parasteatoda tepidariorum. Next base: position 106,931,671 of record NC_141759.1, on the reverse strand, counting down.
ATAAGAATTTAATACATAAGTGTCATGGTATCTCAATTTTGTATTTGTGTCCATAAATTTATGTGAAGTGTTTATGTTTATAATTCAAAAGAAATATTAGATAAGTATTTTATTCGGCGCACGTTAAAGTTAACACTGTATCAGAATTTTATTCAGCTATGCACTGCTTCTCAGTTTGAATTAACTTATCACAAATTTAAGAAAAAGAAAAGAAAACTGTATTTATTATGCTTCGTAGCATACTTGTAGTTCTATTTTCTTCTATTTGTAAATTTTATGTATATACAGTCTAACCTCGTTTAATGTCACCTCGAAGGGAGACAGAAAATTTGTTCATGCTGAAAGTAGTTCACATTATTAATTCATAAATTATTTTTAAGAAAATCATACGATACATGTTTTCTAAGATATATATATCTGTTATTGATTTGCATTTTCTAATCAATCTTAAATCTCTATTATGAATTAGAAATGTATCAAATAGTGAAATAGCCAAATATTTGGCCAAATAAAATTGACCAAATAGCAACACTTTTTTTTTTTAAAATTAAAAAACATGAATAAATATTTTTTATATTAATAATTATAAAAAAATTATTTCATAGAGTATTTTGAACCTGGTTTTATGTTATTATCCTGATATCAAGAATATAGGCTCGTGTAATAATATCATTAACTATTGCTGAAACCTAATACAAGTAATATTAATTCAAAACTGACAAGAATGTAAGAGCTTGGAAAGGGTACTGATATGAGCAGACTTCAGAAAGAAATGTGTGTTCTTGGAAATGTCGCTTTTCGTAGATAGCAAGCAGTCTTCAACTGATTCTGAGGATGAGTTGATGTTTGTATGCTTCCAGGCGTAATACTGGCATGGAGTTCCTGCTGTGGAATGCGAGGTTAATCCTTTGAAACATGCGTGATTGTGAGCCATGAAACTGTTTTGAAAACAAAAGACATCTGTACTATTTGCAAAGCAGATTACTCCCTGCTTGTCAACTAATGCCAGACCACTTCAAATATGTTATTCATTGATGAATCATCCATGATAACACATGATGCGCAAAAGAACATACGCCTTCCAATTAAAGTTTTCCATTAAACTTTAGGCAGGTTTTAAACACAATAACTTATCTGGGTTATACACTCTACCAGGTTATTTAACTGTACCCACACCATCTTTCTACAAGATGTCTTTCATGAACTTTTGGTTGATGTTTCTCTGGCTGTTGGCTCACGAATGTGGTTCCTCCAGCTCACGTTCCTGAACTGGCCACCGCATTCTCCACATTTGACGTGCTTGGATTCTTTATGTGAGGTCAAATATAAAGCAAGTAACCTGTACAATCAATAGTCTTGAAGCATCTAAAGCTCTGGTTGCCACTGAAAATGTGTTGACTGTTTTTGCTAATGTACACCGATTCATGTGCCACTTCTTTGAATCTTGTTGATACTCACTCTATCAAGTAATTCTATAATTTGATTGTAAACTGGTTGCAAGCTGTTAGGAACTGTTAATAAATCTGTTAATATTAGGAACTGTTAATAAATCTGTTAATATTAGGAACTGTTAATAAATCTGTTAATATTAGGAACTGCTAATAAATCTTTTATCTAACTTGTTTTTCAATTACTTGGGAGTAATACTGCATTACATGCTAGAACTTTTAAGACTGCATTTAAGCATATATTGTACATTCCTATACAAAATCAGTTTATTTAGGTCACCTCTAGCTGCCTTCACATTTTTGATGTATACTTTTGAACCATCCTGCAATCTTATGACTTCCCCTAAATAAACTGATAATTTTCTGATCAAATACTAGTTTTCTTACCAAAAAGTTATTCTTGATAGAGAACTTTGCGAATTAGCTAAAAATAAACTTTAATTCTTATATTTAAAGAGCTGAAAGTGGAATGGAAACTTCATTAAGTGTTGCAATTTATTTTGCTACATTTTTCTACTACAACCCTAATCTATACAATTTTGAAGCTATTTGTTATAACACTCTTTAAGTATAAGCCTCTAATATAGATAGTTCTGCTTTAACCTTTTTCTGGGGAAGGAGTGGCTGTGGAATGTGTTTTATTGTTTTAGTAACTATGTAACACATTCTCATAAGGGTAAAAAATGTTTTCTACATTTCCCACCTACTTTCAAATATCAATTATAAGTTTGGGTATACATCTACTATTTTCTTTCCTGCTTTTTTTGTAGTTAATTTAAATTTTGCAATTTTTTTTGTTTACAAAAATATTTTAAAGTTAATTTTCAAAGATAATTTCTTTATTGCTATTTTAATTTAGCTGTAACTTCATTCATGATTTTGGCTATATAAGGATTTCGAAGATTGCGGATTTTGAAATCGCAATTTATAATACTGTATTTTATATGCTTTTTTTTTTGTAATGAACTCATAAATGATATTTTTTTCTTCATAATCTTTTTTCTTTTGTGACAATTTTCGTGTTCCTCCCCTCTCATTATGCTAGATACAGTTAATTTTAAGTTAGTTTTTATGAAGTCTAATAATATCTCGTTGGTTTATCGTCATAAGATCGAACTAAATTTTTGTGAACATTAAAATTTCATAAATCTATTACCTGAATTTAACAACAAAAAAAATAATTTCGATTATAGTTTCTACATAGTTTCAGTAAGATGGATTCTTTTATGAAATTTGGTACAAAAGGAAAATGACATGATGTTTTGAATATGTATATTTTATATGAATCATTTGCAACTGAAGCACAATAGTTGAAATATTTATGTATTACTTGTTGGGGACCTATTTTAAAAGAAAATTCTTTGGAAATCAAACCACATATTTGATTCGAACTAAGAGATTAGAGGGTTAAGATCATGGTCATTTACATAAAAGTTAGCTAAATGAACACAACATGACATACTAATAGTTTTTGCATTTAGCATTATAGAATGATAAAACATACATATATATTTTGAAGCATTTTTCTAAAAAATTGCCATCTTTAATTGAGTTAAAGCTAAATATGTAAAGGAATTTATTTACAATAAATAAACCTTTAAAATAATAATTAATTGCAGATTTTTGTTCTTAAAAATTATGTTATTGATCTTTCATTTACTATCATCTAAAAAGTACAACTTCAGGTTGTAGCTTAAAATTAGTAGTTTTAAGTTTGTGTGTGATTTATTTTGAATCTTTCATTTGTTTAAATAATTTTTTCCTTCCTTGTAGCGTACACACATCCTGGGATGAGGCCATAAAACGATTGAAATATGTAATGTAGAAACTGGTTATTTGGATGGTGTGTTTATGCATAAGAAAGCTCAAAAGCTGAAATTTCTGTGTGAAAGAAATGATAAAGTAAGTTTCTACAAATGAAAGTTTAGTAGTCTTTGATACTAAAATGTTTGTTGATTTTTTTAAAGTATTTATAGAACTGTGATATTTTTAACTTAACTGTAAGTTTATATATATATATATATTTTATCGGGAGCATCGCTATCCCGGATGACTGAATTTCCTGGTTTTCGGGATCGACCAAAAAGTGTCGTTAATCGATGTTTTATCTAACCTGAATTACAAGGTAAAAAGTGTAACACATTTTATAGTAAGAGAAAAAAAATGGTAGAAAAATAACATCTAGAATAAAAAAAATTGCAAGTTTAGACAAGAAAAACAAGTTTAAAAAAGACAAAATTTTCATATTTATTTTTTGAAAATAATTACAATTCCTAAATTAACTAATATAAACAAAACCATTGATTAAATAACGCAATATATTTCTTACCTAATTATATAGGGGGGGAATCGATAAAATAAAAGGAAAACTTATTAATCTAAATAAAAACAACGAAAATTATCAAACCGAAACAATAGTTAAAAAAGTCCCTAACATAAATATTAAAACCCGGAACAAGGCAAGATCAATAAGATCAACGGAATTTTAAAAAAATGGAGAAAAAAAATCTAATGATAAAATTTAAGAATAAAAGAATTAACTTATTAAGTGCTAAATTTATCGTGAAAAGAGAAAAAATTCAAAACGCAGTGGAATCAGAAAAGCAAAACTGCAATCTACTTCATAAAATAATCGTATGTTTAAATTAATAAGCAATTCTCCTTTTATTTTTTCATAAAAACACGATTTTTAACGAAAGCAGATGTGATCCCACATCAAGAAAAACTTGCAAATGATACCGCACTCCCAAAAAATCAGAATTTATTCAAAAGAAAAATATTTTATTTTTATTAATCGATGTCAAATAGATAAGTATATTTTTCTCTTTCATCTTCTGTTCACTGATATGCCTGTGCAATGCATTTTCCCCACCCCACCCCCTCGTAAGTCAAAGAGAAAACAAAATCAGCATGCCACTCTTTTGAGTTTGATTGACGGCCTAAAGGAGAAAATAAAGCATTCATCCCTTCCCTGCCTCTTCTCTATCTGAAAATCTTCAAGGTCATGGAAGAAACGACGTTTCTCTGGATAAACGGGGGGGAAATTCTCTCCTTCCTCGCATTTTCCTCCACTCAACTTCAAGGATGAGTCCAATTTCCCCTTTTTTTCATAATTGTTCCAGTTTAAAATGGCGGGAGAACCGAGCAAAATTTCCCCCGGCTATCTGGATGCCGGATAAATGGATTTCTTCTGTATATATATATATATATATATACTAATTAACATTCAGTTATATTATATATATATATATACAGTACAGAACCCGTTATCCGGAAATCAGAAAACCGGAAAACCAAAAAACCGGAACGAAATTCCATAAATTTTCTCGCCATTTTTTAAAAAAAAAATTTTTTTTCCTCATAAGATTTCACGATTTTTCTTTCTTTTTTTAAAGATGTTTACCTTACCATCATTTTGGAAATAATCATTAGTGTATTACTTCATCGTTTTTTTCTTATTTTTAAGATTATTTCCAATTTTTTTTTTTTAGTTGGGTTCAACAATAAAAAAACGGCTTTTTGTAGCGATTCAGAAAACCGGAAAAATCAGTTATCCGGAATAGCGATGGTCCCTACCGTTCCGGATAATCGGTTCCCTACTGTATATAAACTGATTAACATTCAGTTATATATATATATAAACTGATTAATATTTTTGAATTATCTGAAGTTCTGAAAATTTAAAATCAAATTTGATTTTTAATTTTTCAAAACAATAGAACAGATTATAAAAGTTAACTTATTACCTTTAAAATGGAATAGCAAAAAATCAAATATATATATATATATAGGTTCAAAATGAAGATAAAACAAAGGAAAATTACAGACATATGAAAAAAGGGAGGGGAAGAAAATAATAATTAAAAAATAACAAACAACTAGGATAAAAAAGGATAAAAAAATTTTAAAAAATCCTGAAAATAAATACATATTTTTTTAATTCTATTCATTTCATTAAAAGTGGTATTTAAATAGATGCTCCTATAAGCATTAGAATTCCAAGTAATACCACTTTTAATGAAATGAATAGAATTAAAAGAATATGTAGTAATATTTATTTATCCAAAAAACAAATCGGTAAACTCTTGCAACATTTGATAAAAAAAACAATGTATACCTAACTAAATTAATAAAATTCTATATAAAATCATTGAATTAATCGTATATTTTTGTGGATATATTTACTAAAAATTTTCTTTGTTAATTTATACAATTTTTCATGTTCAAATCCATTTCGGGGAAATCCATTGCTAAAATTATTTACTAAATAATTTCTTTGTTAATTTGTATAATTTTTCCATAAGCAAATCCGTGGCTAAGATTATTCACTAAAAATTTCTTTTTTAATTTATACAATTTTCAATGCTCAAATTCATTTCGGACAAATCCGTGGCTAAAATTATCTACTGTAAAAAAATTGTCTTTGTTAATTTATATAATTTTTCCATGTGCAAATCCATTTCGGGCAAATGCTTGGCTAAAATTATCTACTAAAAAATTTTTCTTTGTTAATTTATATAATTTTTCCATGTGCAAACCCATTTCGGGCAAATCCGTGGCTAAAATTATGTGCAAAACAGGCAATTCATGTTTCTCTTTTCTATTTTCCATTTTTTTCTTAAATAAATATTTATTTTCTAAAATTATTTATGGTCAACTTCTTTAAATTATTCAGTATAATATTACCTTGCGCACGCCAATAGCCCATTGTGCAGCTCTAGTGCGACGTAAATTAACAACAACATCTGCTATTAATGCTGCAAATTTTCTCAATGCTTTTTTTTTTAATTCCTTTATTGTTTATACATTGTTATGATATGCAAAATTCTATTGGTGCATTTATTAGTCCCTTATGCAATTTTTTTTAATGACTTTGTCATAGTTATTGCTACTGATTTCCATGTGTTTTTTTAATTCATATTATTCAATTTACATACAATACCATATAATTTTACATACAATATTATTTAGAACGTGCATTTGAGTAATTACTTTCAAACGCATTTGATTATCACTAAATCCTTTTAATATTTTCTTCTTTTTTTTAAAATCAATGCTGTTGATTTTCACATTTTTTTTTTATAAATCACTACATTATTGTAGTATGAGAAATTTAAATCGCACATTTAAGTATTTTTTATTTATAATTGTATAATTTTTCAACTAGTTATTTGGCATTTATCAATATTTATTTTTTTAAAATTTCGATATTTTTAATACGTTTTTAAATATATCAAAAATATCGAGATAATGTCTGAATCTCAAAACATAAATTTAATTAACCCCTTTTTGTCGCTCTCGATTAGTTATAAATACACTCGGGTTAATCATTCTTTTTTGAGTTATTCCTGAAAATTTTAAAGTTTTTATTTTCATGCGTTGACAATTTGCAAAGTGCAAAAATGGAGTAATATGTCGTTTTTCTCAATACATATATTTTTTTATGTATCAATAAAAATGATTTTCCTTTTTATCTTTCTACAAAGGGATAAAAAGAATTTAAATACAAAAAAATATGCATTGTGAATAAAAAATTTAAGATAATTTCTTCTAGCAATCATACGTCTGTTAAACTTGTTACTTGATCGCCTAAGTTTAAAATATTACATAGTCTAAGAATAGTAACTGAAATATTTAGGGAAATATTTTACTTCATTTATTTATTATATTTATTTTTTATTATTTTATTTATTATATTTATTCTAACTCTTTTTCCTGGTAAGCCTGCTGGATTTCATTAATAATTATTTTAAAGCCTAATGACTTTGGTTAAATTTTTAAAAATAATTTTCAATTATTCTGTTAATTTTCATACTTGTTTAATTAAATGAGAAAAAAATTCAACATTTTCAAAAAATTACTGTGTAGTAATTTTGGAAAATTTGCATTACTGTGTAAATTTTACTTTGATTGGAATGTGAAATGCATGGAAATGTTTCCTCTGGCTACAAAAAAAGCACTACAGTAAATTGTACCTCAATTCTAACTATTCAATTCTATTCTCTATTCTATATATTCCATATTTACTATGATTTCTACTAAAACTGCAGTATATTTCGATATAGTTTTAAACTTTTTATGTGTATGTTAATATTACTTTTTTTAGTTTTAATTAAAATATGGGATATAAAATTAATAATTAAATTAATTTATTAATAATTATTTAAAATTAATAAAAAAAAGGGAAATAAAATTAAAAAGGAATATAAAATTACATACGTTCCAAGTCTCCTGTTTTTTAACAAAGACTCCTATATTTTACAACTGTCTCCTGTTTACATGTATATTCTCAAATTTCTCCTTATTTGTTGAAGAAATTTTTTAAAAAATTGGCTTTGAATTATGCGCTGACATACTCAATAATATAATAAATTGACCACCCTCATGATAAGTGAGCTGCAATAATTTTTTGAAATATTCTGTTTAACAGACTGTGTTAATTGGTCAAAAAATAAGTTCTGTCTTGAAAGTTTTTTAAGAGGGGCACCCATGAATATTATTTATTACAATGCTTGAATCACACTGCATACATTTAATTAACCCTTTCTTAAAGGGAATCGGTTCACGTGATTTTGTAGTAAGTACAAATGAATGGCTATACCATCAATCTCAGTTACTTCCTTAAATTTCACGATTTTTAAAATCCTCTTTTTTTTTTTTATCTTTCTTTTAATGCCATGAAGACTCATAAAGTATGAAAAAGGAGTAATTATATAATTTTTTCTATATCTATATTCTTTTCTGTGTTGATAAGAAAAAAATATTGTGTAAAAAATTTTATCTCTTTTAATTTTGTAAATGTTACTTTTGTGCATTAAAATTACCATCTTTTAAATATCTTCTATGTACAGTGCACAAAAAAAAGATATCACGCTAAATAACTTTTGTTCTAATGATCAAATTTTCACTTTTTTAGTGTCAATCTAAATGGTTTCTGGGGGTGACCTCAAATATGCTAATTATTAAGTGCTAACCATTAATTAAGTTATGAATCAAACACAAAAATGTATTTTCTCTACATTAACATATATGTTTTTTTGCATCTTTGGATTCTTAACCTTTCAAATATAGGAGGTAACCGGAATCTGGCAGGGTTGCCACTCCACAGGAAGAACAGGGAAAACCTGGAAAATACAGGAAATTTAAAAATCACCTAAAATAACAGGGAATTATTATTTTTTCTTCATAAACTGTGAAAATACAGGAAATTTTTTTTCTTATTTTTATCTTTTAAAAAATGGTGACCACTCAAAGCGTGATCTATGGGATATTTAACCATGATATTTCAGCTGTACTAAACTATTTCATTTACTATAGCATTATTTAGGTATGCTCAGCTGTTTTGCCAGCAATTAAAACTAATAAATATAGTTTGCCTAATATAGCTCACACAAGAGTGCAGTAATTGTTTCCTCTTAATATATTGCGTATATGTACAGGGAAACCGCAGGGAATTTTTTTTTCCTTCCAGATTTGAGTGGCAACCCTGTCTGGAAAATAGGGTCCCCATAGTTTGGCCAGGAGAGCGTTCCAAAGTTTGGACCCCTTAATGTTAATTTCACTTTTTGTGTTTTTAATCAATTTTCAAAAATACTAAGGAAATTTTTTTAAAAATTGCACCCACTCATAAAATCTGTTTACTCAAACATAATTTCACTCAAAAAAATTTTGTAATAGTTTATTATTTTTCTTATTTAATTGTAGATGAAAAATTTTTTATACCATATTAATCTATTTTTTTTCAAGAAAAATAAAATAGAGATCAAATTATTAAAGTAAAAATTTTGATATCAATATTTTTAAATAGTAGTTCTATTTAAGCAATTTTCATAGAATCTTAAGAACAATTACAATTTACTAATGTTCTAAATTCAGAAAAAACATTCTGAAAATACTTATTTTGATATTCTCTGTAAGTTTTTATGATTCTGTTATAATTTACTGTTGTACTTATATTTTCAGGCAAGAGTTTGAATCATTCAAAAACAATGAAAATGAATTATTATCTGCATCTTCAGAGGTAGTTGGCGTGATAGTGACTAGCAAGAGGCAAATTCGATTGCAAAGATGATACTGGAAATCAGTATGACTTAATATCCCGTTACTTTGCACCCTAGTTGGGAGTAGCTGAGGACCCAGTTACTGGTATTTATCTTATCTTAATTATTTTATGTTAAATTTACAATTATGCAAAATGAAATAAAAAGTTGAGATTTTGAAATTTTTACTTTTTTGATGGTATATAGCCAGGCCTCAGTTGATTTATTTCTCTTTTAAAATAAATAATCTCAAGAAACAGAAGCTAGAAAATATATTTCATAATGAAAAACAAAAAACTTTATTACCTTTAAATATGAAGTAAGAAAAGTTGAAATTATTTTAGTACTCTTGTTACCAGCCTTTAGATAAATCAGATAATGTCCCATATCTATCTGTTTTGTCTCTTGTCGACTGTAATTTTTTTTTTGTCTTTCACTTTTATTTATGAATTTCTTTTTTAGACACTTAGCATTTATTCCTTTGAACAAAATTTTTTGGTTTCCTCATTTAATCTGGTGGGTCTTGAGAATGGATGGCTATGTTTTGAGTGCTCAAAACATGTCACTTTTAATACTTGAACAATTTTTAATTGTGTTATGTGTTAGTCACAACACACTGAATTAAATGTTTGAGAAAGTAAGAGAGTAGATGAGAGGCCGACATATAATGTTAGTTTTTTCTGTAATAATGTAAATTATTCAATTTTTTGATAATTTTGGTTGCTGAGGGCCATTGTTTTCATTTCCGGTCATTGTTATTTTTAGTTGTATAACATATATTATTGCTTCTATTAGTACTTGGATTTATTATAAAATGAGTAGTCACAGAAGCTATTAAAGTTTTTTCATTTCCTTTTTTATGTCTTTTGTTTGTTTGTTTCATTTTTGTATGAGTATGCAATTCTGTTTAAGCTTATCCCAGTGTAGTTGATTTTTCCAAATTCCTTATTTGAAATAATACAACTGTAAATGTTAAAAATATGCAGTTGACAAGTATTTGTTGCATTTACTGTATTTTGTATTTACTATCTGTATAATGATTTGCAACCACAAACCAACAAGGGGGAAGGTTTTGTTAAATGTTGGTTGTCATAAAGGTGGAAGCATAGGAATTTTATCTAGAGAAACATATTATGGGTAATGGAAATGGGTAATTTTTAGAACAGTTTGGGTGCTGAAGGATTAAAAAGAATTCTTTTTGAAGTGAAGGATCTGAGGTCTGGTTATTTAAAGATAATAATTTTTAATATTTTATTTATTTGCTTGATCTTTTATAGGAGAATTTATCTTTTCATCATAAATTTAAGAGTCTTATTTTTTTCCTGAAATTTTTTTTTATATAACCCTTGTTGAACAGCCTACCCAATTTTGCGTTTAGGACTACTAATGTTCAACTCCGTAGCCTTGTAATTTTGAACCCAACCCAGAAGACAAGGGAACTCCTGGATCAAATATTGGGAAAGATTTGCTTTCCTGGAGGACTTTTTGACGAAACTAACCCATATTTGCGTTACATGGAGAGTAAAACCTCCCACGTTTAACCTGACGGCAAGGGGACCATATCCCATGATTCATCTACCACTCAGTATATTTCACGTCAGCATTGTGGTCGATGCAAGCCGAATGCGGAATTTGAATCGACCAGCCATTGCTAGGATTCAATCCCAGTGTACCTCATTGGAAGACGAACGCTCTATCCCCTGAGCCATCACAGCTTGCTTAAAAAATTTTGAGATATTTTTTGTGAAATATGAATACATACTTCTATTTTGCATCTTTGGCATGTTTTATTACTAAAGAATTAAGATAATGTTGCTAGAAAAATAATATTAACTGAAAGGCAAATAATAATTAGTTTCCTTTTAAAAAAGATGCATGATTTTAGTTTCGTTAATTCTTTTTTTTTTTTAACCTGAAGCTTTACTTTCTTTTAGAATAATAATCATTTTTACTTTTATTCACTTTATCCATTGTTCTAGAGTTGGCTCCAGTTCCAACTTGTTCTGATTGATACTTTATTGCAATCATGGTTAGAAATTAAGAAAATATAATCACTGGTACAATGAACAGGTAACTAAAATATATTACTACCTAATTCATACACCGTTTCAATGGTCTATTTGCTTGTCTCTATTTGAATTTTTATTTTAAATTAATAGTGTGAATGTTAAATAGTATTTTCATCATAGATAGGATAATATAGTGTTTTCATCATAGAAAAAAAATGGGTGAGAATTTCTCACCCTTTCTCAAAAACAGGGTGAGATTTCTAAAAACTAAAAAAACACAAAAACTCTTGAAAAAAAATCATTTCTTTAATTATAATACATGTTTAACGTCTTCTATTTTTTAAAGCATTGAATATTTTTGGTGCATCATCATAGAAGATTTTGTCTTTACAAGATATTTGTCCATCTTACATAAGTGCATAAAAAATTTTAACGTCTTACATGAAGAAACCTAACCTACTGTAAACACCTGGTTGCAGAGAAATGTGTTCTGAAAGGGGTTCTGTTGTTCGAAAAGGTTCTGAGCAATACTGGTAAATAGGGAAGCAAGATAATGGAGCAGATGTTGAAAATAATGAAAGATGAAGGAAGAAAAGTGAAACGGATTTTATTCTAAATGGCGTAATTCTGAGCTTTTCCCAAAATGCGAGAAATTCGCGAATTTTGATATTGATTTATAGAATGCGTGAATTCCTCGCGGTAATAATTTTTTAATGCGAGAAAAGAAAAAAATATGCGAGATTCTCGCTCTGTAGTGGAAACACTGTAATGATATAATATAGAATATGGACAATAATAGAATATGGAATTGTCAAATGGAACTTCATTCCTAATTATGAAGAAATATTGTATTTTGCGCTATATGCTATTTTTTATTATTTCAAATCATATAACTAAAACAGCTTATCATTCGTTAACAATGATTGCTGGTCAGGGAGGCCATGGATTATTTATTTTATGATGGTCGGATTTATGATGATGGTCGCGGGCCATCATTAGTTTTGAGCCCTGGTTGTAATTTTTTCAATTAAAGATATCTTTCTATTAATCTTAAATTGTTGACAATAACTTAGAATGTTAAAGATTTTTACCTTGCATAATTGGAAACTCTGTTGCTTCTATGTTGTCTCCAGTTCAAGTTCAGATTAATTTAAATTCTATGGTATTAATTTTTTTAGTTAAAAATAAAAAATAAATTAATCATATTTTCATGTTTTAATCAAATGTTTCGGCCTTTTATTAAAATTAAATTACTTTTCAGGTTCTGCTCATTCAGTGCTTGCTCCATATTGGTCTAAAACTCTACAACAGAATTCTTTTTGTGGTATGTAAAATGTGTATTTGTAGAATTTTTTTTCTTTAGTCTAATTATTGGGGTGCACCACCTGCGATCCGCTGACTGTTGATGTGCGGCCTGCAAGAGCTTCTGAACGCAATAAAATGTTTTTGGTTTTTGCTTAAACATTATGAATTTTCTTTAATTAAAATATTTAATTCAAATTAATATTACTCTATAAAATGCATATATTTTTTGATCTTTCATTCTTTAAGCTTCTTTTTGGTTAGAATTTGTATTTCCCCCTCCAATATTTATGTATGCATATATATTTGATACATTAATTATTGTGAAAAATAGAAAAAGTTTTTTTAAAAAAAAGTATTAGTTTTTTTTAGTTTTAAATAAATTAAAATCGTTAAAAGCATTTGATTTTTTGCAAATATGTTATTAAGTTTACTGATGAAACTATTTAGTGCTTCATAATGCTTAGATTAAAATCATTATATTTGCAACTGACATGACTAAATATGCGTGCGGCCCTTTGTTATCTACCTGCCGTGCAAGTGGTCCTTCACTTAAAAAGGTTGGACACCCCTACCTTATTTTCCTGTTAAAGAAAAAAAAATTTGTGAAGTAAAATTTCTTTATATGTAACATAACCTTTATAAGGGTAAGCTAAGTAAGCAAGATTCAAGCTAGAGTACATCATGAATGTGCAAAAATAGTGTTTTATCCCTGTTAGGATGCAAGGTATGTTATTTATAAAAGTTTAACCCTGTTCATAATTGATAAATTTGATTGTTTTTATTGATAAATTTCAGAAATGCTTCCAACAAATTTAAAAGGAAATCCTCAGGCAGGACTTTTAGCTTTCTACTTTACATTGTAGCATTTGATCAATGTAAGAAAAAAATGCATCCTAGACATTAACATGTTAATATTATTTTCTCAGTTTTTGAAATTACTTACTACTAATTATTTTATGCCATTCTAAAATCGCTTAAGGAAAATACTGCATATATATATATATATATATATATATATATATATATATATATATATATATATATATAATTATATACATATTACCTGACACCCCTTAAAAAGTAAAAAGTGCATCCACCACCCTCCAGGATATCCCAGTCCATCCCTGCTTCCATAATTCTATAAACAAACATTGAAGGAAAACTTATCTTTAAAGACTCACTAAATTTTTAATATTGTCCATTACAATGTGTATTTTTATTACAAATCACAAAAGAGTTTAATTTAAAAAAATATTTAATTAAAACTTAATGTTGTAAATTTAATTAAAAACTCAGAGCAATATTAATAATCAATATTTCAGATAAAGCAGAAAACAAAATACATGATCTTAATAAATTTAACTCAATCAATTTTGATTATTTTTAAGCAATAGCTACCTCTTGTTTAATTGACTAAATTATCTTGTATTCTTAAGGTTCAGTAGTGTTTTGCTCATAATTAACAAAATAATTCATTAATACTGAAATTAAATTACATAATTCACTATTATTTGTGAAAATGAAATTTTAAAATTGTACTAAAATATCGATGACTTTTTTAAAAAAATCTTTTTTATTGTTTCTAATAAGATGCAAAAAGAAAAAGTACTTGAACAAATTGTAGACGAATTTTAAACTTACATTTATGAAAAACTCATGTATTTTAAATAAAATAGTAATTTTTTTTTAAAAAATAGATATGAAATTTCTAGTTTTAATTTTATCACTTATATAAAATGTATAGAATTAATAGACCCTCCCTATGAATAAAAAGCGCACTCATTCAACACCATAAAAATTTATCAAAATATGTAATAACGGAATTAGATTCTCAACAATTTTTAAATTATTTTATGTGTATATTTCAGAAAATAATTCTCTCTCATTATCAGAATAAGAGAAAAACTTATAGTTTATAAAAATAATTAAAGGCAAGCTAATAGACAATCTCTAAGCTTATTTTTTTTTTTTAAAAAAAAGTAATTAATTGATAACCACTTGAAAGATTTGTATTATGTCCAAAATACTATACTGATATTCTGAAGTGTTGTGTTTTTAAAATTGAAACAGATATGTTTCAATTAGTGATTAGTTTTCAAATTCTAATATGCTTCACAAATTTTTTATGAAAAGTCCTACTGGTACCAGTCTTTAAAAGTTTGCATATGTTAAAGTAGTTAGAATACAAAAGGGAAAACAAAATATATTGATCTAACTTCCAATAAAAATTATGAAAACAAATGTACATTTAAGCTTTGAAAAAAAATTGTTTTTTTTTTTAGTTTTTTTTAAAGCAAAATTATCTATTTGATGCAAAACAAATTAACAGTAATAAATTTGTTCTTTCATTTTAAATTTTTGTTCTCTTATATTTACCGACTATGTTCTTATTGTTAAACAATAGCATTCTTATTCCAATATCGCTTGAAATCTGACAAAATAGAAACAACATATGTAATTATATTATGAAAATTAAAACATATTCAAGTTCACATAAACTGT
This sequence comes from Parasteatoda tepidariorum, assembly GCF_982258835.1. Classification (NCBI taxonomy): domain Eukaryota; kingdom Metazoa; phylum Arthropoda; class Arachnida; order Araneae; family Theridiidae; genus Parasteatoda; species Parasteatoda tepidariorum. The sequence goes on along the minus strand of NC_141759.1, from coordinate 106,916,368 downwards.
TCAAGCAGAATGAGCAAAAAAAAATGGAATTTTCTGATTGGTTAAGCATTACCCATTGTTTTAAATTTAACTTTTGATAATTCAATTTTTCAAATATTTTAGAGATTGTCATCTTTAAAATAGTGATATTTGTTAGCCTATAGTAAGGCTCCTATACTATCAGAGCTGACCTATCAAGCAATATTGGAGCAAACAAGTTCGCAAGTTAACATTATGTAAGTATTGTGCTTATGTTAGCTCTTTGCTCCGAAAATAGATGATGAGTCGGCCTGTCTAATTCAGGGACTCTAGCCTAATAGGTTTAATAGTTTAAAAAAAAAAAAAATTATTGCTCTCTCGCTAGTACATTAATATTTAATTATTTTTTTAATTGCTTTGTCAGATAAATTCAATGAACATTAATGGTAGCATTTTATTTATTTTTTATTTTACAACTTGATAACTATTCTCATTTTATTGTTTCTTGATATTAGTTAAGTTTCTTTTTTTAAGGTAGAAAAAACACCATTACATTTAAATACAAATTTATGTTAAATTTTATCTCCAAGGCCTGTAAACAGTTCTTTCACGGTTTGAGTGCTGTGTGGAGCATTGGATAAAGCTTTAGTTTCTGATAAAAAGCCGGCAAATGGTTAAAATTTTATTATTAAATTTTTATCAAAAATTAGTCTTGCTAGAAGCTGGAAAAATTGCTAGCTGGTAATAAAACTCAAAAAACATAACATATTGGGACTCTTGAGAAATGTGTTTTATTAAAAAAATTTTTACTTTTGAAGGTTATATTTTTGTTAAAATGTGTATTTTTATGTATCTGTCATTCATTATCTTATGTTTCTCGGCAGGTGAGCGGCACTGATTCGTTTCCAGCATTTGAATACCAGCCCTTCATCTTCTCTTCTGTCTTCTACCAGTTCCTCTTGTAAGTCAACATCTTCCTCTGTATCCACACCTCCAGCCTGAGTCAGAAGTAAGTTATTTATTTGTCTGTTTTTTTATTCTGAAGGACTTTTCTCATTCTAATTTAGAAAAAAATTTTAAACAATTACCTCGCGAATTTTTGGTGGTGGGCCAAGAATTACCTATTCAGTATTAGACTAAATTAAAGAGCACTTTTACACTAAATTAATTCTTACATTCTATAAGATATTAATTTTAATAGCGGAGAAAAGCAACCACTTTCTTTTTTGAAGTAACAAACTTTTTTTATTCTTTATTGTTTTATGATGCATTTTCAGCTAATTTTTCCATTAAACTTTAATTTTAAGATTAAAGACTAACTTTTTTTAATTATTTAGATTTTAACTAGTTGTATAGTACTAATCTGCCTTACATATAGTGGACAAAATGAGAAAGAACCTTAAGAAAGGATAGCTTTTGATTTAATGTGCTCGGATCTTCATAAAAATTTATTTCTTAAAAATTTAATGACAAAACGATACAGAAAATTGTTTTTAAAAAATTCATGAGTTTTTGCAAAATACGTAAAAAGAGTTAAAAAAACATGGGCCTCTGCAACTTTTGAAGGCTCCCCTGAATAAACTATTGGAACCTTAATTTTTTTAGGTGTTGAGTTTAATAAAAAAAATAGTTTATTTGATTTGCTTAATGATTAGTTTGCAATAATTAAATCATCCTAAACTATTTTTAGTGATATTAAGAATTTTAGTTGTAATATTGTTAAGTAATATTGAATATCATTTATATATTTTAGAGTTTAGGTCGTTAAACGTGAAAAGAATTTATAAAAAAAATCTGATTGAAAGAAAGTTTATAATATTTATTATATATATCTTTTCAGAAAATATGATTTTGATGTACCCTGCTAAAATTCTCTGATGTTTTGCTCTGGCCGCCACATCCCTAAACACGAAATTACTTGCAGTGCAAGTTAATTGTTTATTTGCTAAAACTACTTTGGCAGAAAGACCTTAACTAGTAATTTTGTTAATTTAAAATTAAAGTTCTTTTTTTAAGTTATAATCAATCTTAGCATTCATATATCATAAAAAAATAGTTAGCTTCATTTAGGCTAATTAGTTTGTATTTATTAAATAATATTAACTTTTTTATTATTACTGGTATTAAGAATTTTGGTCACAGTTTTATTGTTAAATGATAATAAGTATTTATACATTTTATTAAAATTTGATCTTAAAACGTGAAAGGAGTTTTAAAAAAAATCTGATTGAAATAAGAAATTGTAATCTTAAATCTGTATTTTTTTTTAAGTAAAAAATTTTATGATTTTAGCATTGATAAAATTTTTCGCCCTTGACTACTAAAACCCTAAGCATTTTGTTGTGGTGTATTTTTTTTTTCCGCAAATTATTTGTTTTCTGAAAGTTACTAATACAGAAAAGCCCTTACTTATTGTTACTTTTGTATAACCGAAGAACTTAACTGATAGTTAATGTTTTCTTAGAATCAGGAAGGAACTTCAAAGGCCTATTTTTTTTCGAAATAGATTCAAATAAATGTAAAATTCACCTCATTGATTAATTATTTTTATTTTTTAAACTCTTAAGAAAGCATTTTTGTTCGTTATTTATTTCATTTGATTACCTGATTATACAAAATATTTTTAGACTCCAAAATTTTATTTTTTGAGTGATCAAAATGCAAGTAAATTTATTAAAATTGACTTTCTTACTTTTTATTCAAAATGAACATTATGAGACTTATTTAAGAAATTTAAAATTTCTTGTTTCACTCAACATGAAACCAATGAACAGTGCGATAAATATTAATGCCTGAAGTTCAGTCAGTAGCAGTAATACATAATTATTTAATTTAAAATAAAAAATAATTCTTACGAATTTAAGAAGATCTGTTTCTTGGAATTTTAACAAAAGTGCAAAAATACTAATCATGAATGAGTGAATATTACTTTTAAGATGATGCAGAGCAATATAACCTCTTTCAATTAAATATAAATTAAGACCAAAATTTGTTTTTATAAAATTTTAAGCTTTGTGATTTTTTTTAAATGAGCTAGATTCAGCACCCTCAATTCTAAACGAATACGTTTTTCAACAATATTGCTATTATTACTTAAGTCAAAAATCATTTTATAATTTTTTTTTATATTTGTCTCCATCTGGTATATACCATCTATGTCATTAGCTGCTGATTTCACTAATTTATAATAAGCAAAAATGTTTCAAGTATGTTCTTTTTAAGATTTTTGTACAGGAAATAACTCATAGTCAAAATGTAGTTATTCAGTGATATATTCATGATAGTTATTCAGAGAAAGTATGTTAATGTATGTGACTTAAAATATTGTCTACATTAATTAATCAGCATATTTGAGGTCACCCCCTCGAGCCATTAAGATCGAGTCCTAGAAGGTGAAGATCCGATCATATGAAATCAAAAACTATTCAGGGTCGTTCCTTTTTATTTTGTCCCCCATACATAAGGCAACTTAGTTAAAATCTATAATGTAAAAATTGACTAAAAATGTGTCATAAAACAATAAAGAATATAAAAAGTTTGTTACTTCAAAAAATATAGAATTTATCCAGTACTGATTCATTGAATATTTTCTTTTTATTCACCTTGTATGAAAATAGTTATTCAGCTAGCATACATATTGCAATGTGTGATTTTTCGTTCCTAAATGTTTTACATATTTGCTACAGGTACAGTTTTTCATTTTTTATAAAGGCAAACTTTGGGAAATTACAAATGTTCATAAAAGATTACATTTATTTTAAAGCTAAGAAGGTCAAATTTTATAAATTTGTCAAAAACTGTCCTTATCATTCTTTGTCATAAGTCATGTATAATGTTGAAAAATATAGTTTTTGTGAGTTGTTTTAAAGTTAATAATGATGTGTCTCTAAAAAATCAGAAAAAAATAAAATTTTGTAAATTTTTTTCTTATAAATGTGAACAAAGTCTGAATTTATTTCAATTTTTCAGATTTAGAATTATTATTTTATTTTTACTTAGTATTTCAATGTCTTAATTCGCAAATAATGTTTAGGTCGTAACATACTGTTAAAATTAGACATTTGAAAAACTTAAAATAGGAAAATTTAGGCATAAATAATTTGAAAACAAACAATTTAGTATCATGGATGATAATTATTGCGAAAAAGTGGTAATGATGGATTCATGTTAGAAATTAACATCTTAAATATACTAAGGAATAAAGACAAAAAAAATGCCAAAATGTATTTTAAGTTTAACATTGAAACATGCATGTTTTTTTACACATGCATGTTTTTTTACACATGCATCCTTTACTGATATATTTTACTTAAAAACCCTGAAGGTATTTGCTCGATAAAATGTTGACTATGATGCACAGAACAAACCATTAGAAATTAATTTCCTATGTGAAGTTTTTACCCTATCTGCTAGGTATGTCTTTTTTTTCCCCTTACTTTGCATTTCATACTCTCTTTTTTCATGGATCAATGTAAATTTTTTATGATCTTGCAAAAATATATATACTTTATTTTCATAGAAGTATATGATAAAGTAACTCTCTTTGGTAACTTGGCACTGAAGCAATTTTCTTTCATTTTAAATTTGATCAAGTAATGCTTCGTAAAATAAAAACATGCGCAGCAGTTAAAATGCCTCTTGGCATACTTTTTTTTTGTTAGTCCAAGGCAAGGAATTTAGTTTTGTTACATTAACAGTGTTTTTTAAAGCTCTTTCACGAAGAAGATTAAAAAGTTGACCACCGCCTTACAATCTAAGAGAATTTTTATTTAAAGAATGGATAGAGCATGAAAGACCTTTTAGTATTTATATTTATCCTGAGAAAAAGAATGTAGTATGCAGCTCTGTACAGTGCATGCAAATGACGAATAAATACAAACAGAAATTAGATTAAAATACATACTTCCTTCTGTGTCTTCTGTTAACAGGACATTAAATAGCCCAATTCTACCAATTCTAGAAAAACCGTTCCCAATTATTTTTATTTTTTTTGGGCTATGGAGGCTTAAATGATTAAATAGTCCGGCAATAATTATGGTAAAAAACTTTATTTTTATTTTAAACTTTTAATATTTAAAAGGAGAAATAAATTTTTTTTATCGTTTTATATTTAATAATCTTAATTTAGGTTTTACTCGTATGTTTGACAGTTGAATATACACTGTCTTAGAAATGAATCTAGTCTAATTGAAAAAATTTTTTTAATATTGCTATTCAAAACTGTTTTTAAATGTTGAAAATAGTTATTAGGGAAACATATTTCTTTATTAAAAAATTCAGTTATTTTATTTTGATTTGAAAAGCGCAATGTTAAATACTATTGCAAATTCTTATAAATGCATGTTTTTTTCATACATTTTAAAATTGTCGTTAGAAAAATTATATATTTTTTTAAATTTTCATTTCTCATTTTTTGGCATAATACTTTAAATATAATTACAGATTTCAAAAACTGTTAAAAAAATCTCAACTGTCAGAACTCTTCCACGGAACCCTAGGGTTCTGTGGAACGATAATTGGGAACCGTTTTTCTAGAGTGTGATCCATGTATATATATTTGAATTCACAAACTATTTTTAATGTATTTCAAGATATTTTAATTGAACTCCAGCCATCTGAATCCATAAATTGTATCATTAAGAATGAGCCATAATTACGTTATTAAATAATATAAATTAATTAAAATAACTTTCATCTTGAATCGAAACAAAGGTATAATATCTCACTTTAATTCAATAGCCATCCTTGTACATGAAAATACTCATTTTTATTTTATTTTATTTATTTATTTATTTCAAATGGTTGACTGTGAACAATTTTGGTTATGGATAACTTGAGCTGAGATCCTAAAGCATTTGTACTCAGTTAAAAGTTTTCATAGTACTGCCCTGATATCTTGTGTTCTGTCATTCTAGACTTGTTCTCTGTCAGTTTACATAAAGGAAAGTCACGGATTTCAATATTGAACAAAATTAGTCATGAAATGTCATGATTTTAACTATTTAAAAGAAGAAAAAATCATGGAAAGTTCATAGATTCAGGTGGCCAAAAAATCATATTTTTTAAAACGGAATCCCTCCCCCCCCCCCAATTTCACAGAGTTCTTATGTTCTGAATTAGTAACAAAATACCCACTCACAGCCAGATTTCATTATGATATCAAATGTTTTTTTTCCCTTTCCTGTTCTTTATTAAATTATGGTGTTCTTTCAAAAAATGAAAGAAAGAACAACATTTCTAGAAGGAATTATCTTTTAAACTCCAGTGATTTCCGAATTTTTTTATTTATTTATTATTTTTATTTTATGCTTTTAAAAAGAAATAAAGCAGCTTTAAATAACTACGATCTTTAAATAACTAATATCTGATTGTATTTAGTTAATTGCTTTTGTATTTTTTTCAGCTATGTTATTGCTTCAACTTTCTTTACTCTGTTTTTTTAAGTTTAAAATCAATAAATATGAAAATGCAGAGTATAACTGTTTGGGAGATCCTTTGATAGACACTTTAATGATTTTTAATTAATTTTTGGTTCGCAAGAGAACTTCCTTGATATTAATACGGAGTCATATGCGTGTTTTTGATACATGATTAATTATATTTATTTATAAATGATAGCAAATGGTTAAAAAATGAGCAACAATATGGTTTATGCAAAGTGTGTTTACGTTAAATGAAGAGCAGTGCTGAAAAGGTGTTAATATTTTTATTTAGGAAGTTTTTAATAAAAGTGTGAATATTTACTATTGGCTCTATGAGATTATACAATGTACAAAAATATTTTGATAGTTAAGTGTCATTGTACTAAAAAGAAAAAAATTAAAAAGCATTGAATTTGATATATTTTTGTATCTGTATATATGCTTGAATAGTCACTTCAATTGAAAAGAGCTTAAGGGTTTTTAACTATAATTTCTTTTTAATAAAAAATAATTAGGAAGGAATAAAATTATTACTTGAGAGCGGTTATAAATTAAATATGTTTCGACTCCTGCGCAGTGATACTGAGATTTTTTGATTCAGGTATTGTTACGGAAATCTACCTATTAAATTTTAGACCGATTAAAATTTATTTTAAAACGATTTAAGTTTTAAGGAAATATTCAATGTTGATAGTTTTAAATTTAGTGTTTTCAATGTAAAGTTTTAAATTTTTCTCTCTTATAATTTTAGCTTTGTCTGAGTCTGCTGGATAATGCAAATGGAAAATGACATTCTGGTAGAATACGAGGGCGCGTAAGTTCAACCCTGACAGAAAACAAAGCAACTGATGTGTATATGCTGTTAGATTCTCTTTAAATCTGCCGTTGCTGAAAGTCCTCTTGTTGTTGTGCAGAAGTTTGAAGAAAGGCGTATCTCTGTGTGATTCATCCCTGCTGTGTGTTTGTGTGGTTACTGTTGCTGACAATTTTATAAAATCTTTCAGTAAAGCAAAGATTCTCTGAAATATGAACAAGAAATTGGAAGTGAAGGGAAAAGAAATGCATGAAATAAATGACTGTAAAGTTTTTGGAATTCTTTTTATTTAAAAATAATAATTAAAATGATAACGCATAGTCCAACTGTTGCTTTTTGCAATAAAAATTATTTCATTTAATGACAAATATGTATTCTTAAGGATTATATGTTTATATTAAACAATGACGGTAAGAATATATTGCTTTTATAGTTGAGTGAAGTTTATATTGTGTTTTGTTTTAAAATAAAATAATTAAATTGTGAAATAATGTTTGTCATTATTTGGTTTGATTAATTTTTTTTATTCTTAACTACTGTATTGGGTAATTTATACTGCAACTTTATAATAAATGTTCAAAATTTTAGAAAATGGGGTAGGCAGATATGTGTTCATTCATAAAACTTAATAAGATATAATGTTGGAAATTTTTTTATAGTCATGATAGTAATGTTTAAGTACGTATTTTGAAATTAGATGAAGTTAAAATTCGGTATCTTTAAAATTTGCAACATTTTGGAAACAATTTTATTTTAACATCATTGTTAAACATTAACTCTAGCTTATGAGCATTTATACTACTAGCATTGTATTTTTAATTTAATTTTGAATTATTTAGTCCAAATTTGAGATAAGAAGTGAATATTTTTATGATGTTTAAAATAATGATAATAGTAAAAATTTCTTTGGCTAAATATTTAAAATTTAGCTGAACATTTATTTGCATAATTGTTAAAGCACAAAATTTAAACCAACGTAGAGTAGACTCTTGTTTAAGTTTTCATCAGTAAGGCTCTTTGCAAAGCAAGTTCTTAAATGCATAATCTAGTTTTTTTTATGGCTAATTGATCAATACCAGAAAATTGACTCTAGCATCTGCTTAATTTTTTAAAATTTATTTTCTGAAAAGCTCTGTTTAAAATGTTTATATATTACACCTGCTTTTTTTCTAAACCTATTTATATCATAACGCATAATCTATAATCAGCGAAATAAAAGCAATGGAATTGTTTGAAACAAAAATCAATTTTTTTATAGCAACGTTCTCAAAAGAGTAATGGATTGTAGTCAAATTTTGATCATTCATACTAAAAGCAACTTTTAAAAAATAATGTAAAAAATGTTATTATATTTTCGTCTCATTCTTGTATGCAAGTATATGTTAGTGCAAATTTAATTTAGATAAAACATAATATTTACTGACAGTTTTGAAATTAAAATGTTATGTAAATTGTTTGCAAAGATTGTTGGTTTAGTACATAACACCTTTAAATAATTATCGAATTGAGGAAAATTTCTGAAGTGCCCATAAAAGTTATTTTTACATTATAAAAAAATATTAACAATTTTCATAGTATTAGCTGTTTTCCTGGTTTAACTTCGTGGAAAAATTTCTAGGTTGCGTTTCGGTTTTGTTAAAAGTGTTTTGGTAAATAAAATTTCAGATACTGAAAGAATAAAGCTACATAAATATTTCTACATTTAATTTCTGTAAAAGAAGAAGGGGCAGAAAATGTGTGAATTTGAAGTATGTAATTTGAATATTTTTAAATTTTGTTCTTTATTGTGTCAATTATTAAAAGAAATTACCACTTAAAAATTGAAAAATTTTATTTTAATATTATAAGAAGAAAAAAAATTTTAAGTTTAAATTTCCTCTCAGTTCAAATGTAAATATATAACTTTATAATTATGTAGTGGTTTTTATTACATAATTTCAGAATATAAATAATTAACGTTAATTGCGAAATTAAAAATGGTTAAGTTACAGCTTTTATGAACAAATTTTACAAACTAACAAATTCAATTAAAATTTTGATAAGAAGGCTCATTTCTAAAAAAAAAATTAAGAATATATTTTTAAATTAATGATTTTAAAATTATTAATGATACAAAATTCATCATAAAACCCATTGTAAGAAGAAAAGGAAAAAAATAGCAATAAGAGTTGCAATATAGTATTTCTTAATTAAATTTGAAATATTTAAAAAAATAAGCTGAACATAAGATATACTTTGGAGTAAGAAGGAGGAAAATGGATGGTTAGCAGACTTCGCTAATGTAATTTTATTTAGTATTTCTGTATCGCTAAGAAAATAATGCATGGAAATACATTATAAAACTATTGTTCTATGCTTTACTGCTTCACAGCAATGCAAAAAATTAAGTCATATTATATCGCCCAATTATTCTACTACCATCCATATCTTCCTCTTACTTACACCAAAAAATAAAAAGCGACGCAAGGTAATATCAGAAAATATATATTCTAATATTATATAGCAGTGTTCCCCAACCTTTTTATCACTGCGGACCTGTCAATGTTTAATAATTTTACCGCGGTTCGCTGGGGGGGGGGGGCGTTGATTGTTTACATTTTAGATTATTTTAATTTATTAATTTTAATTTAATTGTATTTAAACATGCCATCAAAATAAAATACAGTTGCACCAAATTATAAATATAAAGTGATTTAACATTTTAACTTACTAGAACGTTAAATCTGAGAACCCTGAGCTTGTTTCTTTGCAATGAGACGGTTCCATCTGGGGGTAATCGGAGACAATGATTCATTAAAAAATTTATGTCACTACCTTCGGGGGCCACTTTTTTTAAATAAATAAAATTTTAATGGAACACAGATATTTTTAATTTGGGGTATAACCCTAGGAATTTAAATTCAGTTTCAATGGAATGGGCGGCCCGGTACCATTTGATCCACGGACCAGGGGTTGGGGAACACTCATGGGTGCAAGTCTTCCGTCCCCAGGACGGATTTCCGTCTTTCGAAAATATCCGCGGACGGAAGTAAGACGGAAACAAGACTGACTCGAAGACGGAAATCGGAATTTATTTTTTTCTGTCCTTAAAAATATTTTTTAGGTCTACGTTATTGGTCTACTTTCTTATGTCCTGTTGTTATTTTATCAAAAGACAGATGAATAAGTATTTTTTGTACAGTATTTAAACTTGATGTATTATGGTAAAGCTTTCTTAGATAGTTTGCATATGTCGAGGGGGTATTGTGTATGTTAGGTATTTCAGTCAAAAAATTTTCAGTCTTGGCCTTTTTTCCAACTTGCACCCATGGGAACACTGTTATAGAGCATCAAAACTTATGCAAAATAATATTATGGCGAACGCTAGATAATATTAGTTTGCATAGAATCTAATATTATATAATGCAGAGCATATAATTTTTCAAACAAATTTTCATTAAAAGTGTTAACTATCAGACAAAATTTATATTCACTTCTATACTTTTTTAAATAATGCTCTTTTATTATAATTCATATAGCTTTAAAATCGACATATCTTACCTTCTTTTAAAGTAATCAAGTGAGTTAGGATAAATAAACAATTGTTTTTATCTAAAATTCTATTCTTACTTCAGTTTTGATGCACACATAAGTAAAAATATTGATCAAACGCACATGTCATCTTGCCTAGAATTGTGTTTGAACATTTTATAATTAAAGAACTTATAAATACCTCAGAACTAAATCTTTTCTATGATTCAATAGAAAATGCTCAGTGAATTTAATACTGTTGAAAATGGATTGATTCCAGTAATATCGGTGGGGAGGGAGTTTATTATCTTTTTATTTTTTGGAGGGGATGGGAATAATGCATAAAGTAAAGTTTATGCTTAATTCGGTGTTAAAGACTTACTAAGGTAAAGTGAAATATTTCAGGAAGGCATTCAAGAGATTATTAGAATGCACATGGGCTTCATTGTCAATTGAGTTCAATAATGGAAAACTTATAAAAGTCACTTTCCTTTATTAAAACTAAAGTTATTTTTGAAGGCGAGTTTTTCGGTATAGATCAAATAGAAAATTGACACCAATGCTCATACCATTTATTCATATATATTAACTTTGATATCAATATCTACTCAATGCGTAGGAGTCAAAACTTTTAAAAACGTATACATACGAGTATGCTGAACAATATGCATAAAACATCTATAATCTTTATTGTGTCCATCTCACACAAGATTTTCAATATAGATGTCGCTAAAATCAATAGTGATGCAAATATCATACGAGTCTGGTTAAGAAATACTTTTTTGGCCTACTTTTAATGTATGCCAGTGTCTATTTCGTTCATAATCACTGCTCAACTTTGCTCTCCAATTATTATTAAATTTTTGATAGTTTTTTTACGGACAATTTAATCATTTTTTTTTTTTTTTTTTTTGTATATTTTCGGTTCACTAGAGAACTTTGTTATTAATATCAAGTCATTGGATGGGTGTCAAAATTTTTCAAAACATATACATATGTATTTTTTAGCATATATGCTAAACCTCGGCATAAAGAGGTCCTCGTTAAACGGTGCTACCGTAAAGTGCTCGACCTCGCGCGCAGGTAGTTGGGCTGCCGAAGTGGGGGTGCCATCCCCTCCGCAGAGGATCAAAATTGTGAGGGCATGTCTTCGGATCATCCTCCGGGATGTTTCCCAGACCGTCGCCAATAGCCCATTGTGCAGCTCTAGTGCGACGTAAATTAACAACAACGACAACAACTGGTCAATACTTAATGTGAACCTTTGTCTTTTTTAATTATAGGTATTGTGATCCTCCGCTTTCTAATTATTATTATGTACTGCATTTGAGGGGGTCATTTGACAGACACTTTAATGATTTTTTTTATATTTTCTCAGTTCACTAGAGAACTCCGATTTTAATATCAAGTGATTGGATGGGTGTCAAAGTTTCTAAAAACATATACATATGCTAAAAAATATTTATTTAACATCTTTAAAAAATTTGTTATTTTGTCCGTGTCATCCTAGATGGTAAGCACAGGTGTCGCTAAAGTCGATAATGATGCAAATATGACATGAGTCGGTATAAGAAGCTTCTTTTTGGCCAACACTTAATGTGAACCATTGTATATTTCGATCAAAGACATTCCTCTCCTCCGCTCTCTAAATTATTATTATGTACTGCATTTGAGGGGGTCATTTGACGGACACTTAAATGATTTTTTCTATCTTTCCAGTTCACTAGAGCACTCTGATATTAATATCAAGTGACTGGATGGGTGTCAAAGTTTCTGAAAGCATATACATGTACTACAAAATATTTATTAAACATCGTTAAAAAATTTGTTATTTTATCCATGTCACCCTCGATTGTTAGCACAGGAGTCACTATGATCGATAATGAAGCAAACATGGCATGAGGCAGATTATCAACATGCTTTTTGGCCTACACTTAATGTGAACCTTTGTCTATTTCGGTTACAGGCATTGTGATGCTCTGCTGTCTAATTAGTATTATGTATCGCATTTGAGGGGGTAATTTAGCGGACACTTTAATGATTTTTTATAATTTTTCGGTTTGCTACAGAGTTTAGATATTAATATCAAGTCATTGGATGGGTGTCAAAGTTTCTGAAAACATATACATGTACGAAAAAATATTTTTTAAACATCGTTAAAAAATTTGTTCTTTTGTCCATGACACCCTCGATTGTTAGTACAGGTGTCACTATAATCGATACTGATGCAAACATGGCATGAGTTGGTGTAATAACATTCTTTTTCGCCTACACTTAATGTGAACCATTGTCTATTTCGGTTTTAGGTATTGTGATCCTATGCTGTCTAATTATTATTATGTACTGTATTTGAGCGGACATTTTAGTGATTTTTATAAACATTTCGGCTCACTAGAGTGCTTTGATATTAATATCAAGTCATTTGATGGGTGTTAAAGTTTCAAAAAACATATACATATGCCAAAAAATATTTTTTAAACATTGTTAAAAAATTTTGTAAAAAATCTATGTCACCCTCGATTGTAAGTACAGGTGTCGATATAATTGTTCACAATGCAAACATGACATGAGTCGGGTTAATAACATTCATTTTGGCCTACACTCATTGTGAACTATTGTCTATTTCGGTTATAGGCAATGTGATCCTCTGCTGTCTAATGAATATTATGTCTATTCCTATTATGCCTTTAATCTATTTGGAAAATAGATTTCAGGATGAAATTTTTTAAAATTATTTCTGAGCACGTTGAAATTTCAGAACACTTTGTTCGCCCTCTTCATTGCGATTTCGAAAGAAAATATAGTGAAAATTGCCCTTGTAAGAGTGGCCAACAAATCTGTCCTACAGGTGCGTGAATGACCATTATCTAGGTGAGCATTGGAAAAGAAAAACTTACTTTCGTCTTGACGAATTACTAAATATCAGAAGGGGCAAAGCACATTATTCGACCGTTCACTTAAATTTTAGAGGAACATAAAGTTTTTTATTTGAAAAACGGGTGGTGCTTTATATCGTGATAGCGAGAATGCACTTTGGGCAACTTTCAGGTGTGCGAAAGGCAACGGATTGAAATACGATGAGCTGAAAAAGATCGGAAATTTTCTTTTTTAATTAATTGTATTTCTGTGAGTGTGTTTGCCCCATCACTAAAATTTTAGACTCTGCCATTCCCCCCAGTGGAGGAAACAAAATGTCAGAAGTGTTAACAATCATGTGTTCTTTTAAGAAAGAGGGTTAGTTAGTTGTTAATCTACGTCGCACTAGAGCTGCACAATGGGCTATTGGCGACGGTCTGGGAAACAACCCGGAGGATGATCCGAAGACATGCCATCACAATTTTGATCCTCTGCGGAGGGGATGGCACCCCCGCTTCGGTAGCCCGACGACCTGCGCGCGAAGTCGAGCACTTTACGGTAGCACAGTTTAACGAGGACCAATACCGCACACCCTCGGTCCCTACGCAGACTGATCCAAGTGGTCACCCACCCGCACACTGACCGTAGACAGTGATGCTTGACTTCGGTGATCTGCTGGGAACCGTGCCTTAACGATCAGTCCACTGCGGGCTTAAGAAAGAGGGAAAAGGTCCCTTTTGTTAAAGTAGATATGCTATTACAAAAAAGAACATTTCTTTCCTACATACATATAATTAGAGTGCTTAATTTCGAAAAAACGTGATGTGGTCTCTTCATATGGGGCCTTGGCCTATAACCGAAATAGACAATAGTTCACATTAAGTGTAGGCTAAAAAGAATGCTCTAATGTTATATTCGCATCATTATCGATTTTAGCGACAACTGAGCTGAAAATCTAGGGGGAGATGGACAAAAAAAAAAAAAAAAAAAATTTAGATGATTACTAAATACTTTTTAGCATATGTATACGTTTTTACTCCTATCCATTGACTTGATATCGAAGTTAATATATATGAATAAATGGTATGAACATTGGTGTTAATCAATGACGAAAAACTCGCATTCAAAGTAACTTTAGTTTTAATAAATGGAAGAGGTTTTTGTAAGATTTCTAATATTGAACTGAATTGACAATGGAAGCCCATGTGCATTCTAATCATCTTTTGGATGCCTTCTTGAAATATTTTACTTTACTTGTACTCTTTAGTAAGTCTTTGACACCGAATTAAGCATAAGCTTTACTTCATGCACTATTCCCATCCATTCCAAGAAAGGGGAAACTCAAAGACGATTCCTTTTTAACAATAATTCGTTTCACTCCCCGTGGATTTTATTGGAATCAACCCATTTCTAACAATACTAGATCCACTGAGCAATTTCTGTTGAATTATAGAAAAGTTTTAGTTCTGAGCAATTTACAATTTCTTTAATTTTAATAAATATATTCGATTTTATAAAAATGTTCAAACACAATTCTAGGCAAGATGATCTATCTTTTTACTTATGACGAACTATCCCTCTAAAATTCTATCCCTATCTTTCTCTTATAACTTTCACCCATAGATATCAAGATATGCAGTGCATTGGTCTCGCCATGTTGTAAAATGAATTTTAAGATGTTCTCTACCTTATAAAAATCTTAAGGGAAGAGGGAAATTTTTTTGAAAATGAGTAATTTGAGAAAAAAAAATTTATAACCGCCTCATATCACATTTGTATCATCATCAATTTTAACAACACCTGTGATATACAGGACAAAAAAAAAAAAAAAAATTTTTTTTAACATATGCATATATTTTTAGAAGTTCTGACACTTATCCCTTGAATCTGCCTGAAGTTCCCTTGGGAACCAAAAAAGTATGAACCCCTCAAATGCAGCTATTAATAATAATTAGAAAGTTAATGATAGTAGTACCTGTAACCGAAATACACAATTGTCGACATTAAATGTAGACTACTAAAAAATTTTTTAACCCGTCTCATATCATTATTGCAACATAAATGATTTTAGCAACAACTGTGTCAACTATCTAGTGCGACACGTACAAAATAAAATTATAAAAATAATTTTTAAATATCATTTAGAGTATGCGTTTAAGAAATTTTGACCAGTCTTTTGATTTAATATTAATATGGAAGTTCCCTTGTGAACCAAAAATCATTACAACGCTTCATTAGATGCTCGCCAAATGTTTCCCTCAATCGCAGCTAGCATTAATAACAATGAAATAATACAAGAAAAACAATGACTATAACATTAAATATAGGCAACACATAAATTTTTTGACCAGTCTCATATCATAAATGCTACATTATCGATTTTAGCTACACCTGTTTCAACTACCAATAATTATATGGACAAAATAAAAATCTTTAGAATAGTTCAATAATTATTAATTAACATATTTATCTGTTTTTGAAAATTTTGACACCTGTCCTTTGACTCAGTATTAATATCAAAGTTCTTTTGAGAACCAAAAATTAATTGAAAATCATTTAAGTGCCTATCAAAGGATCCCCTCAAATGCAGCATTTAATAATAATTAGAAAACAAAAGTGAACAATGCCAATATCCGAAATAGACTATAGTAGACATGAAATGTAGAGTGCACAGATTTTTTTTTTAACCCGCATCATATCTTATTTGCTTCATCATTAATTTTAGCGACACCAGTGCTATCTAGGGTGAAATGGACAAAATAAAAAAATTTAAAAATATTTTCTAACATACGTGTGTTTTTGAAAATTTTGGACACGTATCCATTGATTTGGTATTAATATCAATCCCTTTTGATCCAGAAATTATAAAAGAAATTAGTGTTCGCTGAATGACCCCTCAAAGGCAACTATTAATAATAATTAGTTGTAGCACTAGAGCTTATCATCAAGATCACCGAAGTTAAGCATCACTGGCTTTAGTGTGCGGGAGTGTAACCATCTTAGATCAGTCAGCGAAGGGACCAAGGAGTGTCATACTTATATAACTGATATAGTTCAGATATGAATAGTTTGTCGTTTAGAAGTGAATCTTATTCGATATCTTAAGCACAAACCTGACCTTAGATCCACAAATTTATGAGAGTGTTGGGCTTGATTAAAAGCAACCATGTATAACAACTTTATTCAGTGATTAGTTTGTATTAATTGTAAATTAATTTTAACTACTTTAAGTTAGAAACAGTAACTGCTTAGTTGTATTGTTTTTAATTATTATTAAGTAAATAATATAACTTTTATCTGAGCTTTGATTAATAAATGTGAAAGAAATAAAACTCAATTTAAAAAAAATTCTTTATTTCTTAAGTAATATATATTCTGCAACAAGTGAAAAAAATAACATTAATATAATTATTTCTTGTATCTTTTCTCAGAAGATTTTTCAGACTTAGCTTCTTTACAGGGTTCTCGATACATATACTGCAATAAAAAGTAAATTGCTATTACCTTTTAATAATACAGTTTAACAATTATAGAATGATAATGAAGTTTTATAGTGCCTAGCTATAAGAGAATCTTTTGTATACTGGGTATCTGTTACATTTTAGATTTTCAAATCCATGACTTTCCATGAATAATTCCAAGAAACTTTCATGACTTACCGAAGTTTAAATTTTCTCTGACAAAAACACAACAATAAATTTAAAAAAGCATTATAACAACATTAATTGAAATGATAGGTATAACCAAACTGTTATACTATGCATTTTCATATTTATTGATTTAAAAAAAAACAGAGTAAAGAAAGAGTTGAAGCAATAAAATAGCTGAAAAACATACAAAAGCAAATAACTAAATACAGTCAGATATATGTAGTTATTTAAAGCTGTTCAATTTCTTCTTAAAAGCATAAAATAAAAATAATAAATAAAAATATTCTGAAATCACTGGAGTTTGAAAGATAATTCCTTCTAGAAATGATGTTCTTTATTTCAGTTTTTGAAAGAACACCATAATTTTATAAAGAACAGGAAAAAAAAAAAAACATTTTATATGTAAATGAAATTTGACTGTGAATGGGGATTTTGTTACTAATTCAGATATTCAGAGCATCCGAACTTTCTGAAATTGGGGGGGGGGGGATTACATTTTAAAAAATAGATATTTTGGCAACCTAAATCTATGAACTTTCCATGATTTTTTTAAAAAAAAAATAGTTAAAATCATGACATTTCATGACAAATTTTGTTCAATACTGAAATCCATTACTTTTCAGGTGCACAGATACCCCGTATATAAATTAACAGAGAACAAGTCTAAAAGGACAGAACACAAGATATCAAGGCAATACTATGAAAACTTTTAACTGAGTAGGCTTCAGTAGGCTACAAATGCTTTAGGATCTTAGCTAAAGTTGTCCGTAACCAAAATTGTTCACAGTCAACCGTTTGAAATAAATAAATAAATAAAATAAAAAACGAGCATTTTCAAGTACAACAATGGCTATTATGAATTAAAGTGAGATATTATACCTTTGTTTTGATTCAGGATGAAATTTATTTTAATTTATATCTCATTCTTAATGATACAATTCATGGATTCAGTAGGCTGGATTTCAATTAAAATATCTTGAAATACATTAAAAATAGTTTGCGAATTCAAATATATATATACATGGATCACACTCTAGAACAACGGTTCCCAATTAACGTTCCACAGAACCCTAGGGTTCCGTGGAAGAGTCAAAATAGCTTCGACAGTTGAGACTTTTTAAAAAGTTTTTGAAATCTGAAATTGTATTTATAGTAATAAGTCAAAAAATTAGAAATAAAAACTTTGTTGTTAGAAAAATTAAATCTTTTTTTAAAAGTTTTCATTTCTAATTTTTTGAAAAAGTATGAAAAAAAATGCATTTATAAGAATTTACAATAGTATTTCACATTGCGCTTTTCAAATAAAAATAAAACAACTGAATTTTTTAATAAAGAAAAATGTTTCCCTAATAATTATTTTCAATATTTAAAACAGTTTCTAATAGCAATATAAAAACAAATTTTCAACTAGACTAGATTCATCTCTAAGATAGTGTTGAACTGTTGAACATAAAATCTAAACTAAAATTATTAAAAATAAAAAAATGAAAATTTTTTATTTCTCTTTTTAAATATTAAAAGTTCAAAATAAAAATAAAGTATTTTATTTTAATTATTACCGGATAATTTAATAATTTAGGGCTCCATAGCCAGAAAAAATTGGGGACGGCTTTTCTAGAATTGTGCGATTTACTGTCCTGTTAACAGAAACCACAGAAAGAAGTATTTTCATCTAATTTCTGTTTGTATTTATTCGTCATTTGCATGTACTTTACAGAGCTACATACTACCTTTCTTTAATCAGGATAAATATAAATACTATAATACATGCTCTGTCCATTCTTTAAATAAAAATTAAAATGGATCATGGAAAAAAAACTATGATTACCACATATATTAAAAATTTAAAACTAAGTTGCTTCTTTATGTTTCACTGCATTTTAAAAATATTTTTGCACTAAGTTTGACTTCCCAGCATTTAACATCTTTACCATTCAACAGTTTCATGGCCACTAGTAACTCAAATAACATTTATTCTTAGTAGCAGCTGATTTAGAATGAAAAAAGAATATTTGTATGGAAATATTTAACAATCTTGCTTAGGTATATTGAATAATAAAGTAAGTTGAACCATTTTTATTGCTGCCATTAACATCCTTACCCTTTATGAGTTGATTTTAATATTGTTGTAAATTTTTGTTTTTTAAGTCTTTGTACAAAATATATAAAAGTAACAATATTTGGTTTCCTGCAGAATATACTAAATATTTTACATACAGGGAATTTTAGGGATTTTTATTGTCACCAAAATACGAAATCTTTATTACACTAATATACATAAATGGTCTGCAATATTTTTCATTTTTGATTTACATTATATGAATTCGAAACTTTCTGTTTCATGTTAACTCATAATTTTAAATAGCAGTAGAAAAGTTAATAATCATTGATAATTATAAGATTTTATAATTTAAAAGGGGTGTTCTGAATAAAAAGAAACTGAAATTTTTAGAACAAAGAAAAAGAAAGATACGAAAGCTTTAAACTGATTACTCTAAGTGAGGCCCACTTCATTATGTATTCATAATACTTATCTAAATATTCAAGTGAGACATAAAATGTATAAAAATTCTATTCTAATAGGGATTTTTTTTAACTAGAAAACTCCCTCAATTATAGAGAATTTTCAAGCATGTACAAAAATCAGGAAAATTTTTATTACATCCAGAAAAAAATGGCAAAATCCTGTAGAGTTGGCAGCTATGCTGCAGGACAAATTCAATACATCTTAAACTATATCATTACCATACATCTTAAATTTGTATAAGAATGGTAATGACAGTTTGAGAATTTTAATGACAGAAATCAAAATAGAATAATACAATGCAATTTTTATTTATTTTACAATCTTAATTTAAATTTAGTACATTGAATTGTATACATAATTTTACATGCCAAAATTTTGGCCGTTTTTTGTATAATAATTTTGAATTTTAATATTTTATTTAATGTTAAACTCATTAAAAATGTCTCTAAGTATTTTTAATAATTTTGCATTTTGTTTGATTTTATTTTTTATGATTTAAAATCGCTACAATAATTTGTAACCATCAGGGATACACTATTTTTTTTATTCATCTCAAAGAGTCATTGGCCATAGGATTAAGTTATAGGATATTTTTTAAAGACTCGGTCATAAAATGAAATAAATCTCCTTTTTTTGTGTGAATAATAAGCAATTTTTATAACTGCTGTGAGTTTGCAACAACTGTTGGGTCATCCTAGATGCCACTCAATTTCAGAAAAAAATTCCCTGATTTTTCCAGGTATATCAGATAAATTTCAATGGAAATTCATATCATATTTTATTTATACTAATACCATGCAATTTTTTATCAGAAAACTTTGATTTGTTTTATTCGTTATGTCAAAAATTAGATTTTGTGAGCAAAACCATATAATTGAATGAGAATGGATACATAGAAAAGTTTCACTTAAAAGTAGAATTTTATAAAATAATTGTAATAAACATTAGAATTACTTAACTCGAATCTCAATAACTGATTATTGTTATTGAAAATTCTGAGAATGGTTATTTTCTAGGTATGATGTAGGAATTTTCTAGGTATTTTATAAAAAACTGTAACTTTCCCTGACTATTTCTTGTTTTTTAGAGTTAAAATAAAATTCTCTGAGAAATCCAAGTTTTCCCTGTTATCTATAACACATGAAAGCCCCGCTCATGTTTGACCTTTCTTTAGCCAATATTATTATCCATGCTAATTCTGAAAACGAAGTAAAGCATCAATATGAAGAAAAGTCACTTTTGGGAAACTGGTTTTACATTTTAATACTTGAACAATTATTCCAATGCTACATTATCTGGGCTAAGAATAAGTCTTCGATTTAAATAATTTTCATTAAGAAAAATTTCTCTAAGTTGACAGTTTTAAAAAAGCTGAATAACTTTTAAAATATTTACATTTTTTGCCCATTCTATAGTCAGGATAATTCACTAGGGCAAGATAGTGTTGTGATGCTACAATGGACATTACATATTTTCTAGCTTTTAAAATTTCTTTAATTTCGTAAACTTGCTTTTTTACTCATTCTTAATCAAATTATAATTAAATTAAAGCAATTAGTTCATTTTTATAAATAGCGAATATAAAATATTTTATTCTTTTTTCATTGATCAATGTAACGGCTAACTTTTTATTTCAATAATAATGCAGACTCATGAATTCACTGTTGCGCCTAATAGAATTTTTTTTATTTTATTTATAACTCTTTATTCTTAAAATTCTTATCACAAATATGTTCCAGTTACACAGTCATAGTAATTCTCACAGTCTTGCTGGCGATTTGTGACTGCCAAGGTATTTCTCAAACCTAATATTGATTATGGGGGACTGGGTTTATTTTCGGCTATGTTATTTTTCGATAAATCACCAACCTTGGATCTCTTCTCATGATTCAAACTGTCTGAGGGGAACAATTCAATTACTTTTTAATTTAGCTTTTCATTAAGTAGGTCATGGGAGATTTAACTCCTATGGCCTATCCTTATCAATATTATTGTGCAAAATTAACTTAAAGTCTTATTGACAAAATATGATTTTTGTATCTTGAGCTCTACAAATACTACTAAATAAAAGTTTTATTATAATTTATGATTTAGTTTTCATCTTCAACTTCATTTTTCATTATCCTGTTTTTCATCACTATCTTCAATTAGTCAATTATATCATACAACTTCCAACCACACCTGAATTTCGACTTCACAACTGCATATAATTGTAAATTCTTTTAGAGTGTAAGGCTGTGGTTAACTTTATAATCTTCTTTGTGAAAGTATGTCAAGAGGCATTTTAACTGTTACACATGTTTTTATTTTACAAAGCATTACTTGATCAAATTCAAAATGAAAGAAAATAAAACAATGAAAATTTTCATTCATAAAATTTGCAAATAAAAAAAAAATTACAGATTTATAAAGTTAAGAAGAGCAATGATTTTTAGATCTAAGAAGAATGCTTTAGTGCCAAATTACCAAAGAGAGTTACTTCATCATATACTTCCATGAAAAAAATTATTTATATATTTTTGTAAGATCATAAAAAATCTACATTGACCCACAAAAAAAGAGAGATTATAAATAAAATGCAAAGTAAGAAAAAAAGGAATATCTTGTAGATAAGGTAAAACCTTTGCTAAGGAAATTCTTTTTAAATGTTGTGTATCATAGTCAACATTTTGTCAAGCAAACACCTCCAGGGTTGTAAAGCAAAATGTATCAGTAAAGGTGTAAAAAACATGCACATTTCAACATAAAATTCTGAAATTTTTTGTGCTTTATTCTTTAGTACATCTAAGATATTAGATTTCAAGCATGAATCCATGTTTCCACAATAATTATCATCCATTATACTAAATTGTTTGTCTTCAAACTATTTATGCTTGAATTATTTTACTCTAAGTTTTTCAAATGCCTAATTTAATAGTATTTAATGAAATAAACATTATTTGACTAATAAGACTTTGAAATACTAAATAAAAATAAAATATGTATTCTAAATTTGAAAAATTGGAATAAATTTAGAATTTGCTTAAATTTATATGAAAAAAAAAACTTACATTTTCATATGTTATTAGAGGCACATTAATATTAACTTTAAAAGAACTTACAAAAACTGTATTTTTCGAATTTATACATGATTTATGACAAAGAATGATAATGACAGTTTGTGACAAATTTATAAAATCAGGCCTTGTTAGCTTTAAAATAAACATAATCTTTTATGAACATTTGTAGTTCCCCAAATATATATGTATATGTATATATCTTGCCTTTCTAAGAAAATAAAAAACTGTACCCATAGAGAAAATTTAAAAAATTTAGGAATGAAAAATCTCACATTACAATATGTATACTAGCTGAATAACCATTTTGATACAAGGTGAATAAAAAGAAAATATTCAATAAATCAGTACTGAATAACTTTATTTATTATTTGCTCCCCTATCTGGTGGTTTAAAGTTATAAAATTAAAAGTAAAACACATTTTTTTGTAGATCATCCTATCAGAATTAAGATTAACTGCATTCTGCATAACTTGGCAGCAACTGCTTGCAGCAGACTCACGATAGTCGATATTTGCCACTGTCAAGTAATTTTTCTCTCGTACATATTTTGTCCTTTCTAGGGGCTATAAGACACTTATTTTCACAGTATCAGTATTAAAACTGCTCAGTATAGGTACAGTATTAATAAATAACAAATATATATTAATATAATACTTTGAACCTATACTAGTATACTTAGTACCTATTACATAACACTTCAATTTTTGAGTTTTGAACAAAATACATTTAACATTGGAAGCAAACTAAAGCCCAAATTTTAAATTGAAATAGAATTTTTATAGGACCAAGAAATATAATTTTGAGCAAGATCAATTCTTTATCCGACTTTAAAAATATTTAAATGTAGTGGTGGAAAAAGGTGAAAATTATTCTAATTTTAAGAGTTCACATGCCATTAGAATGCTACAGGGTGGTCACTCAAATAAGATTTCAAATTTCCCTGATTTTTCCAGATAAAAATCCTAAAATTTCCAGGTTTTTGTTTCTTTTTTCTTATAAAGTGTAGGATGTGTGTACAAGAAAAGTGTCTATATTATAAAATATTTTATTCAAAATGTTATTTTTTTAACATATCATCTTGAAAAAAATTATTTATTTTGACAATTTGGCAAGATTTTTTATTTATTTTTTAATGCTTTGGTACAAAATTTTGAATAAAAATCATATATTGACCAACAAAAGAGTAGAATTAAATATTAATATATAGTTAGTTCTTAAAGAAACCTATTTTTCTTAAATTAAAATATGTTATAAAAGATTAAAATGAAATAGAAAAAATTAGCATTAATGCAATAATTGTAACAATTTGTCGACAAACATTGCTGTTAGCGATTGTAAAAAAAAAATGTGTGATTGGTTGGTTTGCTGAGAAAAAATAATTCACAGATTTCTTTGAATGGGAATACAAAAACTTTCAGAAAAAGAGTGGAATATAAAATCTATTATTATTAGATTATAACCAACTAATTTTTGGAGAATTTTATAAAGTTAAAAATACAAAAACATTTTGTCAAAATGGAAAAAAATTACCATGAAAGCATCGGAATAAACTTGAGCCGTAAATGGATTCAGCCCAAGGACAGAATTTAAAAACAGAAGCTAATATCCTAATCCCTTCTTCCACCTCCACCACAATCTCTCCTAAATTGCACAGTCCCATAGTGGTCAAAGGTATCTACATTCGTTTAGCAACAGTGGGAAAATGTAATTTTATGTGGCTTTCTAGTTTAGCAGAGCTGTAATGGAGCAAATTTTGATGCAAGCAAAGTATCGTTAAGTAGATGATATTTCAACTGTTTGGAGATACATTTCTGTCTAAAAAGAGTGGGTATAATGAATTAAATAATTTAAATTAAGAAAATTAGTAAATAATTTAAATTAGTGAAATTAAAAAAATTATGAAAGAAAAAATTTCCATCTTTTCTTTAAAATTCCCTGATTTTTCCAGGTTTTTATCCAAATTTCCCTGATTTTTCCAGTATAAAAAAATTGCCTAATAATTCCAGGTTTTCAAGGTGGATGGCCACCCTGATAAATAGACACTTTTAGATTGGAATTAAAATAAGAGATTGTTATTGTAGATGTTGTGATGTAAAATATTTATATTGAATGATATTTTTTTAAAAAATTAAAAATAGCATGTGATTATCCATTTTTCTATTAAGAAAAATTTTAAATTGTTTCAAAATAATTAAAACAGTTGAATTACATTAAAAATATTCATCAAAAGTAATAAAAAAATTACATTTATGATGTACTTTTTATTTTCATAAAAATAAGTAATGTCCATAAAGCTTGACAAATTGAATATAAAATTACTATACATAAACTCTCAAAATTAACTTTTTCTTACTACTTAATTACTTCTATAGGTTAGCAATCCCATAATCAGAATAAAAAATATTATGCACAAGAGAAATTTCTTCTGACAAAAATTGCTGAAAATCAATTACCCAACATTAGCATTAATGACCATTTCAGCTTAAAGAGAAACACTCTGGGATAATAAGTTTCCCCACGAAAAAAATCTTTAAAGGAACATTATTGCTTAGTATAAATGAGCAGTTTTAGTAAAATTAGTAGATGACGTAGGTGGTATATGGGTGATTCTTAGGAAACATGACAATTCGGACCAAAAAATTTCTCCAAATTTAAAGTCTTCAACACAATCAATACATGTTTTTTGTATATTTATTTAGTTACATTTATTAATTTCTTACAGATAGCAGGGTAGTTTATTGACATTTGCTCAAGAAAAAAATAAAATAGAAATTCACCACATTTTGAATGCCAGGAAAATGACATATTAGCTTAGAAGTTTTAAAAAACAGTCATTTTAAGCTATTAGTAAGTAACATAACCTAAGCCCTTATGTTAGATGGACCATGAATAACTTAAATTAATTCTTTTATCTACTGCAGAGAGAATCAAAAAAAAAATTGTTGCTGATATGTACAGAATAAAATTGTGTAGAATAATCAATCATTAAATAAATAAATAACTTTGATCACATCCAAGCATATTACAATCATATATAAACTTGGTATTAGTTTAATATTTGCTTTCCCTCCTTACAGTATTAGCAGTTTAAAAAAAATTTACGTAGATGGTATACACCAGACGGAGACAAATATAGAAAAATTATAAAATGATTTTTTTACTTAACTAATAATTAAGAGTATTTTTTCACTTTTGTTAAAATTCCAAGTATTGAAACAGATCCTCTTAAATTAGTAAGACATTTTTATAATGTTTTTTTTTAATTAAATAATTAAGCATTATTGCTACTGACTGAAAACTTATTAAAAAACTTCAGGCATAAATAAAGCTCTTTATTGTACTGTTTGATGGTTTCATGCTGAGTGAAACAGTAAATAAGAAATTTTAAATTTATTATATAAGTTTTATAATGTTCATTTTGAATAAAAAGTAAGGAAGGCAATTTTAATAACTTGCATTGTTCACTTGCATTTTGATCACTCAAAATAAACAAAAATATTTTAAGAGTTTTTTTTTTCCTTTTTAAATTAATCAACGAGATGAATTTTACATTTATTTTTTCAAAAACCTATTTTGAAAAAATAGGTTTTTGAAGTTCTTTCTTAATTCTAAGAAAACAAAAACTATCAGTCAAGTTTTTCTATTATAAAAAAAATTATTAGTTAAAACTTTTCTACATAAGTAATTTTTAGCAAACAAATAACTGACTAACACAGCAACAAAAATTTGTACCCTACAACTAAGGATTTAAGTAGCCCTGGGCCAAACATTTAATCAAGGTTAAAATTTTGTTCAGTTAAAAAAAATACAGATTTATCATTGGAATTTTTTATTTCACTCAGATTTTTTTTAAAAACTCCTTTCACGTTTTAAGACCCTATATTCTAGGGATTGAAAATTAGAGTATATCGAAAAAAAGGTATGTTTATTAAAAGAAAGTATGTTTATGTATGTGATTTCAAATATCGTCTACATTAATTAATCAGCATATTTGATGTCATCCCCTCAAACCATTAAGATTGAGTCCTAGAAGGTGAAGATCCGATCACATTAAATCAAAAGCTATTCAGAGTGTTTCTTTCTTAATTCATCCACTATACTTAAGGCAACTCAGTTAAACTTTTTAATGTAAAAATTAACTGAAAATGTGTCATAAAACAATAAAGAATGTAAAAAGTTTGTTACTTCAAAAAGAAAGTGTTTGCTTTTCCTCATCATTAAAATTAATGATTAATATCTCATAGAATGTATAAATTATTTCAGTGTAAAAGTACTCTTTAATTTAGTTGAATACTGAATCGCAATTGTTGGCTGACCACCAAAGATTCGTGAAATTAATTGTAATATAATAATTCGTGATTTAAAATTAAAAAAAAAAAAAAAGAAAAAAAATCAAATAAAAACAATTTTTTTCTAAATTAGAATAAGAAAAGTCCTTTAGAATAAAAAAAAAGACAAATAAATAACTTACTTCTGACTCTGGCTGGAGGTGTGGATACGGAGGAAGACATTGAGAAGAACTGGAAGAAGGAGGAGGAGAAGATGAAGGACTGGGATTCAAATACTGGAAACGAATCAGTGCCACTCACCTGCTGAGAAACATAAGATAATGAATGACAGATATATAAAAATACAAATTTAAACAAAAATATAAATATAACCTTAAGAAGTAAAAAATCTTTTTAATAAAACATATTTCTGGAGAATCCCACTATCTTATGTTTTTGAGTTTTATTACCAGACAATCAAACATTTATAGGAGCAATTGTTTCAGTGTCTGGCAAGATAATTTTTTTTTTAATAAAAATTTAATAACAAAATTTTAACCATTTGCCAGCTTTTTAACAGCCACCAAAGCTATATCCAATGCTCCCCACAGCATTCAAACCAAGAAAGAACTGTTCACAGGCCTTGGAGATAAAATTTAACATGAAATTTGTATTTAAATGTAATAGTGTTTTTTCTACCTTAAAAAAAGAAACTTAACTAATATCAGGAGACAAGAATAAAATTTGAATAGTTATCAAGTTGTAAAATTTAAAAAAATAAATAAAATGCTACCATTAATGTTCATCAAATTTATCTGACAAAGCAATTAAACAATAATTAAATATTAATGTACTAGAATAAGCTTACGTTCTTTTTTTTAACAATTAGACCTATAAGCTAATAAATATTACTAATGAGGTCATCTTTAAAATATTTGAAAAATTCACTTATCGAAAACTAAATTTAAAACAATGGGTAATGCTTAACCAATCAGAAAATTCCATTTCGATTTTTTTACTCATTCTGCTTGAACAGTTCGTCATAGATGGTTTGAATATTGGCAGTGATCTTCTTCGTGCTCCAAACTATTGATATGCCAAATGTCATTGTTTTCGGACGGCTGATTTATGAATCTCTAAAAGACCCATAGACATTCATTTATATAAATATAGAATTTCTTTTTCTAGTGATATTAATTATAAGGATCAGACCATAGCTAATGAAAGTTAAAATAACTTTTATGCTTGGATGGAAAAATAAGTACTTACATAATATTAACTCGTTTTCTCACTAAACTAGGGAACTAGTAAAACTAGGGAACAAAGCTAGGGATCTAGGAACATTCTTTCAAAATAGGTGAACATGAAAATATTTAGAGGAAACCATTTATTTCTTACAAAAGTCTTATTTTAAGCAAAATGCTGATATTTGATGTTAGCTTTGCCACTATCTTAAATCCACAGAAGAAGTCAGAGTGGGGCAAAACTGAAATTTTGCTATCTAGACAAAGGAGGTATTGATTCTGATGAATTTGTTCATGTTAAATGGAAAAAAAGAAATCAAATCCTAATCGATGAAACTAAAAGTTTAGAAGTTATTGCGGTTTAATAAAAAAAAATGCAAATTTAGACTTATAAATATTTAAGCATCTGACACTGCTGTCTGGGAAAGTGAGGTATTGTCTCATATGTTACATTAACTCTAAATTGAACATGATCAAAAGAAAATAAATAATTAAAATAGTTGCTCTAAATCCAAACCAAGTTGTTAGAGTTAGACCAAAATTTGAAGATATTCAAAAAGTTAATAATGAAAAACATATTTAAAAAAAAAAAATTTTTTTTTTCAAAAGAAACCCAAACAGTCCAAAATGTGTTCAGCAGAAGACAAGAGTTTTTAAAGCTTTATATTTTTTGATTTACACTTCTTAATGCATAGCGGTTTAGAGAAGTGATTTTGAAGATCAAAAAAGACAATCCCAAAAAATAGATTTTAAAATTTAGAACAAAAAATACAATTCTACCTATTTGTGAGTTCAAAATTGCCATTTAAACACGTGAGATATTATTTTTTGCATCTTTTTTTTTTTAAATCACATTCAGACTAAAACGAGTCAAGAATACAAAACTAGAAGTTTTACCTGTAAAAACTTTTAAATTACTATTTAAATAAAAAAAACTAATTAATATACATCAGGCTTTGCTAAATTGTTTATTCTATTCATTGAGGTTTTGATCTAATTCTATTTGGCATAAAAAAAATTATTAATCCATACTTAATTTGCTAGATAATGCTTAAGTTCCCTCCACATCTTCCAGCTTACATATTATGCAACTTTTTATGACTTACTAAGATAATATTAACTCTGCCACATGGATAGCTTCGGCTATTCCGAGCGCCAGTCCCAAGCCTGGATAAAGGAGGAGGGTTGGTCGTAAGGCTAGTCCCTCTACCCCATAAAACATCCCTGACTACAGAAACCAAAAGCATATCGGGCCAAATTCTCTTAGCGGAAGCAATGACTTGTGAAATTCCAAATGACAGTTATCTAACCTGGAATGAGGAAATCACGCCTATGAAGTGTCGAATGGAAAGCCATTTGGAGCCTTTGAAGCGGAAGAAGTCATTGATGAAACCTAAAAACAAGTTACGAATTGGTGCTTGAAATGTAAGAACTATGTACCAATGTGGAAAAAGCAGACAGGTGTCAATAGAAATGGATAGATACCAATTGGATATCTTGGGAATATCAGAACTAAGATGGACAGGTTTTGGCAAGCTTAAAACTGGAAATGAACAAATCATTTTGTACTCAGGAGCTGAAGAAAAGCACGAAAGAGGCGTGGCGCTAATCATTAATAAAGAAACAGCGAAGAGTCTTTTGGAATGGGAACCAATCAGTGATAGAATTTTAAGAGCACGATTTTATTCAAAATACATTAAACTATCAATTATTCAAGTGTATGCACCAACGAATGATGCTGATGAGGAGGAAAAGGAGACATTTTATGATCAACTACAATGTATTTTAAATCGAGTTCCAAAACATGACATGATAATTCTTATGGGAGACCTTAATGCTGAGGTTGGAAAACGGATTAGTGATGATGAAACCTCCATGGGAAACGAATCACCGGGCGAGAAGAACGAAAATGGAGAACGGTTTGTTTCCCTGTGCGAAC
This sequence comes from Parasteatoda tepidariorum, assembly GCF_982258835.1. Classification (NCBI taxonomy): domain Eukaryota; kingdom Metazoa; phylum Arthropoda; class Arachnida; order Araneae; family Theridiidae; genus Parasteatoda; species Parasteatoda tepidariorum. The sequence continues at coordinate 106,886,121 of NC_141759.1, read as the reverse complement.
TAAATAGTCTGAACATAGGTGGGAGCAGATTCAAGCATAGAGAGATACATAAATGTACATGGACCTCACCAGACGGAAGAACAAAAAATCAAATCGATCATATTGCAATTAATAACAAGTTCAGGAGCTCACCAAGAGACATAAGAGCGATGAGAGGTGCCGACGTTGGATCAGATCACTACTTGATTCTAGTAATATTAAAACTAAAATTAAGAAAATCACCAAAGAAGACGGGACATAAAAGAATAAGCTATGACATTGCTAAGTTAAAAGCCAAAGAGTGCAGACAAGAATTTTCAATTGAGTTGAAAAACAGATTTGAGCTGTTAAAGGAAGAAAAAAATCATAGCAACACTCAGCAATCAGAAAATGAGGTAAAAGAAAAAGTTGAAGAGACTTGGGAACATATCAAAAACATTTATTGCGATGTAGCAGAAAAAGTGTTGGGTAAAAAGAAAGGAAGGAAAAGCAAAGAATGGATAACGGGAGAAGCATTAATACTAATTGAAAACAGAAGGAAAAAGAAAATACAGATGGAAACTACAAAGTCTGAAAGATTATTTAATCGGTATACACAGCAATATAGTCAAATTGATAGAGAAGTAAAAAAGTCAGCCAGAAAAGACAAAAGGAAATATTTCACAGACCTTGTTACTGAAGCTCAAGATGCAGTGTAAAAAGGACAAATAAGTACTTTCTATCAGAAAGTGAAACAAATAAAAGGAAATAAATGAAATTTGCAATGTGCAATACGAGACAAAAACAATAAGTTACTTACTACAGATAAGAGGATCGAAGAAAGATGGACAGAATATTTTGAAGATACGCTTAATGCACACCATGTTGAAAATTCTGAGCAACTCCCAAATGTTACATTAAATGTAGCATCTACTGTAGATTTTTCTTTGGAAGATATCTCGCTGGATGAGGAGCAGAATGCCCTGAGGGCCACAAAACCAAAGAAGGCTGCAGGGAGAGATGGAATCGTGGCAGAGATGCTTAAGGCAGACTTTGAAACCGCTACAAGACAGTTGCAAAAGCTCTTCAATAAAATCTGGAGAAATGAAAGAATACCAGAACAATGGAAAGAAGCAGTAATAGTGAAAATTCCCAAGAAAGGCGATCTAACAAAATGCGAAAATTGGAGGGGAATTAGCCTACTTTCCATACCGGGAAAAATATTTGGAAGGATAACTTTGAATAGACTAAAACATGAAATTTATGGAATTTTAAGAGAAGAACAAGCAGGTTTCCGCAGTGGAAATGGAACAATGCAGCAAATCTTCACACTTAGAAATATCATTGAGCAAAGCTTAAAATTTAACACCTCTTTATATTTAAACTTGCTTGATTTCAGTATAGCCTTTGATTCAGTTAAGAGAGAGAAATTATGGGAAATTTTATCACTTTATAATATACCAGAGAAATATATTAACATAATCAAAGATATGTATGATAACAGCAAAGCATGTATAAGAAGTAAATGGAGAATTAACTGAATTAATTTTGGTAAAAACTGGCGTGAGATAGGAATGTGTTTTATCAGGATTTTTATTTATACTGGTGATAGACTGGATTATGCGAAACTGCTTGAAAAATGAAAAAAGAGGAATAAGGTGGAATTTCACAACTACTTTAGAAGACCTTGATTTTGCTGATGACATCGTACTTATTTCATCCAAATGTACAGACCTCCAGCTTAAAACAGACAAATACAACAAATATTTATAAACAAGAAAACTAAAGTAATGAGAATAAATCAAAAGAAAAAAGACAAAATTAAAATCGAAAATCACGAAATAGATGACATAGAGTCATTTAGCTATTTTGGTTCTATTGTAGATAAAAAAGGTGGAAGTAGTGAAGATATTAGACAGAGAATAATCAAAGTAAGAACAGGTTTTAAGGGATTACATAAATTTTGGAGCGAGTCAAATATTGAAATAAAGACAAAAATAGTTGTTTACATAGCTATTGCTAGAGCAGTACTATTACATGGCGCAGAAACCTGGAAACAGACTAAGATCGAAATACAAAAATTAGAAACCTTTCAAAACAAATGTTTAAGATTTATTTTTAAAATTTTTTGGCCTTACAAAGTATCAAATCAAAATCTATTAAAGAAAGCTGAAATAAAAACAATTGAAGATGAAATTAAAAAACGAAGATGGAGCTGGCTTGGACATATCCTTAGAATGCCCAAAGAAAAAATTACACCTGTTGCGCTTACATGAGCCCCTGATGGTAAAAGAACAAGAGGAAGACCCAGACTTACCATCCAGCGCATGTTTTTGAACGAATTAAAAGAATGTAGAATATCTAGCTGGGAGGAAGCAAGATCTATTGCTAGAGACAGGAGGCGTTGGAGGGATATGCTAGAGGCCTTAAGTGCCCAAAGGCACATAGAGGATAAGTAAGTAAGTAAGTAAGATAATATTTCTTTATAATAAAAATTTTTTTTCTTTATGTTTGGTTTTTACTATATTTTTTTTCAGCAATCTTTACAGTACTATGATCATTTTAAGTACTCAAAGAGTTTCTCTTTTGTATTCTTTCAAATGTACAAATTTTTAAAAATTATTATTATCATCATCATTACTTTTTCCCATATCTCATACCGCTATCAGGATAGGAACACAAATCTGCAGTTGGCATTTTAGATAATATAATCATGTAGTACATAACTATTTTACAATACATAGACACTCCAACAACTGCAGACACCTTTAAATAGCTGCAGCTGTTTGAAAACAAAAGTTAAAAGAGTGCACTGGGACTTGAACCTTTCTGAGCACCATGTATACAGACTGTTATTGCTTTATACAGAAACTCACCTGTTTTTGATAGACTTTAATTAAAAAAATAAACAATGTTACATATATGAAAAAAATAAAATTAACCAATCATTTAAATGATTTTATAATATCTGAATAAAAATCCTTACTGAATAAAAACTATCCACTTAAGTTAGTGCGTAAATACGGATATTTAAGTTTAGAAGTCTAACAAAAAGTTTTTCAAATAAAAATATAGGGTTAGTCAATGTTCAAACAAACTTAAAGAGAAATCCCCAATGATTGCATTCATTTCCTTTAAAGGTCGATCTTTTTCCCAAAATAAGCTTATTTTACGAGTAAAATAGGGAGTTATTATATTGGAACATTTTCTTAATATTTTATTTATAATGATATGAACGATTATCTTACTTTAAAATAATCGAGAAAAAATATATTTAAACATAGAAAAAAATAATGTGATACAATAGAGGTTTTGTAGTGGACCAAGGAGAAATTAAAGAAAAAATAAGGAGATTTTCTGGAACAGCAGACATATGAAAGACTAATTTTAAAATAGACATGCGGTAAACTAAAAATATATAATTTGCTCTACTTAAATATATTAAAGGTCTTCAAAAAAGAATAATAAAATATACTATTTTTATTTTCCGAATTACTTAAGAATAGAAAGTACACAGCAGTAGCTTTTATGTTTCCACACACTTTATTAATGAAACATAGGACAATTCTTAAACGTTTTTATCAGATAAAAATTAAACATTTAATTTTTAAGCATTACATAATGCATATATGCAAACAATTTTTTTGAGAGGAATTTATTTTAAATCATACAAATTCACTAACTTAAAATTTGCACATTTCTTAATAAAATGATTTATTGTTAAATATCAAAACATTAGAATATTCAATTTCTTATAAAATTTATTCATGCTCAAAATTATAGAAAATAGAAGTAATTATTTTAATAGTGGCTGAAACCTGAGTAGGATATTGGGTGGGGGTACCTAGAGGGTATACGTAGTTTAAAAAAAATCGATTCAGCATTTTCATAAATTTAAGTTTCAATCTCATGTTTTTCTAAAGCAAACTATATAAGACTATTAAACAAAAGCTTTCATGAATTTGATAATGCAAGTTTTAATTGAATAAATGGTTTTCATAAATTAATTTTCTTTCTATATGTATGATATACATTTTGTAGGATGCATAATAAGAAAAGGAAGTTATTTTGATATTAGAGGCATTACCTAGTTATAATATACCTAGTTATAATACCATATTAAATTTAACTCATTTTATTTGTAATTGAGGCATTTTAATTCTTTTTCTTGTACCCAGAAAATTAGGATATCAAAATTGTACTGTGTTAAAAGAAATTAAGCAGAGTTTGAAATTAAGATTCCATTTTGTCTATTTTTCAGGTAATGAGATATTACTTAAGATTTTAGAAGACAAATATTTTAATTCTTTAGCTTTAATTACAATTTTTTAAATATAGATTTAAGCACTAGCAAGTTTATCAATAATTACAATCACAGTGAATAAATAAATATTCGGAATGATTTCAAGGCAGTAGAATAAAAAATCATTCGATATTTATGCTATTTAAACTAAGATTTAAAGTTTCCCAGTAATTTGGTTTTGATAAACATATTTATTTAAATGTATTACATTACTGTACTATTTCATAAAAATGTCATATTGACGTATTGTAATAAAAGTTAGTATGCCTATAAAATAATGAAATCTAATTAACAGGATTCAAAAGGACAAGAATTTTTTTTTTTAAATTCTATTATAACAATCAAAATAAGTAAATTTGAAGGAACTGAAGAAATCTCAGTAGAAGGGTTAAATCATGCTTGTATTAATAGTTTATAATGCTAGCAAAACCATATTTAAATACTAGCATCATCAAATTCATAGATGTCAGAAATTGAAGGTGTAGGTAAAGGGTCATTTTCTCAATTGTTTTATATGCTAAAGTAACATTATTTCTTTTCTTTTTTTTAATTATTATTATTTCATGTTAAACTGCTCTACCAAATGATTAAAAACAATATGTCACATTTTGTATTTAAATTATATTTTCAAGAAAATAAAACGCAAGTGAAATGTCATGACTGTCACAAAAATGAACTTTTAAATACTTTACTATATTTAAAGGATAAATAGACACATATAATATGATTTAGTATGACTGTTTACATAACATACATATTCTTCGAATAATTAGTATATTTTGTTTTACACATCATTTTGAATGCAATATTTGTGTATTTCAAATACATAAAGTGGCAAACAAAACTATATTGGTGGCTTTAGATGAATAGAACAAAACTCCTGGTAGGGTGCATAGCCAGATTTTACAACAAAAAAAGCACATTTTAAGTACTTTTCAGGCACTCAAAAAAATTGTTTTAATCACTTTTAAAAAAAAATCATAATTATGATTAGTGCAGTAATAAAAATTACTTTTTTCTATTTTTAAAGTTTATTAATAAAATTTCAAAAAAATTATTATAATTATTTATATATTTGCTTATAATTATATATAAACAAAAAATCAATAAATTTTTTTAAAAAAATTAAAAACTTTACATAATCGTGATAAAATAACTAGTTTCTGATAAATATTGCAAAGAAAATCGTGAAAATCACACATTTTTTTATAATTTAAAATGACAATCAATACGGCAATGAAAAAAAAAAACTTTTTAAAAGAAAGAAAATTAAGCACTTTTTACAAACCCTGAAAAAAAAGCACTTTTAAGGTCATTTAAAAACTGTAAGTAAAAAATAAGCACCTTTAAGCATTTTTTAAAAATGCTGCGCACCCTGTTCTAGGTTAGAAATAACATTTCTCACTAAAGAATATTAAAGGTTAACATTTCCTTTATGGTATATAAGTTATACTTAATGTTAAAAACTCTATGTGTTACTTTATTGAGGGTAATTACTGTCCCTCCAGCCTTCTTTCAATAAATTGCAAGTGAGCAGGAAAAAAATTTTTTGTACAAACTATAATAACTTATTATTATAAACTATATCAAGAGTTTAATTTAAAAAAAAAAAATAGCTTTACAACTAATAGGAAAAACTATTGTTTTTTAATTACAGTACCAACCTAAAATACAATTAAAAGGGAAAGTTATTACTGAATAAGGGACAGTAATTTTTTTATTATTTAAAAAACCTTTAATGCGTTTAACATGTTTTAATTTTATAATGCAATTACATATGTTGTTTCTATTTTGTCAGATTTCAAACAATATTAAAATAAGAATGATATTGTTTAACAATAAGAACATAGTCAGTAAATATAATATAAAATTTTAAAATGAAAGAACAAGTTTATGACTTTTACTAATATTATTAATTGAGAAAAAGTCAAAATAATTTATCTAAACATGTTTAGATAAGTTATGAATACACTTTGTTTTGTGTACCCCAGATAGTTTTGATTTAAAAACAAAATTAGTTAGAAAAAATGATGAGCTAAAAAAAAAAACATACTTTTTCAAAACTTAAATGTATTTTTGTTTTCATAATTATCATTTGAAATTTGCTTAACATATTTTTTTTTCCTTCTTTTCGCACCAAAAGAATTTAGAATATTTGAATAAATGTTGTAATTTCAATTATGATCTTTTAATTAGCTTTATTTAAAAAATTATATATATATATATATATATATATATATATGTATAATGAGTTCTGTTTACTTGCAGCTTATGTGCAATAAATGAAACTTATTGTTTTTCTTAACTTTCTTCGCGTTTTCTTGTATTTATTTATTTTGTTTTATATATATATATATACATATATATATAAAGATATTTGGTTATATTATTTTAACTAAACTCTTTTCAGAAATATTTTTAATTTATAATTGATAATTAATGAAGTTTTTTGAATGGTTCAATATACCATATGACAAATATTAGGCGCAATCATTAAATGCAGCAACAGTTACTTCATAAACTTAAAAAGATTATCCACAATTGTAAAGGCATTATAAATTTCAATGGCATATGGTCCATTTTTGGTCTACAACATATTATAGTTAAAATTAAGATTTTGGATGGCATTTGCAATTTTGGATACTTCTGCAATATTAGAGAAAGTTATTAAATTTTTGGGGCATATAATTTGTTTTTGGGAGGTAATTTTTTCTTTTCAGAGCAAATGCATTTTTTCTTATTTTTATTTTTTGGAAGTACTAATATCATTTTTACACCTTCCACAGAATTTAACTCCAGAAGACTATTCTAGTTATAAATAACTTCAAAGTTAATTTGCAGCTGATACAAAAGTACAGTCTATTTAAATCAGGGTTTGTGATTTTTTTAAAATTAAATCGGATTTTTTTGATTTAAATCAGATTTTTTTTGATTTTTATTCAAATACATTATAAGAACTTTAATTTTTGATTCAGAAAACTTTATAAATGTTTAATCAAAAAATTAAATTAATATTAAAACTATATTATAACGATATTTTGGAAAGTCTAACTTACTAAAATAATTTTTCATTATAATACATAGCTTTGAATGCATAGCAACCATTTTGAAACAAATGCATGAATGAAATTTAAAGACTGGATGAAATAGAGAATTTAAAGAATTCTTCAGGGGTCTGTCTAGGTTTTTCTGAGAGGTACATATTTTGTGAAAATAAAAAATTATATTTAAAAATCAACACAAAAATACGGTAAAAATATATATTTATCGTTTCTTACGAAACTAAAAAATAAAATTAAAAAAAAAGTATTTTGTGAAACTGCCGTTTTTCCTAAAGTTGAATTTCTGAAGGGACCGCTAAACGGTAGTAAATTTGGCTTGGACAGACCCCTGTTCTTTAACCATTTTCTTTTCCCTGTTCTTTAACGAAGTTTCAATTAGCAAACCATAATTTTAATTTAAAATTGTGATTTTCAAATTTTTTTTCTTGATTTTTAAAATGCCAAAATAAATGTAACAGATTGTGTTTATAAATGAAATGTATTCATTTATCAAAAAATAAATATTTAATCTGTATATTTTTATATTAAAATATTCATTTTTAATCCTCTATCAAAATAGATAAGTTACGCTAATAAATTTTTCTAAAAATCTATGTACTCTTTGGAATTTTTTTCCCACAAAATTTCTTAATAGAAAATCTGAAAATGTCAAAGATACTGTAAACATATTATGAGAAAAAATACCAGTTATCAGTTAATAATCCCACTGCATCAAATAGACTTTGAAACAGTTTGAAAGGCATATAGAGTATATTTTTGGCATGTTAGAGGAATTTCTTTTTAATATAATTTTTAATATATATCTTTTTAATATTTTTAATATATAGTTTTAGAAATATACATTTTTCACCAATAAAATATAATGTAGATTTTAATTCCATGCTTTTTCAATCTAAACGTAGAGTTTTAATTAACATTATTTGCATTTTTTTTTGGAAAAGATTTCATGTTTATTAATTACTTTCTACAGTTACACAAGTCTATATTAAGACTGCATTAAATGTTTACTTCAATCTGTACTTTCAATCTCAAGAATCAAAAGATTTTTAAAATTGTAATTTCAAATGTGTTGGAATTTAACACACATAAAGAAAGTAATTTCGTTAACTAAAATTATTTAATGCAGCAATTTATTTAAAATAAATTTTAAAACTAAGAAAAGAAAATAATTAAAGTATCAATAGTTTAAAACAGGGGTTTCCAACTTACATGAGGCCGGGGGCCACAATTAAAAACACAAATCAAATGGTGGGCTGCAACTTTATCAAAATTTTTTGCAGGACTCTTATGTTTGAAGGAACATCAAATATTACTGTCAGAGTTTTAACAAGTTGTACAAAACAAAAGTATTGAATTACAAATAAAAATTACAAGCAGATTTTTAAAAATATTTAATTTATTAATAATATTTTAAAAATATTAAATCAATAATAAAAATTCGGGCTACAATAACTTTAATGTGCAACTATGTATTAAACAATTAATGTGCAACAGATATCTAATTATTAAAGCATTAAAACTTACATAGTAGCATACAAAATATTCAATGAAAAAATTTAGGTTTGTCTGCTGCAACCACCAGAGAATAGATATTTACAATTGAAATTTAAAAATTACAAATGTGTGTGTAAATATTTTCGTCCAAAATGAGTGGTTTCAAGAAGTTAAATCGGAGAATTTCTTTGAAAAAATTTCTGATACACACATGCTAAATTATATTCACAAAATACAAAAAAAATGAAATAAAAAAGAGCAACATACACGATTATTTTTGTATTTAAAATATTTTCTTGGATGCAAAACCAGAAAAATTAATTTCTTTGCACCGTTGGTATGCTAAATTTTACATAAACGAAGAAATTAGGTTTTTATTAAGGAAAAAAGTATTTTAAACCCATATAGAATTTTTACGAAAATTGTTCGCAAAAAAATAACAACTAATATATTTTAGTTAGAGGGCCACAAAAAAAGACTTCGCGGGCCGGATGCGGCCCCCGGGCCGCCAGTTGGAAACCACTGGTTTAAAACATTGTTTTTCAACTTTTAAAATCAATATATTTATGAAAATATCAGTTGATTTAAATCAATGATTTTTTTAAAAAAATCATTTGATTTAAATCGTGATTTAAATCAACAAACCCTGATTTAAATATGAATCTAAACCCTCTAAATCTAGCCTTTTGTGGAAGTTTATTTATGAACAATGTTTGACAGTGCACATGTATCAAAACAAGTTTTCTTTCCTTAGTCTTTTGTTATTTTAGATCTTCATATTAATTTCAAAATTTAATGCAAATTACATCTAATTTTTTCAACTGTTTAAATACAATTGAATGTTATATGAAATTTCAGGAAAGAAACCATGTTTCAGATTAAAATTTTCATTTAATTACAAAGGAATTTTTTATTTCATTTTAAGAGCATTTAAGGTATGTTTTTCATGGGTATTTTTATTAGAGAATTACTTCTAGAAATAACAGAAATAATTTGGTCATTTTTCTGAACATTAAAAGGAAGTATGACACAGGATTAAAAAAAAAAAAATATTCGAAACAAATTGTGTTAGTATCAAACCATGAAATGAGACAAAATCAAGCTAAGAAAAATTCAAGAAATGTTCTTTAACGCAATCATAACTCTTTACATCCTATATTGAGATCTTGACAATTTTCTGTTTATCAGATTTTCTGTTATCATTATAATAAAAAATTATTATTTATAAACTACTTATATACATTCTATACTTTCCTTCCAAAAATGTTTACTATCTCAAGTGAAAAGGGAGTGGGAGTGAAAGACTATTACAATAACTCAGAAATATATACCAGAATCAAAGTCATATCCAAACAAGGGGTAGGGGGAAGGCGATTTCATAATGATAAAAACTTTGAGTGAGGACAGCAAAATAAAAAGGGAAAGATTGATGAAAATATTGAAGATTTTTTCTCCTTCCTGTGTGACATGTTTCCAAGGTTACATTTTCTACAAAATTTTGAAGCATTCCTTGTGGATGATCATAACCAAATGTGACAATTTAGTGTGATTGCTACAGATCTCTAATATCATACAATAAATTATAAATGAGCTTTCATTAATACCATTAAATAACTTTGAAGTAATACCATTATTGTTAACATTTTAAAATGATTTTACACGTTTAAAAATTTACACATTTTTTTAACGTTTTAGAATGAATGATTTTAAAAATTATATGTGATTAATAAAAGTGTATGCAAAGTTAAAAAAAAAAAAAAACATTTTCTCGGCATGTCACTAGCAATCTTTTCAATAATTGCTGCTTTTCAATATTGCATACATGTCTGACTGATTTTTTACTTCGTAACTGCAAAAGACCTTTCTGAACAAGGAATGATTTCCAAAATAGTTTTTAAAAATAAGTTTTTCAAACAATTATTTTTCTACCAATAAAAAACTCTCGCCCTGCAAGATTAAGAGTATTTTTGGAAACTCTTTTACAAAGAAAAAGAAAAAAAAGCTACAGCCTGGGTGTCTCAAACATGAAAGTTAAAATTTTAAATGCCATAAAATTTAAAAATCCATACAAAAATTAGCTAATCTGCAATTAGTAAATCAATAAACAAAGCACCCTGAATAATATTTGATCTAATGATCGGATTTTCACGTTCTAGGACTCAATCTTAATGGTTTGGTTGGGTGACCTCAAATATGCTAATTAATTTGTGCAGATGATATTTTAAGTTAAGAAATCAGACACAAAAACGTACTTTCTCTGAACAAACACACCCTTTTTCTGATAAATTCTAATTACTGACCCCCAAAATGAAGGGGAATATTTCTCGCTATCTGGGAAATATGATGATAAAAGCTTGGATCCTTAATTTTAATTTTATTTTTTACTTATTTCTCCATAAGATCAGAAATTTTTGTGCAAATTAAAAAAATTCCTGGACACAATTATATCATTGGTTTAGACACCGATAATTCCATGCAAAAAATAAATTTTTGTGAGTATTTATTATTTTATTTAATAGTCAAAACACTTTTGAATTGTAAGGTATACAGTTATTTGCATTATTTTAAAGAATGTAATCTCAAAGGGCAAAGTACAACAATTGAGTGATTATCGATCGAATGGTTTCTGAGAAATCATCTTTTGAAAACTTCGTATATTTAAAATTCGATTTCCCAGGAACCATTCGATCAATTTCGCTGAAATATTGTAATTTGTAATGCAAAAATAGATTCTTAAAAACGATGTAAAAAATTGTATGTCTTATTGTTAAATTTTTTTTTTTACTACTACAGTAGGGAACCGATTATCCAGAACGATCGGGACCATCGCTATTCCGGATAACTGATTTTTCCTGTTTTCTGAATCGCTACAGAAAGCCTTTTTTTTATTGTTAAACCCAACTAAAAAAAAAAAAAAAAATTGGGAAATAATCTTAAAAAGAAGAAAAAACGATGAAGTAATATACTAATGATTATTTCCAAAATGATGGTAAGGTAAACATCTTTCAAAAAAGAAAGAAAAATCCTAAAATCTTATGAGGAAAAAAAATTTTTTTTTTCTTCTTTAAAATGGCGGGAAAATTTATCGAATTTTGATCCGGTTTTTTGGTTTTCCGATTTCCGGATAACGGGTTCTGTACTGTATTAAATAAAAATTAATAAATACTCACAAAGTATTAGTATTTAAATGGACTTCAGGACAGGAACTAACAGTCGTCCTGTCCTTGTGATAGCCAAAGAAAAAAATTCAGAACATTTCTTTTGAAGTATTTATACACCAGACTATTTTTAAAAAGAAATAAAAAATTCTTGATTTAAGTACATTAAGAGTGAATTTTATCACAAAAGAATAACAAAAAATGCTATTTTTAGTTTTAAAACTTTGTTTAGTCGGATAGTTTTAACAGTATCCAGATTCTGCAATTCAGATCTAACGTCAGAGTGATTTCCAGAACTTAGAAAAACAAGTGATGCCTAGTTCTATAGACTGAAAGATTTGTATCTCATTACCATTAAATTTTTATAAAATAAAGTTTCAGGGATTGTTAGGCTACAACATTTTATTTTAATAATTACAAAGATGATGAATATGTACAGTGCACAAAAAAATAAATGGACCTTGAATAACTTTTGATCTAATGATCAGTTCTAGAACTAAACTTAATGGTTTGAGTGGGTGGCTTCAAATATTGCTAATTAATTAGTGCCGATGATATTTTAAGTTACGAAATCAGTTATAAAAACAAACTTTCTCTGAATAAACTTTTCGAAAGATTTGAAATTCTGACACTTAAAATATAGGAGTAGCAGCAGTCTGGGAAATATGGTCTCAATAGTTTGGACTCTTTAATGTTAATTTTACTTTTAGCATATTTCGCCATATCTCGAAAAATGTTTAAGCGAATTGAAGAATTTTACTTATAATTATTAACTTAGTATAGTCAGAGATAATTCCATACAACAAATATTTTTAATGAGTATTTACTTTACTATTTTTTATTATTTTATTTAGTAGTAAACAAAAATTGAATTATACGGTATAAAATTTTAACATTATTTTAAAGATTGTATTTCAGCCTGGAAAAATAAAAAATTTGAGCAAAAATTGATCAAATAATTTCTAGAGGAACTAAATTTTGAAAATAAATCTTCTTCAAAATCGGATTTTTCAGAAACTATTCGAATGATTTTGCTAAAATTGTACATTTAGAAATTTACTACTGCCTTCTTTAAAATGATCTAAAAACTTATATACCTTACAATCCAATAGTTTTTTTTTTTTTTTTTACTATTACTAGTAAATAAAAAAAATAATATATGCATACTAAAAGTTATATTTTGCATGGAATCTATATAAAAAAAATTTTTTATAATTATAAGCAAAAACTTTTCAATTCGCTTAAAAAGTTCTCAGACTGAAGGCGAAATACACAAAAGGTAAAATTAATATTAAGGGGTTCAAACTTTGGAAGGGTCTCTTGACTATTGGGACTATATTTTCCAGAATACCGTCAGATCCAATATTCTAGAAGTCTGAAATTCAAAACCATCAAAAAAAAAGTATGTTCATACAGAGAAAATACATTTATGTGTGTGACTTAAAATATCGTCTGCAATACTTAATCAGCATATTTTAGGCCACCCCCTTGAACCATTAAGATTGAGTCCTAAAAGGTAAAGATCCGATCATATTAAATCAAAAGCTATTCAGGGTTGTCCTTTTTATCTTGCGCACTATACATAAGGTAATTTAGTCTTTCATGTAAAAATAAACTAAAATGAGGAAAGAGGAAGGACATAAAAAGTTTGTTACTTCAAAAAGAAAGGGTTTGCATTACTTCGCTACAAAAGTTAATGATCAATATATTATAAAATGTATAAATTAATTTAGTGTAAATAATTTAGTTGAATTCTGAATAGATAATTGTTGGGTGACCACCAAAAATACAAGAAAGTAACTGTTTAAAATACAATGAAAAAATTCTATGAAAGCAATTTTTTTCTAAATTGGAATGAGAAAAAGCCGTTAGAATAAAATTTAAAAAAATAGACAAATAAATAACTTACTTCTGACTCTGGCTGGAGGTATGGATTCAGAAGAAGACGTTGACCTACAAAATGAACTGGTAGAAGAAGGAGGATCCGTTAGAAGGGAATCAGTGTAGCTCACCTGCTGAGAAACAAAATGTTTTAAGCAATGAAAGTTAGATACATAAAACTTGAACGAAAATATAACTTTTAGTTGTTGTTAATTTACGTCGCACTAGAGCTGCACAATGGGCTATTGGCGACGGTCTGGGAAACATCCCGGAGGATGATCCGAAGACATGCCATCACAATTTTGATCTTCTGCGGAGTGGATGGCACCCCCGCTTCGGTAGCCCGACGACCTGCGCGCGAAGTCGAGCACTCATCACAGTTATCAGGTTGTAAAATAAATAAAATACTACAAAAGCAATTAAAAAATAATTCAACATATTAGCAGTAAACTCCTTTCCTTCATTTTCTTTTTTATAAATAGCTCTGTAAGCTAACACATATCACTACTGATGTCGTAATGTCATATTAAAAATATTTGAAAAATTGAATTGTCAAAAGTTAAATTCAAAAGAATGGGTAATGCTTAATTAGTCAGAAAATTCTACTTTAATGTTTGCTTATCCCATTTGAACAGTTCATAATAGAATGCTATAACACTGACAGTGACCTTCTTAGTGCTTTGAATTATAAATATGCCAAATTTCATAGCTGTTGGTACACAGAATTAACATGAAGACACATAAACATTCATTCATTATATATAGATAATTTTATTTCCTAGCGACATTATTAAAATTTTAAAAAACTTTTATGTTTGGAAAAATGAGTAATTACATATTTACTCCTTTAATCACAAATATGTAATCACAAAGCTAAGGAACTAGTAAAACTAGGAGCCTTTATTACTTAGAATTGGAAAAAAGTTTCTAGAATCATTCTATAAAAATAAGTGAACATGAAAATATTTAGAGTAAAGCTGTTAATTGTTTCAAAAGTTATTGTTAATAAAGTTATAGAAAAATGTAGATATTTTAAGTTCAATGTGAGCTGTTGCAGCTAACTTGAATTTACAGAAGAGGTCAGAGTGGTACAAAACTGAAACTGTGCTATCTTTACAGGGAGGTGTTGTTTCTCAGGAATTTGTTCATGTCAATAGAACCAAAAGTTTAATACTTAATGTGATTTAATCAAAAAAAAAACAATACTAATTTAAACTAATAAATATTTAAGCATCTGACGCTGCTGTCTGGGCAAGTGAGGTAGCGTTTCGTAAGTTTTCTTTATTCTAAATTGAACATGATCAAAAGAAAATAAATAATTAAAAATATTGTTTTTAAATCCGAACCAAGTTGTTTGCTCAAAAGACAAGAGCTTTAAAAGCTTTATATTTTGATTTACACCTTTCAACGCATAGCTGTCAAGTGAAGTTATGTATATTTTCATGTGCTTTTTTTTAAGTAATATCAAAAAAGGCAAAAACCAAAAAGTTAGATTTTAAAATTTAGAAATAATAAGAGAAAGAAGAAATAAGTGTGTAAAAAAATACAATTCTACGCATTTGTGTGTTTAAAATTGCTATTAAATAGGTTCTGCCTATTGTTTTGTTCTGAATATGATTAAAAAGAGCCAAGAATACAAAACTAAAAGTTTTTATATAAAAACTTTTAAATTACGATTTATTTACAAAACATTAATTAATATGCATCAGATATAAAAACAAGTAAAGGTATTGAAGTTTGAAAGTTTCATAGTTCGGAAGTTATAAGGGTATTTACATGCAAATAGGTTTACTAAACATACTTACTTATCATGCACAAGTTTGGATTTAGCAATTTTTATTGTACTATGATCATTTTAAGTACTCAACAAACTTTTCCAGGGTGTGTAGCCAAACATCTCAAAAATAAGTGAAAAAAATACTTTTTAAGCACTCAAAAAATATTTTTAAGCACTATATACATTTACAAAATGTGAAATAATTTTCAAAGACCTTACATGACCCCGATAAAATAACTAGTTTCTAACAAAGAACTCAAAATTTCCAAAATTATTATTATCATCATTACTTTTTCCCTAATCTCATAAAGATAGATCCCTTATCTTTTCAAGATAGGAACACAAATCCCCAACTTTTTTTCAGTTGGCATTCTAAGTAATATATATATATATATATATATATATATATATATATATATATATATATATATATATATATATATATATATATATATATATATATATATATATATATATTAGTTGTGGATTCAGCTAAAAAGAGACAAAACTGGAAATTACATACATGATATTCATATATTATTGGAATTAATTAAGATCAAGTACTTGTATAAATACAACAAAAAATTTGTTCCCCAGGGTATGATTATTTTATATGAGTTATTTAACAAAAGGAACAATCAACATATCACAATTTTCCACAGAAGCCACTTTTCTTTAAAAGCAAATTTTGTGATTTTAACTACTTGGTTGATGTAAATGTTAAACTAAAGAACTTTCTGGTAAAAATATCTATTACCTTTTCTCAAGAGTACGTAGAAAATTTTGCTTCAAAATTAATTTTATTTAAAAGCAGGCAATATAAGTTAGTGATATAGAACAAGTTATTAAAGAACTAAAGCATATTTTCAAATAAATCTGTTTTCTGAGTTATAACTTTATTAAAAAGAAAAATTGTTAAATTTCGCATAAGAATTAGGAAAAATTAATTAAATGCTTTAATAAAAAAATGTATACTAAAAATTAACAATATTGAACAATGAGAAATAAGTTTTATTTCTTTTAGAATTCATAATTTAAATAATTAAAACAAAACTATTTTATTTATGAAAAAATGCTTTTTATGAATAAAATTTTTTTTTAAGTGTGCGATATACATTTTGTAAGTTGCATCATAAGGAAGGTTATTTTTATATTTGTAACTGGAATAAATTTAACTTAAGAGAAATTTAGCTAATTAGAAATAAAGATCTTATTTTGTTTATTTTTCAGGTACCGACAGAATATTACTTAGGATTTCAGGAGACAAATTATATTTAAATTCTTCGTGGAAGAAATCTTAGTAGAAGGGTTAAATCATGTTTGGATTGATATTTTATAATGCTAGGAAAACCATATTTAAATCAAATTCATAGATGTCAGAAATTGAAGGTGTAGGTAAAGGGTCATTTTCTCAATTCTTTTCCATGCTAAAGTAACATTTCTTATTTTTTAATTATTATTATTTCATGTTAAACTGTGCCTAAAAATTCAAAACAAGTAAAAAAAAAATATGTACCAATTACACTTCGTATTTAAATTACATTTTTAAGAAAATAATACAAATGAGATGTCATGACTGTTTCTTTGTCCCCAAAATGCAATTTTGAATTTTTAAGTAATTTATAACATCAATCAACAGTTCCATAGATGAAAGCACATCGAATCTGATTTAGTATGACTTTCTACTTGATTTAAGTATACATAACTCATATTTTTAAAATAATTTGAAATTTTGCTCTACACATCATTTTGAATATATCCCCAATATTTGTGTATAAACTATCCCAAATAGATAAAGGGGCAATAAATAAATAGCCGCTTTCAATAAATTGCAAGTGAGTCAAAAGAAAATTTAATTTGCACAAACTACATAATAACTTACTTTTATAGCAATTTTTTTTCAACGCATATTTGCCACCAAAATAATTACATTAGGAAAGTAATTACCGAATAAGGGACTGTAATTTTTAAATTTTTAAAATGTGTTTAATATATTTTAATTTTCATAATGTAATATTGTATGTTGTTTTTACTTTGTCAGATTTCAAAAAATATTAAATAAAGAGTGTTATTGTTTAACAATAAGAAAATAGTCAGCAAGTATAAGAACACATCAATAGTTTAATTACCAAAATGAAATAGCTTTACATTTATAAGAAAAAACTATTGTTTTGCAACTACTGTATCAACCTAAATTGCACTTGAAAGAGAAAGTAATTACCGAATAAGGGAATGTAATTTTTAAATTATTTGAAATTTTTAATGTGTTTAATATGTTTTAACTTTCATAATGTAATTACATATGTTGTTTCTATTTTGTCAGATTTCAAACATATTAAAATAAGAATGTTATTGTTCAACAATAAGAAAGTAGTCAGTAAATATAATACAAAATTTTAAAATGAAAGAACAAATTTATGACTGTTAATAATATTATTAATTGAGAAAAGGTTAACATAATTTATTTAAACATGTTTAGATAATTATGAAAAATATGAATACATTTTGTTTTGTGTAAAACAGATAATTTTGATTTAAAAACATTTGCGTAGAAAAAGAAGAAAAAAAAACTAATTAGCTAAAAATAACTATATCTTCTAAAAGCTTTAATGTATTTTTGTTTTCATAATTTTTATTGGAAGTTCGGTCAATATATTTTGTTTTCCTTTTTGTACTAAAAGAACTAGAATAGTTTCATAAATGTTCAGGTTGTAATTTTAACTATTTTAAGATCTAAATGTTATAATTTCAATTATGATCTTTTAATTAGTCTTATTAAAAAATTATTGTATTATGTGTGTGTATATATATATATAAATATATATATATATATATATATATATATATATATATATATATATATATATATATATATATATATATATATATATATATATATATATATATATATATATATATATATATATATATATTAAACATAATAAAAAGATATTTGGTTCCTTTAAACAAAAAGAAAAAAAGTCTTACATAATGCAAAAGTTAGCTATTTCAGTTTTAGTTATTTGTCGATATTTTTTAACTATATAGTAAACTTCCATTTATTCGCGGAGTAAAGTGGTCCACGAAGTGCGAATTAGCAAATTCGTGCACAATCCACAAAGCACTTAAAAATGACACACATCATCAATTTTTTTAAAAACATAAATGATACATTTTTAAAGGTTCACTGGTTGTAGACACAAAATATACGAAAATTTTCAGAAAAAAATTTCAGTTAAAATATTTTCTATGTTATTTTAATTAATTATTTAGTTATAAGAAAAAAGTTTATAATCTTTGTGCGTTTTTAAAGCATTTTAGTGAGGAAACAGTAATTACATTTTCTCATACAAAGGCAATTTAAAACTGCAACTAAATTTTTGTGTTAAAAGTTTCTTCATTTTTAGTCATTGATTTGTAAAACTTCAATCTATTATCAACATTAAGTTCATAATGAGATGAATTCCTAATTGATTGAGAATGACTTTTTCAAATAAGGTATGCGAGTGTATTGAGATGTAAAGAGACAACCCAAATTAAATTGCAAAATACTAAAACACTTGCAGAAGTAAATTAGCACAAAATTGTGAGCATGTGCTTTCATGAAGAATTCTATATAGTTATTTGTAAAAATTGTTTTGTACCAGATTACAGAGAATCTTGAGCATGATATTAAATGGGCTGAATAAAGTTCAGCAACAAGTATCTCACTACATGGGATTCATATATAAAGTTTTGTACGTAATATTAAAAAACAAATTTACAAAAGTAATTTAACGAATTTTAAAAAAAAAATTATTAAAGCGTACTTAATAAGGAGGTTACTCGAGTTAATCTGCACATCACCAAGGTTATCTGTAGAACATCTGATTTCTTAAGTGTGTATATGTGATACAGACATTTATTATACATTCTTATTTACAAATATCATGTGATACAAATTTTATATTACTTAGAACTTACTGTAGAGGTATTCAAAGCATTCTTCATTCTCTCCCAGGTTGTTTCATGATTACTCAAGTTCTCCCAGCAAGCATTTTATTATAGTTGAATTGTTCCAAGAAGCAGCACAGTGAAGATGAATCCTACAAGTTATTAAAATTATGATCAAAAGATTGATAAGTATAAGAGTTTTAAAGAAATCAAAATAAATTAAAATAATGCACAAGCTTCAAAGCTACAATGGAGCATTCATAATTAGGCTGATTTGAATACTTCACACTACTTCTAACGTATGTTTTTTTGTAATGTTTTCTGCATTAAAGATGTTTTAATGTACTAAATGTATACAAATGTGTACTCCTAATGAAACTTGTATACAATTTGCAATATGTATTTTTGATTTTTTTACGTTCCATATTTTACTTAGTTATATCATTTACTAGCATGATTTACTGCAAGTTTATACAGTTAATGAAAAATTTTACAAGAAAATAAACACAATATTAAATAACTAAATACTCAAACAAATATAACGCAATTAAAAAACGTCATTGAGTTTTTTGCTTGCAGTGTTCCAATTTCTTAGATGTTACAAAGCACCAAATACACATGCATGATTCAAACTGATTAAAGAAGCAAAACTTATAGATCAAATGTTTAAAAATATCTTAAATATTATAAAAATGTGCATTTTTAAAAGGAATCAATAAAAATAATAAATTAAATACATAAGAAAATATGCTTTTTATCACTTATTTTTATGCAAATATTCAATAGAAATGAGGTTATGAAAAACATTAGCTTAATTTTTTCGCTTAAACAATGAAAGTTTCATTACAGAATTCATTAAAAATCTCAATTTTCAAAATTTACTCAGTTTCAAAATTTACCCCCTCAAATTCACTCCCACTCAATTTTCAAAATATATAAAAAAATAAAAATTTTTTAAGGATTTTTCAATGACTTTGAAGGACCTACTATCTACTCAGTAACAGTCAGTATGCTAAAATACATGTCAACCAGATTTTATAACATTGAAGCATATATAAATTGTATCAATTTTACATTGCTTAATAGTTTTGTCAATTTTTTAATATGTGTTGTTCACATCTACCAATGCAAATGATTTGACAGTTGCATTGTGGTTTACCTAATTAAGTTTGAAGATTAACAAAAAATCTCTAATTGACATAAGCATACATGCAAACTTTTAAAGACTGGAACCAATAAGACTTTTCATTAAAAATTTATGAGGCATATTAGAATTTGAAAACTTATATTTAGCATATCTGTTTCAATTTTAAAAACACAATAAATTTAAAATACAAAATAATTGAAAAATGTATTAACAGTTTTGAAGGGCTTTACATCAGTTTCGGTTACTGACACTGGTGAAGTATCACCACTATGTTAAAGGAACTGAACATGAATGAAATAAAAGTGTTCTTGAATATAGATATATACGTTGTCCGATTGCAAAGTGACACAGCAACTTTAGATGAAGCATACCATGTATGTAACACTTAAAGAAGACAGCCCTGCCTTCGAGAAGTTTCAAAGCGAATGGGTCAAGCAATGCAAGTATTTCATTACTTGGCCTATTTATTAAACCCTAAATAACAAAATTTTAATCCACGTAAAAAAAGCAAAAAACAGTTTTTCGATCTGATGATATCCATATACAATTTTTGTACACATAACTTTTATTACATACTCTTCCTTAAAACCAATCACACAGTAAGTATGACTTTTTAAATTGAAGCGGCTACTCGAAATGACCAAAATAATTATATATAAAAAAATCTTTTTATTTCAAAACGCTCATAACTAATTTTGTTGGACTTAATTGACGTGTTTACATAATCGCTCAAACATCCACATAAATTATATTCATTGAGGCAATAATAATTCAGATTCATCATTTCATTCACAAGGAACATCTAGCAGAACAGGCAGAAGGAATTTCACACCAGTTAACGTCAAGGGCTATTACAATTCAGTCAAAAGACACACACATGCAACAGAACAAACAAAAGAACTTTCACACTGATTAACATAAGCAGAGCAATTACAATTAAGTTAAAACGGTTCATTCACAAGGCACATTCAACAGATCAAGCAACAGAGACAGCCAAATACTATGCAAATATGTAACTAAGTCAATTGATGTTAAGAATTTAGTGAAAACAATATTATTTGTAAAAAAATTACTACATGTACGTCAACATGTCCAAACACTCGAACATGCGACCTTTCATTAGTGAACTTGCAACGCAAGTAACACTGAATTTAAAAAGGTAGTGCAGCCTGAAATAATTAATTACTATTTAAGAAAAAAATGCATTTTTTATTTTCATTAAATTTTTTTAATTTAAAAAGCCAAACTAAAGTATTGGTTTAAAATCATTTGCGAAAGATTGTGCGAAAATATTTTCACGCTTTTAGCTTACTTGTTTTCTGTGACGTTTTTAGTTTCTGTTGTTACTGTAGTTCATTTACGTCGCGCTAGAGCTGCACAATGGGCTACTGGCGACGGTCTGGGAAACATCCCTGAGGATGATCCGAAGACATGCCATCACAATTTTCAATCACTGCAGAGGGGATGACATCCCCGCTTCGGTACCCTGACGACCTGCGCGCGAAGTCGAGCACATTCCGGTAGAACAGTTTAACGAGGACCAATAGTGCACACCCTTGGTCTCTACGCAGACCGATCCAAGTGATCACCCACCTGCTCACTGACCGCAGGCAGTGATGCCAGACTTCGGTGATCTGCTGGGAACCGTGTCTTAACGATCAGTCCACTGCGGAGTTAGTTATTATTATTTTTTTATTTTATTTTTTGAATTCAAACTTCATACGGGGTGAGACAAAAGCGGGTAGCAAACTATTAAATGAACATCTTAAAAAGGAGCAGAAAAAAGAATAAATAACTTTATTCTAAGCGTGGAGGTAGCAGGTCGAATCCCGCTTTTCCTGGATATTATAATATGATGTCCTACTCTGCTAAAAGGGATATTTACGTATTGTGATCTGACACGCCAACTACAATCGTCGAGGCACCAAACTGATTTTGCAGGGGAAAAAAGAAAGAAAAAACATTTAGATGTTTGCCCTGAATCGGCTACGAGATTATACATTTCGAGTAGGTTTATTTCCGTGATGTTTCTTTTAGTTTCTCGCTAGCCTCTGCCCGGAAGTTGACAAGACTTGGCAATTATTCGGCTACAGATTACGATACAGAAATCTTCCACTGCCTAAATTGCAGTGGAGTTGGTAGTTCAAATGTTCGATTATAACTCCAATTTTCCTAAAAACTCGTAAACAATTTTGACTGATATAAAATTTTCACCGATTCCCAGAAAAATATTAGTTACAAAGATATCATCTTTGATCATCGTTTTTGAAACGTTACTTAATTAATAAAGTAATTCAATCGATAATAAACATTGCTAATCTAATACTAAAAACATCTTTTTTAGATATCTGCTCTTTGTATTCTACTAATATGAGTAGATAATCATCTCTCATCTATAATCCCTTTTTTTGTCGTATGTCTGTTTTTTAGGCAGAGGGGGTGCGATTGATCTTGTTTTTCAGTGGCGCCATCTATGGCCAAGAATTAGACTTCTGCCACACCATTCACACAACCACAATCCCGTTTATAGGGCGGGTCACATTCACACACACAAAGGAGAAAGGACATAGAACACAGAGAGAGAGAGAAAGAAGCATCCATGCCTTGCCCGGGATTCGAACCCAGGACCTTTCTGATGCAAGGACAGTTCCCTGCCCCCTACACAGGCCGGTCGGCTATAATCCTTTTAATTTGACTTTATAACCATCACTTGAACAGCCGATCCAATTTAGGGTTTATGGCTAGTAATGTTCAACTCCGTAGCCTTGTAATCTTGGACATAATCTAGAGTACAAGGGAACTTTCTGGATCAAGTATTGAGAGAAATTTGCTTTCGTAGAGGACTTTTTGATGCAACTATCTCACGCTTAGGTATCCCACATGGAGAGGAAAACCTCCCTTTGTTAGCCTGATGGCAAGGGGACTATAACCCATGATTCGTCTACCACTAAGGATATTTTACATCAGAACGTGGTCGGTGAGAGTCGGGAACGGAATTCTTATCGACCAGTTATCCCTGGAATCGAACCATTAATGGGAGGGGAGTGCTCTATCTCCTGAGCCACCACGATTTAATCCTTATAATTTAATTTTATAACAGTTGTTGAATAGCCGACCTAATTCTGAGTTTACGATTACCATTGTTCAATTCTGTATCCTTGTAATTTTGATCACAATCCAGCAGACAAGAGAGCTCCTGGATCAGTACCCCCAGAAGTATTGATTTGTTATGGGAACATGGAGGACTTGTTGACCCGACATATTTAACGTGCATCAGTCACTATTTACTACACGGAGAGTCTTCGGTCTTCGACATGTTCCCAGTACCTTACTGACCATTCTATGCCTGCCCTCTCTTATAATTAAAATTGGGGACTCAAGGTCACATTTACTGCCTTCGTCGCTATGGTAACAATGTGACAGCAACAATGCCACTATTATTATTCACGTTGCTATTAAAGAGTATTTATAACTTTATATTATTATAATTACGGGGTAGGGGGAAAGTGAGATATGCGGATAATGTGGTAACAGAGTGGGGTGAAGTGTACAATCAGCTCATTTCTGCATTACGTGGTTCGGGCAGAATATCGAAAACACTATGTTTCATTTATGAAAACCATTGTTATTGATTAAGACGTGTGCTATCATAGAATCGAGTTTTAAATTCTTAAACATTATATTTTTAAACTTAAAATAAATTAGGCAATAAATATCTCTTGAATTAAAACCCATTGCATGTATGTTTAAATACAAAAGTATTGCCTATAAACTAGTGGAAAATATGTAATTATTAAAAAACTACAGTGCTTCTAATAATTTCGTATATTTATTATAATATACTTATATAATACCTGATGTATTAAATATTCTATATTTATCTAATATATCATCTAATTTATCCAATCGTTGAATTAACATTATATATCGCCTAATTTAACCAATTGATACACTAACGTAAACAAGTGCAAACGGGTTTTAGTCCTGTAAGAACAATAGAGCTATTTAGTATCACCTGATGATTAATATTTTACATAGAATTTTAGAGTGCGGGCCAGGGACTGTATATTATAAGAAAAGAGATTGTAGTAGCAGTAACTTCAGAATACAATAACTTACAGCAAATTATTTTTAGATCAGAAGTTAATGTGCATAAAATATTATTTCTCATATTTGAATATTTCTGATTCTGTTTTGAGAGTCTCTAGTTCAGCTAAATACAACCGATCTAAATACAATTAGATAAATACAATTGTTATTGCAATTGTTTTTAATTTTTAGGGAGATGACTGTAATTGTATTTTAAATGTTGAGGTAGCAGATTTTTAAAAATTATTTACCAGTGCTAAAATACTCCTTATCAAAATTAAAATGGTACACTTTAACTGGGCTATCCCAATTGAATTGTATCGAGTTTGAAAATTATAACTTAATATTAAAGGGTAATAGGTTGACTTGAAATTTGATCCTTTTTCCCGCCATTTTTTTTCCCATTATGCTTTCTTTCACAAAGAGACACCCTTGATTTTATACTTAGAACAACATATTTCACCTGTTAACACTTAAGGGGCTATTGCGGCCCCCCTAATTGGGTTATAAAATTTTTCTTTGGTAGAGGGGTCCGGCACATAGAGGCCTATATTCGGTCCGAGTTTGAAAATTATAACTTAATATTAAAGGGAGGTAGGTTGGATTGAAATTTGATCCTTTTTCCCGCCATTTTATTTATTTATCTATTTATTAATTTTTTTTCCATTTTTCTTTCTTTCACAAAGAGGCACCCTTGATTTTATACTTAGAACAACATATTTCACCTGTTAAACTATCATGAAAGTATTGTAAAAGGAGTTTAAAAAAATAATATAATAAAAATAAAATAATTTTCCGGGATTTTTCCAGTTTTTAAGCATAATTTGAAATTTCCCGAATAAATTTTTTTTCCTTATAGGATCCTTTAATGTCTCGAAAAACACATTAAATAAATAATATAATGTAAAATAAACAAAATAAGAAAAAAATAAAAAAAATTAAAAATTGACCACGGATGGGTTTTGAACCAACGCCCCCTCGCTCCATGCGTAAATCACTAGCACATGGTCTTAGCCGTTGGACCACGCTTATACGAGGATTGCGCTACAACATAGCTTCAAGTGCCCTCTCCCGGTTTGCTAAACGGAAGACTTAAGGGGCCATTGCGGCCCCCCTAATTGGGTTATAAAATGTTGCTTTGGTAGAGGGGTCCGGCACATAGAAGGCCCATATTCGGTCCGAGTTTTAAAATTATAACTTAATATTAAAGGGAAGTAGGTTGGTTTGAAATTTGATCCTCTTTTCCCGCCATTTTATTTTTTTTTATTTTTTTTTCCATTTTGCTTTCTTTCACAGAGAGACACCCTTGATTTTATACTTAAAACAACATATTTCACTTGTTAAACTATCATGAAAGTATTGTAAAAGGAGTTTAAAAAAATAATATAATAAAAATAAACTAATTTTCCGGGATTTTACCAGTTTTAAAGCATTATTTGAAATTTCCCGAATAAAAAATTTTTTTCCCTATAGGATCCTTTAATATATCGAAAAACACATTAAATAAATAATATAATGCAAAATAAACAAAATAAGAAAAAAATAAAAAAAATTTAAAATTGACCACAGCTGGGGTTTGAACCAACGCCCCCTCGCTCCTTGCGTAAATCACTAGCACATGGTCGTAGCCGTTGGCCCACGCTTATACGAGGATTGCGCTACAACATAGCTTCAAGTAAACAGAAGACTCCCGGTTTGTTAAACAGAAGACTTAAGGGGCCATTGCGGCTTCCCTAATTGGGTTATAAAATTTTGCTTTGGTATAGGGGTCCGGCACATAGAGGCCTATATTCGTTCCGAGTTTGAAAATTTTAACTTAATATTAAAGGGAAGTAGGTTGACTAGAAATTTGGTCCTTTTTCCAGCCATTTTATTTTTTTTTCCCATTATGCTTTCTTTCACAAAGAGACACCCTTGATTTTATACTTAGAACAGCATATTTCACCTGTTAAACTATCATGAAAGTATTGTAAAAGGAGTTTAAAAAAATAATACAATAAAAATAAACTAATTTTCCGGGATTTTACCAGTTTTTTAGCATTATTTGAAATTTCCCGAATAAAATTTTTTTTTTCCCTTTAGGATCCTTTAATGTATCGAAAAACACATTAAATAAATAATATAATGTAAAATAAACAAAATAAGAAAAAAGTAAAAAAAATTAAAAATTGACCACGACTGGGGTTTGAACCAACGCCCCCTCACTCCTTGCGTAAATCACTAGCACATCGTCTTCGCCGTTGGACAACGCTTATACGAGGATCGTGCTACAACATAGCTTCAAGTACCCTCTCCCGGTTTTCTAAACAGAAGACTTAAGGGGACATTGCGGCCCCCCTAAATGGGTTATAAAATTTTTCTTTGGTAGAGGGGTCCGGCACATAGAGGCCTATGTTCGATCCGAGTTTGAAAATTATAACTTAATATTTAAGGGAGGAAGGTTGGATTGAAATTTGATCCTTTTTCCCGCCATTTTATTTATTTATTTATTTATTTATTTATTTTCCATTTTTCTTTCTTTCACAAAGAGGCACCCTTGATTTTATAATTAGAACAACATATTTCACCTGTTAAACTATCATGAAAGTATTGTAAAAGGAGTTTAAAAAAATAATATAATAAAAATAAACTAATTTTCCGGGATTTTACCAGTTTTTAAGCATTATTTGAAATTTCCCGAATAAAATTTTTTTTCCTTATAGGATCCTTTAATGTATCGAAAAACACATTAAATAAATAATATAATGTAAAATAAACAAAATAAGAAAAAAGTAAAAAAAATTAAAAATTGACCACGGCTGGGGTTCGAACCAACGCCCCCTCACTCCTTGCGTAAATCACTAGCACATCGTCTTCGCCGTTGGACCACGCTTATACGAGGATCGTGCTACAACATAGCTTCAAGTACCCTCTCCCGGTTTTCTAAACAGAAGACTTAAGGGGACATTGCGGCCCCCCTAAATGGGTTATAAAATTTTTCTTTGGTAGAGGGGTCCGGCACATAGAGGCCTATGTTCGATCCGAGTTTGAAAATTATAACTTAATATTTAAGGGAGGAAGGTTGGATTGAAATTTGATCCTTTTTCCCGCCATTTTATTTATTTATTTATTTATTTATTTATTTTCCATTTTTCTTTCTTTCACAAAGAGGCACCCTTGATTTTATAATTAGAACAACATATTTCACCTGTTAAACTATCATGAAAGTATTGTAAAAGGAGTTTAAAAAAATAATATAATAAAAATAAACTAATTTTCCGGGATTTTACCAGTTTTTAAGCATTATTTGAAATTTCCCGAATAAAATTTTTTTTCCTTATAGGATCCTTTAATGTCTCGAAAAACACATTAAATAAATAATATAATGTAAAATAAACAAAATAAGAAAAAAATTAAAAAAATTAAAAATTGACCACGGAAGGGGTTTGAACCAACGCCCCCTCGCTCCATGCGTAAATCACTAGCACATGGTCTTAGCCGTTGGACCACGCTTATACGAGGATTGCGCTACAACATAGCTTCAAGTGCCCTCTCCCGGTTTGCTAAACGGAAGACTTAAGGGGCCATTGCGGCCCCCCTAATTGGGTTATAAAATGTTGCTTTGGTAGAGGGGTCCGGCACATAGAAGGCCTATATTCGTTCCGAGTTTGAAAATTTTAACTTAATATTAAAGGGAAGTAGGTTGACTAGAAATTTGATCCTTTTTCCAGCCATTTTATTTTTTTCCCCCATTATGCTTTCTTTCACAAAGAGACACCCTTGATTTTATACTTAGAACAACATATTTCACCTGTTAAACTATCATGAAAGTATTGTAAAAGGAGTTTAAAAAAATAATACAATAAAAATAAACTAATTTTCCGGGATTTTACCAGTTTTTTAGCATTATTTGAAATTTCCCGAATAAAATTTTTTTTTTCCCTTTAGGATACTTTAATGTATCGAAAAACACATTAAATAAATAATATAATGTAAAATAAACAAAATAAGAAAAAAGTAAAAAAAATTAAAAACTGACCACGACTGGGGTTTGAACCAACGCCCCCTCACTCCTTGCGTAAATCACTAGCACATGGTCTTCGCCGTTGGACCACGCTTATACGAGGATCGTGCTACAACATAGCTTCAAGTACCCTCTCCCGGTTTTCTAAACAGAAGACTTAAGGGGCCATTGCGGCCCCCCTAATTGGGTTATAAAATTTTTCTTTGGTAGAGGGGTCCGGCACATAGAGGCCTATGTTCGATCCGAGTTTGAAAATTATAACTTAATATTTAAGGGAGGAAGGTTGGATTGAATTTTGATCCTTTTTCCCGCCATTTTATTTATTTATTTATTTATTTTCCATTTTTCTTTCTTTCACAAAGAGGCACCCTTGATTTTATACTTAGAACAACATATTTCACATGTTAAACTATCACGAAAGTATTGTAAAAGGAGTTTAAAAAAATAATATAATAAAAATAAAATAATTTTTCGGGATTTTTCCAGTTTTTAAGCATAATTTGAAATTTCTCGAATAAAATTTTTTTTCCTTATAGGATCCTTTAATGTCTCGAAAAACACATTAAATAAATAATATAATGTAAAATAAACAAAATAAGAAAAAAATGAAAAAAATTAAAAATTGACCACGGAAGGGGTTTGAACCAACGCCCCCTCGCTCCATGCGTAAATCACTAGCACATGGTCTTAGCCGTTGGACCACGCTTATACGAGGATTGCGCTACAACATAGCTTCAAGTGCCCTCTCCCGGTTTGCTAAACGGAAGACTTAAGGGGCCATTGCGGCCCCCCTAATTGGGTTATAAAATGTTGCTTTGGTAGAGGGGTCCGGCACATAGAAGGCCCATATTCGGTCCGAGTTTGAAAATTATAACTTAATATTAAAGGGAAGTAGGTTGGTTTGAAATTTGATCATTTTTCCCGCCATTTTATTTTTTTATTATTTTTTTTTCCATTTTGCTTTCTTTCACAGAGAGACACCCTTGATTTTATACTTAAAACAACATATTTCACTTGTTAAACTATCATGAAAGTATTGTTAAAGGAGTTTAAAAAAATAATATAATAAAAATAAACTAATATTCCGGGATTTTACCAGTTTTTAAGCATTATTTGAAATTTCCCGAATAAAAAATTTTTTTCCCTATAGGATCCTTTAATATATCGAAAAACACATTAAATAAATAATATAATGCAAAATAAACAAAATAAGAAAAAAATAAAAAAAATTTAAAATTGACCACAGCTGGGGTTTGAACCAACGCCCCCTCGCTCCTTGCGTAAATCACTAGCACATGGTCGTAGCCGTTGGCCCACGCTTATACGAGGATTGCGCTACAACATAGCTTTAAGTACCCTCTCCCGGTTTGCTAAACAGAAGACTTAAGGGGCCATTGCGGCTTCCCTAATTGGGTTATAAAATTTTGCTTTGGTAGAGGGGTCCGGCACATAGAGGCCTATATTCGTTCCGAGTTTGAAAATTTTAACTTAATATTAAAGGGAAGTAGGTTGACTAGAAATTTGATCCTTTTTCCAGCCATTTTATTTTTTTTTCCCATTATGCTTTCTTTCACAAAGAGACACCCTTGATTTTATACTTAGAACAACATATTTCACCTGTTAAACTATCATGAAAGTATTTTCCGGGATTTTACCAGTTTTTTAGCATTATTTGAAATTTCCCGAATAAAAATTTTTTTTTCCTTATAGGATCCTTTAATGTATCGAAAAACACATTAAATAAATAATATAATGTAAAATAAACAAAATAAGAAAAAAATAAAAAAAATTAAAAATTGACCACGGCTGGGGTTTGAACCAACGCCCCCTCGCTCCTTGCGTAAATCACTAGCACATGGTCGTAGCCGTTGGACCACGCTTATACGAGGATTGCGCTACAACATAGCTTCAAGTACCCTCTCCCGGTTTGCTAAACAGAAGACTTAAGGGGCCATTGCGGCCCCCCTAATTGGGTTATAAAATTTTGCTTTGGTAGAGGGGTCCGGCAAAAAGAGGCCTATATGCGGTCCGAGTTTGAAAATTATAACTTAATATTAAAGGGAAGTAGGCTGACTTGAAATTTGATCCTTTTTCCCGCCATTTTTTTTCCCATTATGCTTTCTTTCACAAAGAGACACCCTTGATTTTTTACTTAGAACAACATATTTCACCTGTTAAACTATCATGAAAGTATTGTAAAAGGAGTTTAAAAAAATAATACAATAAAAATAAACTAATTTTCCGGGATTTTACCAGTTTTTTAGCATTATTTGAAATTTCCCGAATAAAATTTTTTTTTTCCCTTTAGGATCCTTTAATGTATCGAAAAACACATTAAATAAATAATATAATGTAAAATAAACAAAATAAGAAAAAAGTTAAAAAAATTAAAAACTGACCACGACTGGGGTTTGAACCAACGCCCCCTCACTCCTTGCGTAAATCACTAGCACATGGTCTTCGCCGTTGGACCACGCTTATACGAGGATCGTGCTACAACATAGCTTCAAGTACCCTCTCCCGGTTTGCTAAACAGAAGACTTAAGGGGCCATTGCGGCCCCCCTAATTGGGTTATAAAATTTTTCTTTGGTAGAGGGGTCCGGCACAAAGAGGCCTATATTCGGTCCGAGTTTGAAAATTATAACCTAATATTAAAGGGAAGTAGGTTGACTTGAAATTTGATCCTTTTTCCCGCCATTTTTTTTTCCCATTATGCTTTCTTTCACAAAGAGACACCCTTGATTTTATACTTAGAGCAACATATTTCACCTTTTAAACTATCATGAAAGTATTGTAAAAGGAGTTTAAAAAAATAATACAATAAAAATAAACTAATTTTCCGGGATTTTACCAGTTTTTTAGCATTATTTGAAATTTCCCGAATAAAAATTTTTTTTCCTTATAGGATCCTTTAATGTATCGAAAAGCACATTAAATAAATAATATAATGTAAAATAAACAAAATAAGAAAAAAATAAAAAAAATTAAAAATTGACCACGGATGGGGTTTGAACCAACGCCCCCTCGCTCCATGCGTAAATCACTAGCACATGGTCTTCGCCGTTGGACCACGCTTATACGAGGTTTGCGCTACAACATTGTTTCAAGTACCCTCTCCCTTTTTGCTAAACGGAAGACTTAAGGGGCTATTGCGGCCCCCCTAATTGGGTTATAAAATTTTGCTTTGGTAGAGGGGTCCGGCACATAGAGGCCTATATTCGGTCCGAGTTTGAAAATTATAACTTAATATTAAAGGGAAGTAGGTTGGCTTGAAATTTGATCCTTTTTCCCGCCATTTTATTTTATTTTATTTTTTTTCCCATTATGCTTTCTTTCACAAACAGACACTCTTGATTTTATACTTAGAACAACATATTTCACCTGTTAAACTATCATGAAAGTATTGTAAAAGGAGTTTAAAAAAATAATATGATAAAAATAAACCAATTTTCCGGGATTTTACCAGTTTTTAAGCATTATTTTAAATTTTCCGAATAAAATTTTTTTTCCTTATAGGATCCTTTAATGTCTCGAAAAACACATTAAATAAGTAATATAATGTAAAATAAACAAAATAAGAAAAAAATAAAAAAAATTAAAAATTGACCACGGATGGGGTTTGAACCAACGCCCCCTCGCTCCATGCGTAAATCACTAGCACATGGTCTTAGCCGTTGGACCACGCTTATACGAGGATTGCGCTACAACAAAGCTTCAAGTACCCTCTCCCGGTTTGCTAAACGGAAGACTTAAGGGGCCATTGCGGCCCCCCTAATTGGGTTATAAAATTTTGCTTTGGTAGAGGGGTCCGGCACGTAGAGGCCTATATTCGGTCCGAGTTTGAAAATTATAACTTAATATTAAAGGGAAGTAGGTTGGCTTGAAATTTGATCCTTTTTCCCGCCATTTTATTTTATTTTATTTTATTTCCCATTATGCTTTCTTTCACAAACAGACACCCTTGATTTTATACTTAGAACAACATATTTCACCTGTTAAACTATCATGAAAGTATTGTAAAAGGAGTTTAAAAAAATAATATGATAAAAATAAACTAATTTTCCGGGATTTTACCAGTTTTTAAGCATTATTTGAAATTTTCCGAATAAATTTTTTTTTTTCCTTATAGGATCTTTAATGTATCGAAAAACACATTAAATAAATAATATAATGTAAGATAAACAAAATAAGAAAAAAAAATTTAAGAATTTACCACAGCTTTGCAAAATAATATTTATAAAAGAAATATTATTTTGCAAAGTAAGATTTTGGTATTCTTCGGCTTTGAATAAATTTGTTCAAAAGAACTTAATTTCATGCAAATATGTTACTAAGTTGACTAATCAAAAGCGTTCTGTCTGAAACACTGTTGTTTAATTTACAATTACCATAATGGATAACTATCTGTCATTTAAAGTGTAAAGTAACTCAAACAAATAAAAATATATTTTACTTGCAATCGGATGAAAAATTTTAAAAAGGGAAAAAAAATCTTGCTTAACTTGATGTTTTACTTTCACTCAAATTTTATAAATCAGCAAATCAGTTAAAAAAGTTTTTTTTATCCTTTGGTCTTTAGGGACATATTTAAATTGTTTATAAATGAATAATTATTTTAGATGAATGACTGTTATGTGACTGCACAGTAAAATTGTATAAATTTTTCATACTTCATTTACCAATAGTAAATGTTTAATTAAAGGAATGACTACTTTAAATGATTTATTTTTCAAACAACACACAAATAGAAAATTTTTATAAATTTACATATTTTAGTTATTCTTAGTTTAAATTTGATTCTTATAATAAGGAATGACTCGTACTTTCTATGCAGTTAGTTAGATTAAACACTACAATTTACAGAATATATATTGTTTTAAAAAACAACTTAACTGAATTTTATACCAATTAATCGTGAATTGATAAGCAAGCTTTTACAATTGTTTTAATATTTGTTGCTATTCTGACCAGAAGAAACATAGCTAATAAATCTTCAATTAATAAAAAGCAAAACAATTTTATGCATCGAA
This sequence comes from Parasteatoda tepidariorum, assembly GCF_982258835.1. Lineage (NCBI taxonomy): Eukaryota > Metazoa > Arthropoda > Arachnida > Araneae > Theridiidae > Parasteatoda > Parasteatoda tepidariorum. The sequence continues at coordinate 106,852,285 of NC_141759.1, read as the reverse complement.
AATGTACAAGTTATTTTGAATTTATCGTATGTTTCACTAATAAGATTTACCATTTTCAAAAATAAATTAATTCTTTTTACACCTGTCATAATGAAATGTTTTGACAAAAAGTGAATTAGCGAACTCCTTTTTTAAGCAATTATTTTATATATTTAATACAAATGCATTAATATTGAAGTCACTTTAATTAATTGTATTTTAATAATCAGAATTCACTGATACAAATATTAAATTATGGCAAGTAAAAAATTTTAAAAAAATTTTAATGTTAGCTGGAAATTTTTATAAGAATTTTAATTGCGCCATCTATTAATTCATAAAGTAACTACATAGAATGGTTGATAACGAAGACTTGCTATGGAAATTCATTCATGCATTTAAATGTTATAATACAAAATAAAGCAACAAAAAAAAACTAGTAAATAACGCAAAAAAAAAAAAAATTACGTTCCTTCACTTGAATTGTTATGGATTTTATATATATGTTACGGTGAATGACCGAAATCTGGAGAATGTCGACTCTCACCGGTGAATGTCAACAATCACATAGTCCCTTTGGTGAATGTCCGAAATATTTGTTATATCCAATTTTATATTAATTTATTCGTTGACATTGTTATATTTATTTGATATATCTATATTTATTCTATATTTTAATACTTACTGACGGCACCGGCAATGGCAATGGCACTTCACCTTAAAAAAACATCTGCGTAGATACATATATATATATATATATATATATATATATATATATATATATATATATATATATATATATATATATATATATATATATATATATATATATATATATATATATATATATATGCATGCCATGGATTATTTATTTTATGATGGTCTGATTTAAATTTTATCGGTCGCGGGCCATCATAAGTTCTGAGCCCTGGTTTTGTAATTTTTTCAATTAAAGATATCTTTCTGTTAATCTTAAATAATTGACAAATTACTTTGAATGTTAAAGATTTTTCACCTTTTTTCATTCTATAATTTGAAACTCTGTTGTTTCAATATTCTCTCCATTTCAGATTAATTTAAATTCTATAGTAATACTTTTTTTCAGTTAAAAATAAAAATAAAATGATATTTTCATGTTTTAATCAAATGTTTTGGCCATTTATTAAAATTAAATTACTTTTCAGGTTCTGCTCTTTCAGTGCTTGATCCATATTGGTCTAAAACTCTACAACAGAATTCCTTTTATGGTATGTAAAATCTGTATATGTAGAATTTTTTTATATTTAGTCTAATTACTGGGGTGCACAGCCTGCGACCGGCGGGAGCTTCTGAACGCAATAAAAAATTTCTTTTCATTTGGTTTTTGTTTAAGCATTATGATTTTTCTTTAATTAAAATATTTAATTCAAATTTATATTTCTCTATAAAATGCATATATTTTTTGATCTTTCATTCTTTGAGCTTCTTTTTTACTAGAATTTATATCCCTCCCTCAATATTTATGTATACATATATTTTTAATAAATTAGTTTTTGTGAAAAATGAAAAAAGTTTTTTAAAAAAGTATTAGTTTTTTTAGTTTTAAATAAATTTAAATAGTTAAAAGAGTTTAATTTTCTGCAAATATGTTATTGAGTTTACTGATAAAAAATATTTAGCGCTTCATAATGTTTAGATAAAAATCTTTGCCTCTAAAATGACTAAATATGCATGCGGCCCTTTGTTAATCTACCTGCGCTCATCACTCAAAAAGGTTGGTCACCCTGACATTTAAGTTTTTTTTTCATATGGTTCAATTTATTTTGTATTTGAAAATTCGATTCAATGCTTGTCCTGAAATTTTTGGAGAACGATGAATTTTTCAAATTTTACTGAAAATTGATCTTTGTTTTTCTCATGAATTAGTATATTTTGTTTTGTCTCCCATGATTGAATAAAACTTTTTTGTAATATTTTAAATTTGTCAAAGAAAGAAACTTTGGTTGCAGTGAAAAGATATAATTATAGAGATGGTTGTGCTTTGCAAAAATTTCGGATTTTTCGCTATCCAGAAATTCAAGAAGTTTCAAGAAATTATCGATCACATTTATGTATAAAAATTCTTGTATATTTTATTTACAAATATTAGAACTAGAATATATACTTAGCATCTTTCTTCATTTGTAAATATTTTTTCTGGTAGAATAATAAACATGATCAGAGATAAAAGTAAACATAATTATTCATTTAAATTATGCTGCATATAAAATATTTAAAATTTAATGTCTAGAAAATATCAATGATATAAATTTATTGAGACATTAATTTTTTTAAATGCGTGATTTGTGATTTTACTCGAGAAATTTTCAGGACTTCTGAGTTGGGCTCACAATCACCCCTGCCATTATTAAATAGCTCTTTATTTGCCACAAGACGTTTATTTATTTTTATCACCTAAATCACTACAAAATTCTAGCATGGGTGTTCTCATTTCTAAATTTTTTAGAAATGCGAAACACAAATTTTGTATTCTTAATATATTTATATATTCTTTCCTAAATTTGCTCAAAACATTCATTATTTTTCCTTTAGAAGAAATTATTCAGAAGTTCTTTACTTGTCTTTGCATGACATATTTTTATTATTAGAATGGATTTTTTTCCTTAATTCAGAACTGTCGCATAATATTTGAAATCAGGGTTGCAGGGAGAACAGGGAAAACCTGAAAAATACCTGGAAGTCACCTAAAACAACAGAAGAAAAAATGCAGGGAATTTTATTTCTTATTTTCTTTTAAATGTGGTGACCAGTCAAGACACAATTAGTGGGATATTTCATCTATACTAAGCAGTTACTATAGCATTATATGTTTTAACTCTTCCTTATTTCTTTAAGTTTTTCAAACAACTTAAACTAGTATAGTTAGCCTAATTTAGGTCACTCAAGAGCAAAATAATTGTGTGATTTCTCTTAATATATTCTATATAATCTATGCAGGGAAAGTACAGGAAATTTTTTTCCCCAGATTTGAGGGACAGATCCTGTAAATCTATTTTTGGACTTGGTTGAATTTTTACTGCCAAATTATCCCTGTGCTTAGAAAAAAAAAACAATACTTGAATAATTTTTTTAACTCAGTATTATTCCATATGTATACTTGAAAAATGTATGATGTTTCAGAAAAGCATGCACAAGCATTTCATCCAATAAATCGAAACATTTCTTCCGCTTTTTATATTTTAATAATCACGTGAATGTAAAATACTATCCATAACATTTATACACATTGAATAATATCTGTCAAAAAATATGAGCAAATTTTTGTGTAAAAGAGCTTATGAAAATTTATCTTGATGTCATCAAATTTTTTTCTTCCTGGAACTGGTACAAGCCTTATCATGTTACCAAACATTAGAAGTTGTTGTTCGCAAGAATTTACATTATTTTTTTAAGTGAAAGTCAGAATGTTTTTCTTTTATATAAGAAATAGTAGCTTACAATTACAGTATAATCTCCAAGTTGAAGGACACTTAAGAATTTTCAGGATAGTTTTCACGATAACAAGTTCAGAATTAAATATGTGTTCTAGAAAGTAGAAAAATATATTCTAAAATCTGACTCTAAAAAGTAGAATCATGAAACATAAGAATAACTTCTATTAAATACGAACGTAATGATAGTTGATTACAAGTGAAAATACAACAATGATAATTTTAATTTTAAATGTAAGACAAAAGTAATTATGCACTAACTAGACAATAATTGGTTTACTTTAAACTTATTTGTGGTAACAAGGTTTTAGAAAAAACTCTTCGACATGCGAATTCAAATTAACATTAGATGCATGTATAATTTGTAAATTTTCGAAAAATCCCTAAAATTGAGTAAGTTTTCTAAAAAAAATCTTTACGGCTATAGAATTTTTGAACAGATTATTGCCTGCTTGAATATTAAAATAAGTATTACTCTGATGCATAATGAAGTGAACCTCATTTATAGAAATCAGTTCAAAACTTTTTTTTTGTTCTAAAATGTTCTGTTTATTTTTATTCAGAACTCTCTTTTTAAATTTAATCTTTTAACTATCTTTGATGAATTAAATGCCTATTCGAAATTGTAAGTAAACGTAATACAAAAGATTTCAAGTATGTTTAATGTCAATCATAACTGAAAACTATTGCAGTTTTTCTATTTTGATTGCTTTAAAAGTCTTTAAAATTCCCCATGTGTAAAATATTTAGTTCAACAATTATCATGAAATTTATATTATTTCGTAAAATCTACTGGATTTTCTCCCTATCCCTGTTGGCAACTATGACAATGACGTAAAAAGGTGAGATTTATAGAATAAATGTCCTAGGTTCACTGAAATGTTTTTTTTCTTTCTCGACAATATTCTGCTTATATATGAAGTTTGTTGATGACAAAATCAGTGGCAATGCTGTTGTTGTGATTCAAGGGCAAATAAACTTTTAACTACACCTGTTACATTTTTTAATAACCTAATATGAATTGAAGAACTCAGTGGAAGAACGGAATATTTGAAAATAAATGCTTAAAATTATATATTTTAATAACATGCTGTGATTCGTAGTAAATAAAGAACATTATTTTACTATCTAAATAAATAACACTATTTTACTAATTTTACACACTATCTTTAAAATAGAGATTTTTTTCTTTGACCTGCCGATTGTCGTTCTAAATGACAAAAGATGCATGATTTCTCACATTTTTCTTTGCAACATTTATCAGAAACTAATTATTTTATCATGATTATGCACAGTTTTTGAATTTTATTGATTTTATGTCTATAAATTTAGAACTTTTAAACGGTAGAGAGAAATTTTTTTTTTATTACTGCATAGAACCTAATTATGATTTTTTTTTTTTTTTTGGAAAGTGATTAAAATATTTTTGTGAGTGCTTAAAAGGTGCTTATTTTTTGTTGACAAATCTGGCCACGCACTCTGGACTCACATACTTTCTTTAGATTTTTCATATCATTACATTTTATACTCTTAATCTTCAGTTCTTTTTTTTAATATTTTATTTATCATACTGTTATATCTGTAATTTTATAGTAATAGTAATTTGACTATTACTATAGTAAAATTACTATTACTATAAAATTACTGATTAGTACTGTTAGTAATTTTGTACTGATTATATAATTACGGATTAATACTGTTAGTAATATTATATTGTATTTATCTTACTGTTATACTATTATTCAGTCTAATTATTCTAATTGTTTTTAACCACTGTTATTTCTTTATGTTTTTTTGTTAGATTTCGACTATTAGTATGTGTTTTGCTTGTATTACAATATTTCTAATTTTATGGTATAAAAAAAAGTTCCTAGATTTGGCATATTTCTGTATTATGTTAATCTATTCTATTAATTTGATTATTGCTCAATTTGTTTATGGATTTGCTGTGGTTATTAATCATTCATTTTGTTTCCGTAATCTAGTCACTGCTTAAACTTAAAATGTATAAGTTAAAGTTAAGTTTTTCTGCTAAATAAGCTCGGAATGCTGGCTGTTTTTATTATTTTGAGAATAATCTAAGAACAAAAAAATTTTATTTTATATATTAAACTGTTTTATGTATTTAAAACTAAAACTGTTTTATATATTATAAGACTATCTTATATATTAAAAAAATTGCGCTTAAAAATTTTTGATTACACAAGGAGATCATTCTCCTGTGTTTAAAGCTGTAATTAAATTTGTATAAAACTAATGTTGAGAATGAATAGCAAATTAATGTGTTAAATAAATAACAAATTCAGTAAACATCTTAATAGACTAGTTTTTCAAAAATATTCTTCTTTTGACGATCTGTGTTAGGGGAGAGTCGGGTAGCCCCGTCCAGCGGGTACTCCCACCCACTGTCAATTTCATATGTATAGAATATTTTTTTAAGTCAATGGGCCATCGGACATTAATTGTTATATTAAAAAAAGATTATTTTCAAAGTTTCAAGTATTTATGCAGCTGTTAACATGATTAACAATAGTTTTGAAAATATGTTGAATACAGTAGTCATGAAATTAAGAAAAATTGGTTGAATGTTTCGATTGAACTTCATTTTAATACTAAAAAAATAATTTTTTCTATACATGCAGCATTAAAGTATGTAGTCTTAAGTTTAATTTGCACAAAGAAAGAAGTTTATATGTGAAAAATTGCTCGATTAATTACAAATTTACGAAAAAAAAATGGATTTCGGGTATCACCGCCCAATTTTATTTCGTCGATAAATGTACGGTTGCAAAGATTATTATTTTATTGCTTCAAATTTGAATGTTATATGCATTTTTAACAACAAATATTGTTGTTATTAAATGATTGTTATTAAATGATAGAATTCACTAAAAGTATATAAATATGTAATAAATAAAATAATTTTGTGATAAAAATGATAAACGAGGTTTACCTATTGTCAATACATTGGTCATTTTCATTTACACCTGAAAAAACAATCAAAATCATTTTTGTAACTGGGCGTGTCTACCCGACATATTTTGAAAAGAGCTGAAAAACATGTTTCTTTAAATTTCCATTTTTTTAAGTTAAGCTATTCTTATTTTTTGGTTTATTCTTTTTGCATTATTTAATTAGATGATAAAACAATAGAAACATACAAAAATATTGATTATTACTCAATATTATACAGAAATATAAGCAATACTCCTTAAGTGAGAGGGGGCTACCCGACTCTCCCCTAAATGTCCCTTTTTCACTCTGTAATTCAAGATTATTCAAACTAATGTATGCAATCTTATATTGGATTCACAATTTGAAGAGTTATGCTTTTAACTATATTCTTAACCATTGGTTGAAATCTTAACAAGGTATCTTGATTGCGATAGTAATTTGAAGCAACTTGTTCTCTTCTAGCTTTTGCCTGGATCATATATGGAGTTTTCTGTAATAAATATAGTTTGTTTTTAATCTAAAAATGTAATTAGTATTCACAATGTAGTTTGTTCTACTGATGATTCATATTTGTCCCGGGGAATAGCCTCACAGCATTGTCTGCTAAAAGCTTTTCTGTGAGATATGTTTTCCAGGATTTTATGTTTCTACAATGGTTTACGCAGATTCTCATTTACTTTGAAGAATATCTCTGTGTCTTAACATTCGTAAAAACAATTAAGCTCTTTATTTTCTGACACAGTTATTAGTATAATTGAAGTCTTGGGTTGGATTTTGACCCACTGCAGAATTTTTAGGTAACATGATTTCTAATTTTTTATCAAGAAATATGCTTCTATTTTACAGCTGACCAAGCAGATTTTTAGCTGCTCCTTTTCTCAGGATGTTGCCACTAGTAGCGGTCATAGGCCTTATGTGATTGTGCACCATCATAGAGTCAAACTAGCTACCAATACTCTTTGTCTATTGTGTAAGAATGAAAGGAAATTGACATGCTTCAAATTTCTCAGATCCAACTTGATTCTTTTCTTTCTTCCTATATTATACATTTTACATATGCTGTACTCTTACTTACCACTGAAAAATAAATAAATGAATAGAAAATATATTCAAAAGAAAATCATTTATTTATCCTTCCTTGAAGATCAAGAGAAAGCTACTATTTTATAGTATTATGTAACCAATTCACTTAATATACAAGTACTATATCACTATTTCTGTTTAAATGAATCTCAAATAAGAATGTAATGCTAATATATTTAATTAAAAACTTCATAAAATTTAGAAAATACATCTAATAGTAGTTTAGTAGAAGTTATTTGATTTAAATACTGATGAGTATTGAACTTGCCTTTGACTTGTGGAAAAGCCAGAGTTTCGGGAAACGAAAAAAGTTAGTTAACTAATTTTTTAACGAACTAATTTTTACAACTATAATTCAACATCTTCTTATTTTCAACTAGCTGAATATCCGCTCTTCGAACAGAATTAATAAAATAAGAAAAACAATAGCTCGGAACAATGCAATGAAATCGTGAACAAAACTGAGCGGTATATGCTGACAAAATTAATAAACAAAATAAAACCTTATTTTGCAGTTCAGCCCATTCAAATGGAATTAACTGTATTCAGCATTACTAGACATAATATTGAAATTTACCATTAACTTGGAATATTTGAAAATACGTAATTTTTTAAATTCGTACAATAGTTATTAACCATATTAATTAAGCATCATTGGCGATAACATGGCGCTTGTTTACGATTATTCTCTAAACGATTGAGTACCCAAACTTCATAAATGCTCCCAAATTACCTAGCTTATTTTTTAGTATTTCAATATGCATCCCCTACACAACTTAAATGAATTGACCGTTAACCCTTGGACACAGAATTTTCATTAAACATATTTTTTTTCGTTAATTCTTCGTATTTATGTCAGAATAAAGGAGAAATATTATATTTAGAATTTTAATAATATATGGTAATGAAATCTAACGTCTTCTACCTAAAAGGTAAAATCTTTCATAGGCTGATCATTTCCAAACAATTTAAAAATATTCAGTTATCTTAGCGTTTATAATTGAAGCTTCTTTAATTTACAAAATTAATTATTAATACATTTTTGAATATAAATCAAAAAACCTTTTTCTCAAACTAATTATTTTTAATTTTATATTTCAGTAAAGATATATAATTCCGTAATCTAACAAATCTTTTTTAACAACTATTTGACTGTTTTTTATTCTTAAAGATTACCAAAAAAAAAAAAAAAATTACATTCCTACTAGGAATTAAAAAGCCGGAGAAAAAAAGGGGGATCACGGTTAATAATAGTATGGTAATTTTCTACGTTTCTACTAAGCAAATTAGTACCACTTTCCCATTAATTTTGCCTTTCACTGCATAAGAATATTTTTTTAATTTCAATTATCGCTATTTTTAAATTATTTACTTTTACCGAAAAACATTTTACGAAAATACTTTAAACAAATTAAATGCTTGATTTCAGATTACTTTAGAGGTAATTTGGTGACATAGTGCTACCACGTAAATTTTGTTCATTGTTGTTGTTGTAGTTAATTTATGTCGCTTTAAAGCTGCTCAATGGGCAACGATCTAGGAAGCATCCCTGAAAATGATCCACTGACCTGCCATCACAATTTTTTGAACTCTGCAGAGGTGATGCCTCCCTTCATTAGACCGAAGATATAGGCGCGAAATCAAGTACTTCGGTAAAACATTTTAACGAGGATCAATACCGCACACCCTCGATTCCTTCACAGATTGATCCGAGCAGTCTTTCACCCGCAGGCTGACATCGGCAAGTAATCATCTAATGGAAACCGTGTCAACAATCAGTCAATTGCAGAACTATTGTTGATTGAATTTATGACATAGAGATAAAAAAAAAATAAAGTAGGTTTTTGGCCCACCATGGGCTCCCTAAACGCTCTATGAAAATTTTCTCTGGCACGGGTGTTCGGCCCATGGAGCCCTACATTTGTTGTGAGTTTGAACATTATACACTGGTTATCATAAATTAAGGAAAATTCACAAAAATCGCGATAACTCAAGAAATTACACATGGAATTTTATGAAACTTACCCACAATATACAACACATAGTAAGGTATTAAACAACATAAAAAGAAATTATCAGACATTAATAGTAGTATAGAAATTAGCACATGTATAAAATAAACAAATTGGAAGTATCGGTTTGCAATAGAAAAAGTACCTTTAATATGGAATATGATTGCCTCTAGAAGCAATACAGCACAAACAGCGATGTGTGATGCTTTCAATTATGCGGTCTATCAGTTCAATAGGAAGTGAGAGCCATTGCTCTTGTAAAGCAGTTGCAAGCGTGGCAAGGGTCTGAGGGGGCGGATTGATGGCAGATACACGCCTCCCTAGAGCATCCCAAACGTGCTCGATAGGATTCAAGTCCGGGGATCGAGCTGGCCACTCCATGCGAGTAATTGTTTCCTGTTGAAGATAATCATCAACAATGCGAGCTCTGTGTGGTCTTGCATTATCGTCCTGTAACAGGAAGCAATCACCAATTGCCCCGGCATATGGGCGCACATAAGCATCAAGGATGTTGTCTCGATAAACCTGAGCATTCACGGTTCCCCTTGGAAAGACATGGAGGTATGTGCGCCCTCCTAAGGATATGCCTCCCCAAACACAGACACTGCCTCTTCCGTATGCATCTCTTTCACGGATGTTTGATGGATGATAACGGGTCCCAGGTTCTCTCCATATCAAATAACGTCTACTGTCACTTTCTAGACTAAACCTGGACTCATCCGTAAAGAGAACAGGCCTCCATTGATCTGACGTCCAGTGGACATGTTGTCGGGCCCACTGCAAACGGTCTCTCCTATGGCGTGATGTGAGCGGCACGCAAATGGCTGGTCGTCTCGCATACAGACCACCTTCGTGGAGCCTTCTGCGCACAGTTGACGTTGACACCAACCTTCCGGTGGCTGCAGCAAGAGAGGATCTAAGATGTGTCGGAGTAGCGGTTCTATTCCTGCGTGCACTTAATGTCAAATATCGGTCATCGGCACTGGTCGTAACAGTTGGCCGTCCTTGACTGAACCTCCTAGATGCCGAATCTGTGGTTTGAAATTGCCTCCAAAGTCTATGAACCACAGATGGACTCACATTTAGCCATCTGGCCACTTCTGATTGACTCTGCCCTGCCTCTAGTCTCCCGATGGCTCTCCATCGTAGTTCTTCAGGCAAATGATGCCTAGAGGTCATTATTACGAATTGGCTATCTCAGATTTTCAATGTCGCAATCACAGTAAAATTTGTGTGCTTTCTCTCAAACTTGGACTTTTATGCTCCAGGCAGATGACGTAAGCCGAGTGCAGCGCCACTAATTTGCATATTGCAATTTTACTCAGCTACTCTTAGTGGACAACATATGCAAATTTTGCACGGTTTGGCTTACTTTTGAAAGAGTTATCGCTATTTTTGTGATTTTTCCTTAATTTATGATAACCAGTGTAGTTTAATATTAAAAGGAGTTATGTGATCCTAAAGTTTTCGCCCGGACCTGGTTCATTTGGGACTCTTTTTCTACCATTATGAACATTATTCGCATCTTTAACAAAGGAAAAAAAAAACGATTTTATCACATTTAGCCAGGTGGCGAATACTTAGGTCTGGCCCTGCTGATGTTACGATTTAAAAACAAATTATTTTTTAATTTCTTATCAACTATTCAACTGATTTCGAATTTTAAAAAAACTCCACCAGAGGATATAGGAATTAGTATGCATTAACAAAAATTGTAATCATTATAAGAAAAAACCATTTTTTCTTACGTGAAATAATTTCTGATTAAATATACTTCGTAGAAAGAAGCAAAAGTATTTTATTATTTCCTAGATTTATTACACTCTGTACTTAGAGAGTAGAAATACAGATGCGACAAAAAAATGTTTTGTTAGTGACTTTATTCAAAACGTGTCCCGCAATGGACTGATCGTTAAGACACGGTTCCCAGCAGATCACCGAAGTCAAGCATCACTGGCTGCGGTCAGTGTGCGGGTGGGTGACCCACTTGGATCAGTCTGCGTAGGGACCGAGGGTGTGCGGTATTGGTCCTCGTTAAACTGTGCAACCGTAAAGTGCTCGACTTCGCGCGCAGGTCGTCGGGCTACCGAAGCGGGGGTGCCATCCCCTCCGCAGAGGATCAAAATTCTGATGGCATGTCTTCGGATCATCCTCCGGGATGTTTCCCAGACCGTCGCCAATAGCCCATTGTGCAGCTCTAGTGCGACGTAAAGTAACAACAACAACAACAAAGCATCTTTAACAAAGAAAGATACTTGTTTTTATATGTAGAACGCTTTTTATTCAAGAATCGCTAAGAAGATAGCAGAGAATGTTTCTGACTCAATTTATATAAAATTTCAATTATTATTCTTTGTTGCGACATCTGCGTAATTCATCTAGAGTGACATGGACTACAGAAATTTTTTTTTTAAATGATTAAAAAATATTTTTTTGCATACGTATATGTTTTTGCAAATTTTGACGCCCACCCTTTGACTTGGTATTAAGATCAAGGTTCTCATTTAAACCAAAAAATTATTAAAAATTGTTAAAGTGTCAGCCAAATGACCCACTCATATGCAGTTATTAATAAGAATTCGAAAGTAAGCGAGAGCAACGCCTTCTATCGGAAGGATACTATAATATACACTAAATATCGGTCGCTGGGAATGTTTTTGACCCACCTTATATTAAATTTCCATTACTATTCTTTGTTGCAACAACTGCGCTGATCATGTAGAAAGACATGGACTACATAAAAATTTCTTTAAAATGATTAAAAAATATTTTTTTGCAAACGAATATGTTTTCGGAAATTTTGACGCCTACCCTCTGACTTGGCATTAAGACCAAGGTTCTCATTTAAACCAAAAAATTATAAAAAATTGTTAAAGTGTCAGCCAAGTGACCCACTCATATGCAGCTATTAATAAGAATTAGAAAGTAAACGAGAGCAACGCCTTCTAACGGAAGGAAACTAAAGTAGACACTAAATATCGGTCGCTGGGAATGTTTTTGACCCACCTTATATAAAATTTCCATTATTATTCTCTGTTGCGACAACTGCGCTGATGATGTAGAGTGACATGGACTACATAAATTTTTTTTTTAAATAATTAAGAAATATTTTTTTGCATACGAATATGTTTTTGGAAATTTTGACGCCTACCCTTTGACTTGGTATTAAGATCAAGGTTCTCATTTAAACCAAAAAATTATAAAAAATTGTTAAAGTGTCAGCCAAATGGCCCACTCACATGCAGTTATTAATAAGAATTCGAAAGTAAACGAGAGCAACGCCTTCTAACGGAAGGAAACTAAAGTAGACACTAAATATCGGTCGCTGGGAATGTTTTTGACCCACCTTATATAAAATTTCCATTATTATTCTGTGTCGCAACAACTGCGCTGATCATGTAGAAAGACATGGACTACATAAAAATTTCTTTAAAATGATTAAAAAATATTTTTTTGCAAACGAATATGTTTTCGGAAATTTTGACGCCTACCCTCTGACTTGGCATTAAGACCAAGGTTCTCATTTAAACCAAAAAATTATAAAAAATTGTTAAAGTGTCAGCCAAGTGACCCACTCATATGCAGCTATTAATAAGAATTAGAAAGAAAACGAGAGCAACGCCTTCTAACGGAAGGAAACTAAAGTAGACACTAAATATCGGTCGCTGGGAATGTTTTTGACCCACCTTATATAAAATTTCCATTATTATTCTCTGTTGCGACAACTGCGCTGATGATGTAGAGTGACATGGACTACATAAATTTTTTTTTTAAATAATTAAGAAATATTTTTTTGCATACGAATATGTTTTTGGAAATTTTGACGCCTACCCTTTGACTTGGTATTAAGATCAAGGTTCTCATTTAAACCAAAAAATTATAAAAAATTGTTAAAGTGTCAGCCAAATGGCCCACTCACATGCAGTTATTAATAAGAATTCGAAAGTAAACGAGAGCAACGCCTTCTAACGGAAGGAAACTAAAGTAGACACTAAATATCGGTCGCTGGGAATGTTTTTGACCCACCTTATATAAAATTTCCATTATTATTCTGTGTCGCAACAACTGCGCTGATCATGTAGAGTGACATGGACTACATAAAATTTTTTTTTAAATGATTGAAAAATATTTTTTTGCATACGAATATGTTTTGGGAAATTTTGGCGCTCACCCTTTGACTTGGTATTAAGATCAAGGTTCTCATTTAAACCAAAAAATTATGAAAAATTGTTAAAGTGTCAGCCAAGTGACCCACTCATATGCAGCTATTAATAAGAATTAGAAAGTAAGCGAGAGCAACGCCTTCTAACGGAAGGAAACTAAAATAGACACTAAATATCGGTCGCTGGGAATGTTTTTGACCCACCTTATATAAAATTTCCATTATTATTCGCTGTTGCGACAACTGCGCAGATCATGTATAGTGACATGGACTACATAATTTTTTTTTAAAGTGATTAAAAAATATTTTTTTGCATACGAATAGGTTTTTGGAAATTTTGACGCCCACCCTTTGACTTGGTATTAAGATCAAAGATCTCATTTAAACCAAAAAAAAAAATAAAAAATTGTTAAAGTGTCAGCCAAGTGACCCACTCATATGCAGCTATTAATAAGAATTAGAAAGTAAACGAGAGCACCGCCTTCCAACGGAAGGAAACTAAAGTAGACACTAAATATCGGTCGCTGGGAATGTTTTTGACCCACCTTATATAAAATTTCCATTATTATTCTTTGTTGCAACAACTGCGCTGATCATGCAGAGTGACATGGACTACATAATTTTTTTTTTAATATGATTAAAAAATATTTTTTTGCAAACGAATACGTTTTTGGAAATTTTGACGCACACCCTTTGACTAGGTATTAAGATCAAGGTTCTCATTTAAACCAAAAAATTATAAAAAATTGTTAAAGTGTCAGCCAAATGACCCACTTATATGCAGTTATTAATAAGAATTCGAAAGTAAGCGAGAGCAACGCCTTCTATCGGAAGGAAACTATAGTATACACTAAATATCGGTCACTGGGAATGTTTTTGACCCACCTTATATAAAATTTCCATTATTATTCTCTGTTGCGACAACTGCGCAAATCATGTAGAGTGACATGGACTACATAAAATTTTTTTTAAAGTGATTAAAAAATATTTTTTTGCATACGAATAGGTTTTTGGAAATTTTGACGCCCACCCTTTATCATGGTTCTCATTTAAACCAAAAAATTATAAAAAATTGTTAAAGTGTCAGCCAAGTGACCCACTCTTATGCAGCTATTAATAAGAATTAGAAAGTAAACGAGAGCAACGCCTTCTAACTTAAGGAAACTAAAGTAGACACTAAATATCGGTCGCTGGGAATGTTTTCGACCCACCTTATATAAAATTTCCATTATTATTCGCTGTTGCGACAACTGCGCAGATCATGTAGAGTGACATGGACTACATAAAAATTTTTTTAAAGTGATTAAAAAATATTTTTTTGCATACGAATAGGTTTTTGGAAATTTTGACGCCCACCCTTTGACTTGGTATTAAGATCAAGGTTCTCATTTAAACCAGAAAATTATAAAAAATTTTTAAAGTGTCAGCCAAATGACCCACTCACATGCAGTTATTAATAAGAATTCGAAAGTAAACGAGAGCAACGCCTTCTAACGGAAGGAAACTATAGTATACACTATATATCGGTCGCTGGGAAAGTTTTTGACCCACCTTATATAAAATTTCCATTATTATTCCGTGTTGCGACAACTGTGCTGATCATGTAGAGCAGTGTTTCCCAAAGTGTGGTACGCGTACCCTCCAGGGGTACGGGAGCAGTTTAGCGGGGGTACGCGTTTTTATGCGAAGTACGAAAATTTCAAAACATTTTATTTCAAAACAAAGCTACCCATGAAAATTTACGATTACGTATTTTTCTGATAGCTATTTTTTGCGGAGTTAACAATTAATAATCAGTGGTGTCAACAGCCAGTAGTGACTTTTACCTTTTGTGCAAATTATTTATAGTAAAAAATGCATTAATTTTTTTTATTAGGGGTACACAGAGTAACGAAAAATTTAGATAGGGTACACAAAAGTCATAAGTTTGGGAAACACTGATGTAGAGTGACATAGACTTCATAGACATTTTTTTAAAATGATTATCAAATATTTTTTTGAATGCGCATATGTTTTTGGAAATGTGTTATTTTGGCGATTAATTCTGAGATGCCAACTGCTCTTGACAGGACAATATATATTAAAAGACGGAACAGAAAACAAAAAATTTCGGATTTTTGATTCCGTTTGCCGACTGTTTAAAACACTAAACACGGCTTATCTGCAGCAAAATCGAGTTCACCGCATAAGCTTTTGAATTGTTTAGAAACAGTTGTGAACCCAATTAATCGAATTTATTAAACCAAGAATTGTACATTAAAAGAATAAATTCGAAAATATTTATCTGCTGTCCGAGGCTAGTTGGCATCGCTGCAATTACGTGACGTTTTAAACAAAGTGTTATGCCTGGCCTCAAACAATCAAAGAAACAAATAGAATGTAACAGAATAACTTTATTAACAAATAAATGATGTAATGACTAATATATACATAATAGTATTTCTACTATCTCACGCAGGATGCTAAAAAATTTACAAAACCGATTCACTAAATAAATCCTCAAAGCAGGTACACAGTGATTTCATTCATTTGCATGGATCTTCATGTGAAAAGTGCTTCGGAATTTATTAGCTGTATTTAATTCTTCAAAGAAGTGGTACTATAGTAGAGGCAAAATTCAGGCATCTATATTAGTTGATGTAGCCTGCATGTGACTCTATATGATGGACTGTATATGTTGTTCTATAGAAAAGGCTATACCAGGGGTGGCCAAGTTCCTTTATAGTCGAACCATCTTTCAAAATTTTAAATTTTTCGCGAGCCGCAATTAAATATATATTTAAAAGTTATGAAATTTTTTTTTTCACATGAATAATTGTTGCAGCACTTCTCACGAATTTTAAAGTGGAATAAAATGATTCACACAAGTACATTGTTCTGAATATTGAAATAATTCCGGATTCTTCGATTCTGGTACAAATTTCCAAAATTCAGTATTCGACGTCGACTTATATTCTAATTGTAGAGCTCGATATTCTTGTATCTCTATTTTTAAATTAGGTTAGTTTAGGGTCATAATTATATTGGAAATGGAAGAATATATAACTTATATTCTTCCATTATTATAGAATATATAACTCACCTTAAATTATGTTAATTTCAAATGGATTCAGAAAAAAAATCAAGAGACTTAAAATATTTCAATTCTTGAAATCTATTTTGGAATTCCGTCAATATTTCTACTATCTTTTTTATATACTCCTTGAGTTTTTCTTGTTTAATATTGGAGAAAAAATATTTTAATTCGAGGATGTCCTTTTGAAAAAAAATTATAATTTAGTTTGAAAACTAAATATATACTGCGATAGCTCAGATATTATTTTACGTTTTGGTCATAATTTAATAGTAATAGATTTTACTCCGCACTCTTTCTGGAAGCTTTCGTACTCTCATCCAACACTGTTAGAAATTTCTCGGAAAATATGGTTAAATAACAATTTATTTCATTGTTATTTCACCATATTAGAACAAAACAGTCAAATCACCATAAATAATATGGTAATCAAACTGTTAACTGTGAAAAAACAATTACAAATTACACAATAAAATTGTTGTACAAATTAACAGTAGATTCTGCTTGGATGTGCCTTCGCCTTTTTTTTATTTTTATTATGCTCTACTCTTAATAGATTAAATTAATTTAAAAATGCTTGCAGATTAAGTCTGTTAAACAAATGTATGTGACTTTTCAATATTCTATAATTGTTTGCTTTCTCATGTGAAAATGTAATATCTAAAATGTTAGAAATAACTTAAAGTTACAATTCCTATGTTAGTAAAATATTTTAAACAAAATGAGGCTGTCACTAAAACAGTAGTGTTGTATTATGTTTTAAGAGCTTAAAAAGCTGCTGAATATATGCTATGCATCAATTTTATTCATTGAGTGTTCATACTGATTGAGAATAGATTCTTTTTGCTACAGATAACACATATTTGCGCATTTTTTTAATCTAGTTCCGAGGTAATAAAATAAATTTGTTCATTAACTTTTGCATCAAGTTGCATTTGGCTTGGTCAAACTTTCTGTGCTGAGTTTATTAACAACTAACTGGTTTCTCTAATAATTAACTGTCTATAACTAATAATAAACTTGTCAATTTGTATAAATGTTTATGGTAATTTCTAATTTGCCTTTCAGTTGCTTTTGTTGATAGCCATTTTTTTAGCTTTTATTTTCTTACATATGTCTATGTTGAGCGCTTCTAAATAAAACGATTCTCCATGAAAACTTGGTATTAAAATAGTATTAAAAATATTTTTGACTTCGTGGAGTTTTTTTTTTTTTTCATTTTCCACAATATGAGATTTGAGATATAGTGTAGCAAGGTTTTCTATTTTGGCTAAATTTGTTTCTTAAAAATCAGTATTTGGAATATTGATATCAGTAATGTTTGTCTTGCAAAATTTTCAATAGAAAAAATCAGTTTGCTATTATATTGAATTTTATCATAATTATAGTTGTTTCTGAAGCCCAAGAAAATTGATGTACATAAAATTATTTTTTACTAATTTTAACATATTTTTCAGGTGCTTTGTTAGAATAAATCCAGTGTCTAGTTCCAGTGTCCAGTTCACCCAAAGATTTTAAGCTTTCTATCTTTGACAGTTGGGTGAAACCCTTATGAAAATTTAAGGTATATTTAAGGTTGATTTGAGGTATTAAGGTTGTTTTGAGGTATATTTAAGGTTGCAGAGAAAACAGCAATAAAAATTATACCTCGTAAAGGTTGTAATTAAGGTGTACGAGGTTGATTTATATATACTTCAGCTTGTTTTGAGGTTGTTTAAAATTCACTTCAAATCAACCAGACTGATAAGGAGATTTTTAAGGTATACCAGGTTTATTTTCTTACACTTGTAACAAAAGAGGTATTTTTGAGGTATAAAAATTTTTACCTTATTTCAACTAACGATAAAAAGGTATTTATTGAGGTATATGAAGTCATTTTATTTATACCTAACCTTATTTTGAGGTTGTTTTAAATTCACTTCAAATCATCCAGACTGAAAAGATGATTTTTGAGGTATACGAGGTTGTTTCTCTTACACTTGTAACAAAAGAGGTATTTATGAAGTATAAAAAAATCAACCTTATTTCAACTAACGAGAGTGAGGTAATTACGAGGTATAAAAAGTATACCTTTTTTTTTACTAACGATATTGAGGTATTTATGAGGTATAAAAAATATACCTTATTTCAACTAAAGAGAGTGAGGTATTTATTGAGGTGTTGAAGTCATTTTATTTATACCTAAGCTTGTTTTAAGGTTGCTTAAAGTACACTTCATATTAACTAACTCACTTCCCAGAGTTCCATGCGAGCCGGCAAATGGCGTGTGTGTTGACAATCGACAGTCTATTCGAAATTCGGTAAGTATGCTTGACATTTATTAATTTAGTTTTATCACTTTTAATCAAATATGCTTCAATTTTGAAACTTAAATTTTATTATTTTTGTTTTAACGACGCGTCCTGATCTTAAATAATTTAAGTTGGAGGATATTCTTAGAGGCTATCGTTGTAGGCTTAGCAATAAGAGAGAATAACCGAAGTATTTCTCGTCACTGTTTTGGGTAACATTACTGGTGAATCGTTACAGCAGGTTATGCACAGTATATTTTATTGTTTGTAGTTCAGTCAAATAGAACTATTCTTTTTATTTTTGCTTAAATGTATATGTTTTAACGTAGCAGTATGCACGCTGATTAATTGAGAAAAATGTTCACAATTTCTCTTATATATAAATCATTGAAAATAGAAAGATTTTTAAAATAGCAATTTTGCTTTGAAATTCTACTATAGCTGTATGCTTATCGTTTGGATATTTGTTGCAAAGTTCATATTATTGTTTATATATATATACAAAGTTTATATATATATATTTACAGAGCTTATCCACAGTTCCCTGATATTACTGAGATGGCCTAGGCTGTAAATAGCACATGCGCGGCGGCGCAGAAGAAGAGACAAGCAAGCTACTGCTCAGCCTTCCCCTAGGATATAGTTCTGAATTTATACCTAAAAAGTAATCTCTCCTAATAAACTACAGAATTTATGTAATTGTTGATAACAATAGTTTGCTAGATATTTGATAATTGAAAACTAGTAACTGTACTAGCTCACTTCTTCATGTTTGATCACAAAACTATTTTCACTACATGTTATTTTCTCGCATTTTACCCACGTTAATTATTTACTAAGCAGATTGTTATTACTTATTAGAATATTGGGCAGAATGAAATTAAATCCGATTTCAAGTTTATATGACAATTTGTTTCAAGGTTATGAGCTTTTTCATGCAGCTGTTTATGGTTCACTACTTCAGTGCGAATTTCGGAAATCTTAAATATTTTAGAAATATGTCAGTATAGTATGCAATTTTAATCCTGAATTGAATAAAATCAATTGCAAATAAAAACATTTATTGTTGAAAGTAATATGCATTATTTTGAGTTTCATCCTATGGGATGTGTATTTATATTTAAACAAGTGTTTGTAACAACTATTAGTTTTATTCTGCTCGGTATTATAAGTTATATAGGAGATATTATACTCAACTTATTTTAAAAGTATTATTTCAAATCATTCTCTCTTAGACATTTTCCTCACATAAAATTACTCACAACTTTAAAATAAATGCTCCTTATCAGCTTGTAATTTGTTCTATTCGATTAAGTGTAAAAAAAGAATAAAAATTGGTGCATAACTTTAAAATTTTAATTTATTAAACGATTGTAGATTCTTGATTACATTGATTAAAAATTATTAAAATAACTATTTTTCAAGAAGCTCTGATGTGATTGACAATAACATAAGTCCTTTTCAGAATCAGAGTCAAAAATTTAAAAAAAAGCTGCTAGTTTCATGAAGTCTGACAAAAAGTTGAAAAATATAGACTAGGTTTATTGAGTTTAAAGATTTTTAAAAAAGAAAGGGAAGGAAATCTAATTATTAAACTTACAAGTACCATAATGTTACAGATACATAGAAAAATAAAAAGTGTTAAAATTGCATAATAAGATTGGAATTATACAGGGTGTTTATAAAGTCCCGGACCCATTTTGATGTTTAATAACTCATAAAATAATAAAGATAGGTTAAAATTAATAACATTAATGGTTAGATAGACTCAAAAATTTTTATGACCCTTATCAATGAACTTCCACGTGTGCCCCCTTCGTCGCACGGAGAATATCAAGTCGATAGTCAATTTCACCAGAGGTAGCTTTCTTTTTTTACAGAAAAGACAATCTCATCAGTCGTATACTTAGACATGTTGGAAAACTTCGTATTTCCACAACTAGAAGACCTTCAGAAACATGTCTTTTTGCAACAAGATGGTGCACCACCTCATTGGGGTATCATCGTTCGTAGTTCTTTGAATGATCATTTTACAGGAAGATGGATTGGGCGAGGAGGTCCAATTCCTTGGCCACCCAGATCACCTGATATAACGCCGATGGACTTTTTTCTTTGGGGATTTATAAAGGACAATGTTTACAGGAGGATCGTGTCGAACATTGATGGCCTAAAAGCCAGAATTACAACCGCAATAGCCTCTGTGGATGCCGACATGCTTGCCGCTACCTGGCGTGAAAATGACTATCGACTTGATATTCTCCGTGCGACGAAGGGGGCACACGTGGAAGTTCATTGACAAGGTTCATGAAAGTTTTTGAGTCTATCTAACCATTTATGTTATTAATTTTAATCTATCTTTATTATTTTATGAGTTATTAAACATCAAAATGGATCCGAGACTTTATAAACACCCTGTATATTTGAATTTCTGTAAATGTTGTTAATGGTAATACTGTCTTCAGTGTATTTTATTTTGTGGCTGTGATACATGTCATGCTTTTAAGCTACGAGGATTGAATAGAAATGGCAGAAGATATTTATCTGAAAAGGAAAATTAATTTCATCCAGTTAATTTAAATGATAAAAAAAATATTTTCTAATATTTTAAGACCTGCCACTATTATTGTAAATATGACTTTCTTACTAATTTATATATTTTTTCCTTTTAGGTTCCAATAATTACAAGTTTCAACATGTAGACGGAAACAGCATTTAAAATAATTTTGTTGGTCTGTAAAAAGAGTGAAATTTTACTTTGAATTTCAACTGACTAATTACTTAAATTTGTAGCTTAAAAAACTCAAGGACCTTAGACAACTATCTTCTAAAAATACGAGTATGAGTTCCCATAAAAATTTTTTACTAACTGTAGAATTTGGATAAGTGGTATTTTAAGATGATTTAAATCAATCTATTAAAATTATAGAAGAATTATGAATTTGAAACTTTCTTTTACAGCTTAACAAAAGAAGCAATTACTGCCGAAGGTTTAATATTAAAAATTTCAGGTTGATAAATGATCTCTACTAGTGAAAAAAATGTAATGTACATTATTCTTCATATAATATATATAATATCTTTATATATATATTATATTTTTTATATAGTGAGTCTAAAAATTAATAAACTAGGTGGTCCATATAACACCTCACTTTCGTAAGTGCTAAAAAAAACATCTTTGGTTGATAAATTAATACTTCTAAAAATACAAAAATATATACTTGAGGTTACGAAATAATAACTTAAGGTAGAACATGGAACACATGGCGCTAATTAAAAATAACCTTTCCAATTGTTGAAAATACACTTCAGGTTGATTTATAACAACCAGAAGTGTAAAATGGTCCACCTTAGGTTGAAAAATATATACCTCTACAAGCATAAAATTATATACCTGAGGTTGAAGAATAATTACCTGAGGTAGAACAAAATACATTTGAGGTTGATTTATAGCAACCAGAAGTGTAAAACGACACACCACAGGTTGATAAATATATACCTCTACAAGCATAAAATTATATACCTGAGGTTGAAAAACAATTACCTGATGTCGAACAAAATACACCTGAGGTAGATTTATAATAAGCTAAAGTGTAAAATGACACACCATAGGTTGTTGAATAAATACTTCTTCAAGTGTAAAAAAATATACTTCAGGCTGAAACATAAATACCTCTGGAGGTATAATTAAGGTATATTTGAGGTTGATTTTGAGGTATTCATTTGCACCCTTTTCAACCTTTACGACGTATTTAAACAACAACCTCCTTTATACCTTTAAAATATACCTCGTTTATACCTCGATTTTTTTATAAGGGAAGATTGTCGACATTAATAAATTCATCAATTTTTTATTCTTTCCTTAATAAAGTCAATTTTGTTATTTGTAATTGTTTTCTTTTCATTATCTGCAATTTATCAACATGTTTATGAAGTTTTAATAAAAAACTTTATTTTACTTAAAAAGTTGAAACAGTTGATGTTAGAATTACCTAGTTTAGTTTTGAGAATAACTTAACTTTCAAAAATTGTGGTATTAATTGTTCTAATTATCATTTATATTCTGTTTTCGTATACATTAAATGATATATCTTGAAGTTCAGTATCTAACCTGTTGAAAATTTCATTCTTACTGGCCTTATGCCAAATGAGCAATAAGGACCCTGTTGTTGTATAGTTCCTATTCAGGTAGACAAGCAATGTTAAGAAAATGGTCACCCGACGGGACTTAGGTTACCATTAAATTTATTAAGTTTCTCCGCCAGTGTAATTTTATAGCTGCGAACTATTTTCATATTTCTTAGAAAAATTTAATCTATTTCAGCACCTAATCTGTTTTCTGAAATCTTGGTCACTAATATTATAGAGTTAACAATTTACTAAACAGTTTTAATAAGCTGTTTGCATCTTCTGATCGTAATTCAATGTTTTAGTCTCATATATTTATAAACGGCTTAATGTTAATTTTTTTTACCTCTATTAGTTCCAATTAGAAAATAAATCGTAAAGATTCCATACATATTCAGTGACATTCCATATGAAACAATTATTCTATTTTATTGTTATAAATGATAGTTATCTCTTTAGCCCGAGATGTTGTAAATAGTTTCTAAACCATAGACTTTTATATTTACTGCTATTAAACAGTACTAAACTATACGGTTATAAAGCAATTAAATTCTTTAGACCTGGTTAATTAACTGTATTAGGTGTATACAGTAGTACAACCGTTTAGTTTTGTTAACATTGTTTTTTAACCGTGTTTGTTGTAAACAGTAGAAAATCCGTAAAGGTAAATAACTTTTCTCGACCGTAAACTTTACGGTTAATCGGATAGACAGACTGCAGCCGTTCCTTTTACCGTAATTTTGGAAAGAAATTTTTAACAGTGTAAACTAGGGGTGGCCAAGCTCCTTGATAGTCGAACCATTTTTCAAAATTTTAAATTTTTCGCGAGCCGTAATTAAATATGTATTTAAAAGGTATGAAAATTTTTTTTTGCATGAATAATAGGTGAAAGCACTTCTCAGTAATTCTTTGAGATGCTGGTTAGTTAATACAGTTCGGTGTTTGGATTTCACGAATTTTAAAGTTGAATAAAATGATTCTCATAAGTACGTTGTTCTGAATATTGAAATAATTCGACAAGCAGCCTTTTTTTTATTAGAAAAAAAATATTTACAAAATATGAGGAAACGTTAGAGCTTAAATAATAACAGAAGAGAGTTTTGTACTGCCTGATACTTTGAAAGTGTTACTGGGCCTCCCTACCTCTAACGAGGTGGGACATCATCATCCTACTACGCCCATTGCACATTCTAGTGTCTTCCCCAGACAACAGCATTGCAGGCAACAAGGTGGTTATTAGTAAGAAAGAAAAAAAAACATTAAAAATAAGGATTAAAAAAAGGTGAGAAAGGAAAAAACAAATAACGCATCAGTTACATATTAGAAAAAAAATATTTAAAAAATATGAGGAAACGTTAGAGCTTAAATAATAACAGAAGAGAGTTTTGTACTGCCTGATACTTTGAAAGTGTTACTGGGCCTCCCTACCTCCAACGAGGTGGGACATCATCATCCTACAACGCCCATTGCACATTCTAGTGTCTTCCCCAGACAACAGCATTGCAGGCAACAAGGTGGTTATTAGTAAAAAGGAAGAAAAAAAAACATCAAAAATAAAGATTAAAAAAAGGTGAGAAAGAAAAGAACAAATAACGTATCAGTTACATATTAGAAAAAAAAAATATTTAAAAAATATGAGGAAACGTTAGAGCTTAAATAATAACAAAAGAGAGTTTTGTACTGCCTGATACTTTGAAAGTGTTACTGGGCCTCCCTACCTCCAACGAGGTGGGACATCATCATCCTACAACGCCCATTGCGCATTCTAGTGTCTTCCCCAGACAACAGCATTGCAGGCAACCAGGTGGTTATTAGTAAAAAGGAAGAAAAAAAACATTAAAAATAAAGATTAAAAAAAGGTGAGGAAGGAAAGAACAAATAACGTATTAGTTACATATTAGAAAAAAAATATTTAAAAAATATGAGGAAACGTTAGAGCTTAAATAATAACAGAAGAGAGTTTTGTACTGCCTGATACTTTGAAAGTGTTACTGGGCCTCCCTACCTCCAACGAGGTGGGACATCATCATCCTACAACGCCCATTACACATTCTAGTGTCTTCCCCAGACAACAGCATTGCAGGCAACAAGGTGGTTATTATTAAAAAGAAAGAAAAAAAGAAAAAAGGTGAGAAAGGAAAGAACAAATAACGTATCAGTTACATATTAGAAAAAAAATATTTAAAAAATATGAGGAAACGTTAGAGCTTAAATAATAACAGAAGAGAGTTTTGTACTGCCTGATACTTTGAAAGTGTTACTGGGCCTCCCTACCTCCAACGAGGTGGGACATCATCATCCTACAACGCCCATTGCACATTCTAGTGTCTTCCCCAGACAACAGCATTGCAGACAACCAGGTGGTTATTAGTAAAAAGGAAGAAAAAAAACATTAAAAATAAGGATTAAAAAAAGGTGAGAAAGGAAAAAACAAATAACGCATCAGTTACATATTAGAAAAAAAATATTTAAAAAATATGAGGAAACGTTAGAGCTTAAATAATAACAGAAGAGAGTTTTGTACTGCCTGATACTTTGAAAGTGTTACTGGGCCTCCCTACCTCCAACGAGGTGGGACATCATCATCCTACAACGCCCATTGCACATTCTAGTGTCTTCCCCAGACAACAGCATTGCAGGCAACAAGGTGGTTATTAGTAAAAAGGAAGAAAAAAAAACATCAAAAATAAAGATTAAAAAAAGGTGAGAAAGGAAAGAACAAATAACGTATCAGTTACATATTAGAAAAAAAAATATTTAAAAAATATGAGGAAACGTTAGAGCTTAAATAATAACAAAAGAGAGTTTTGTACTGCCTGATACTTTGAAAGTGTTACTGGGCCTCCCTACCTCCAACGAGGTGGGACATCATCATCCTACAACGCCCATTGCGCATTCTAGTGTCTTCCCCAGACAACAGCATTGCAGGCAACCAGGTGGTTATTAGTAAAAAGGAAGAAAAAAAACATTAAAAATAAAGATTAAAAAAAGGTGAGGAAGGAAAGAACAAATAACGTATTAGTTACATATTAGAAAAAAAATATTTAAAAAATATGAGGAAACGTTAGAGCTTAAATAATAACAGAAGAGAGTTTTGTACTGCCTGATACTTTGAAAGTGTTACTGGGCCTCCCTACCTCCAACGAGGTGGGACATCATCATCCTACAACGCCCATTGCACATTCTAGTGTCTTCCCCAGACAACAGCATTGCAGGCAACAAGCTGGTTATTAGTAAGAAAGAAAAAAAAAACATTAAAAATAAGGATTAAAAAAAGGTGAGAAAGGAAAAAACAAATAACGCATCAGTTACATATTAGAAAAAAAATATTTAAAAATATGAGGAAACGTTAGAGCTTAAATAATAACAGAAGAGAGTTTTGTACTGCCTGATACTTTGAAAGTGTTACTGGGCCTCCCTACCTCCAACGAGGTGGGACATCATCATCCTACAACGCCCATTGCACATTCTAGTGTCTTCCCCAGACAACAGCATTGCAGGCAAAAGGCTGGTTATTAGTAAGAAAGAAAAAAAAAACATTAAAAATAAGGATTAAAAAAAGGTGAGAAAGGAAAAAACAAATAACGCATCAGTTACATATTAGAAAAAAAATATTTAAAAAATATGAGGGAATGTTAGAGCTTAAATAATAACAGAAGAGAGTTTTGTACTGCCTGATACTTTGAAAGTGTTACTGGGCCTCCCTACCTCCAAGGAAGTGGGACATCATCATCCTACAACGCCCATTGCGCATTCTAGTGTCTTCCCCAGACAACAGCATTGCAGGCAACCAGGTGGTTATTAGTAAAAAGGAAGAAAAAAAACATTAAAAATAAAGATTAAAAAAAGGTGAGGAAGGAAAGAACAAATAACGTATTAGTTACATATTAGAAAAAAAATATTTAAAAAATATGAGGAAACGTTAGAGCTTAAATAATAACAGAAGAGAGTTTTGTACTGCCTGATACTTTGAAAGTGTTACTGGGCCTCCCTACCTCCAACGAGGTGGGACATCATCATCCTACAACGCCCATTGCACATTCTAGTGTCTTCCCCAGACAACAGCATTGCAGGCAACAAGGTGGTTATTAGTAAAAAGGAAGAAAAAAAAACATTAAAAATAAAGATTAAAAAAAGGTGAGAAAGGAAAGAACAAATAACGTATCAGTTACATATTAGAAAAAAAATATTTAAAAAATATAAGGAAACGTTAGAGCTTAAATAATAACAAAAGAGAGTTTTGTACTGCCTGATACTTTGAAAGTGTTACTGGGCCTCCCTACCTCCAACGAGGTGGGACATCATCATCCTACAACGCCCATTACACATTCTAGTGTCTTCCCCAGACAACAGCATTGCAGGCAACAAGGTGGTTATTAGTAAAAAGGAAGAAAAAAAACATTAAAAATAAAGATTAAAAAAATGTGAGAAAGAAAAGAACAAATAATGTATCAGTTACATATTAGAAAAAAAATATTTAAAAAATATGAGGAAACGTTAGAGCTTAAATAATAACAGAAGAGAGTTTTGTACTGCCTGATACTTTGAAAGTGTTACTGGGCCTCCCTACCTCCAACGAGGTGGGACATCATCATCCTACAACGCCCATTACACATTCTAGTGTCTTCCCCAGACAACAGCATTGCAGGCAACAAGGTGGTTATTAGTAAAAAGGAAGAAAAAAAACATTAAAAATAAAGATTAAAAAAATGTGAGAAAGAAAAGAACAAATAATGTATCAGTTACATATTAGAAAAAAAATATTTAAAAAATATGAGGAAACGTTAGAGCTTAAATAATAACAGAAGAGAGTTTTGTACTGCCTGATACTTTGAAAGTGTTACTGGGCCTCCCTACCTCCAACGAGGTGGGACATCATCATCCTACAACGCCCATTACACATTCTAGTGTCTTCCCCAGACAACAGCATTGCAGGCAACAAGGTGGTTATTAGTAAAAAGAAAGAAAAAAAAGAAAAAAGGTGAGAAAGGAAAGAACAAATAACGTATCAGTTACATATTAGAAAAAAAATATTTAAAAAATATGAGGAAACGTTAGAGCTTAAATAATAACAGAAGAGAGTTTTGTACTGCCTGATACTTTGAAAGTGTTACTGGGCCTCCCTACCTCCAACGAGGTGGGACATCATCATCCTACAACGCCCATTACACATTCTAGTGTCTTCCCCAGACAACAGCATTGCAGGCAACAAGGTGGTTATTAGTAAAAAGGAAGAAAAAAAACATTAAAAATAAAGATTAAAAAAAGGTGAGAAGGGAAAGAACAAATAACGTATCAGTTACATATTAGAAAAAAAATATTTAAAAAATATGAGGAAACGTTAGAGCTTAAATAATAACAGAAGAGAGTTTTGTACTGCCTGATACTTTGAAAGTGTTACTGGGCCTCCCTACCTCCAACGAGGTGGGACATCATCATCCTACAACGCCCATTACACATTCTAGTGTCTTCCCCAGACAACAGCATTGCAGGCAACAAGGTGGTTATTAGTAAAAAGAAAGAAAAAAAAGAAAAAAGGTGAGAAAGGAAAGAACAAATAACGTATCAGTTACATATTAGAAAAAAAATATTTAAAAAATATGAGGAAACGTTAGAGCTTAAATAATAACAGAAGAGAGTTTTGTACTGCCTGATACTTTGAAAGTGTTACTGGGCCTCCCTACCTCCAACGAGGTGGGACATCATCATCCTACAACGCCCATTACACATTCTAGTGTCTTCCCCAGACAACAGCATTGCAGGCAACAAGGTGGTTATTAGTAAAAAGGAAGAAAAAAAACATTAAAAATAAAGATTAAAAAAAGGTGAGAAGGGAAAGAACAAATAACGTATCAGTTATATATTAGAAAAAAAATATTTAAAAAATATGAGGAAACGTTAGAGCTTAAATAATAACAGAAGAGAGTTTTGTACTGCCTGATACTTTGAAAGTGTTACTGGGCCTCCCTACCTCCAACGAGGTGGGACATCATCATCCTACAACGCCCATTACACATTCTAGTGTCTTCCCCAGACAACAGCATTGCAGGCAACAAGGTGGTTATTAGTAAAAAGGAAGAAAAAAAAACATTAAAAATAAAGATTAAAAAAAGGTGAGAAAGGAAAGAACAAATAATGTATCAGTTACATATTAGAAAAAAAATATTTAAAAAATATGAGGAAACGTTAGAGCTTAAATAATAACAGAAGAGAGTTTTGTACTGCCTGATACTTTGAAAGTGTTACTGGGCCTCCCTACCTCCAACGAGGTGGGACATCATCATCCTACAACGCCCATTACACATTCTAGTGTCTTCCCCAGACAACAGCATTGCAGGCAACAAGGTGGTTATTAGTAAAAAGAAAGAAAAAAAAGAAAAAAGGTGAGAAAGGAAAGAACAAATAACGTATCAGTTACATATTAGAAAAAAAATATTTAAAAAATATGAGGAAACGTTAGAGCTTAAATAATAACAGAAGAGAGTTTTGTACTGCCTGATACTTTGAAAGTGTTACTGGGCCTCCCTACCTCCAACGAGGTGGGACATCATCATCCTACAACGCCCATTACACATTCTAGTGTCTTCCCCAGACAACAGCATTGCAGGCAACAAGGTGGTTATTAGTAAAAAGGAAGAAAAAAAAACATTAAAAATAAAGATTAAAAAAAGGTGAGAAGGGAAAGAACAAATAACGTATCAGTTACATATTAGAAAAAAAATATTTAAAAAATATGAGGAAACGTTAGAGCTTAAATAATAACAAAAGAGAGTTTTGTACTGCCTGATACTTTGAAAGTGTTACTGGGCCTCCCTACCTCCAACGAGGTGGGACATCATCATCCTACAACGCCCATTACACATTCTAGTGTCTTCCCCAGACAACAGCATTGCAGGCAACAAGGTGGTTATTAGTAAAAAGGAAGAAAAAAAACATTAAAAATAAAGATTAAAAAAAGGTGAGAAGGGAAAGAACAAATAACGTATCAGTTACATATTAGAAAAAAAATATTTAAAAAATATGAGGAAACGTTAGAGCTTAAATAATAACAAAAGAGAGTTTTGTACTGCCTGATACTTTGAAAGTGTTACTGGGCCTCCCTACCTCCAACGAGGTGGGACATCATCATCCTACAACGCCCATTGCACATTCTAGTGTCTTCCCCAGACAACAGCATTGCAGGCAACAAGGTGGTTATTAGTAAAAAGGAAGAAAAAAAAACATTAAAAATAAAGATTAAAAAAAGGTGAGAAAGGAAAGAACAAATAACGTATCAGTTACATATTAGAAAAAAAATATTTAAAAAATATAAGGAAACGTTAGAGCTTAAATAATAACAAAAGAGAGTTTTGTACTGCCTGATACTTTGAAAGTGTTACTGGGCCTCCCTACCTCCAACGAGGTGGGACATCATCATCCTACAACGCCCATTGCACATTCTAGCGTCTTCCCCAGAAAACAGCATTGCAGGCAACCAGGTGGTTATTAGTAAAAAGAAAGAAAAAAAAAACATTAAAAATAAAGATTAAAAAAAGGTGAGAAAGGAAAGAACAAATAACGCATCAGTTACATATTAGAAAAAAAATATTTAAAAAATATGAGGAAACGTTAGAGCTTAAATAATAACAGAAGA
Organism: Parasteatoda tepidariorum; assembly: GCF_982258835.1. Classification (NCBI taxonomy): domain Eukaryota; kingdom Metazoa; phylum Arthropoda; class Arachnida; order Araneae; family Theridiidae; genus Parasteatoda; species Parasteatoda tepidariorum. Next base: position 106,821,499 of record NC_141759.1, on the reverse strand, counting down.
AAAAATAAAAATATTTTCGCTTCACTAACAATGATCTAAAAGTAAGTTTTGTTTTTAAAACTGTTCGTTTTAATGGTTTATTTAACTAAAGCCTATTAGATAAAAGGAAGTTAAAAGAAAATAACATTAAATAAATATTCAATGCACTTTAACCTTATCCTTTTGTAAGAAAATTATTTCAAAAGGAATGAAACTTAACGAATCAAAAAGCTTTCAACACTCCTAATTTCTTCTAAACAAACATAAAAGAAAATATACTTACTGAGAATACTTACTGCACATCAACATAAGTAAAATAAAGCGTTGAGCTCAGATCATTTTTGTAGACTACAGTGCACATTTTATATTGTTGGAATTTTAATTTTACAAAATCATTGCCTTTTTTTTACGCATTCAATGGTGTATAAATTTAGAAAATAATTTTTTTATTAATATGTGCTTATTCTGAAGAAAAAAAAACTTTTTTACGCTTTTTTTTTGTTCTTGATTCTACATGAACATAGTATTTTAAGCTATGGAGGAAAGAAAAAAAAACAATTAACTAAACTAAAAATAAATCATGAAATTTAAGATAATTTATGTAGTTTTTCACTGTAGAACCTCTAACATGACAATTTTGTATTTAAACATTGAACATCTTTGTAGATATTGGTTATGAAAATGTTGCAATCACTTTAGTAATAAGCACTGTTTGAGCAAGTAGCTGAGGAATTTCTCTACAGTCAAATGCAAATAAATTATTAAATTTCAAAACATGATTAAGTTTTGAAATATAATGAAGTATAATCACCTGGAATCTCTTGCTTAATAAAAATTTATCCAATAGTACTTGTTTTAAATTTTAGGGTCACTCGGTATTTGCCTTTTACTACATTTTATGAAAAAACATAGCTTTTACAACTTGAAATAACATAAAAAAACATTTTTAATTTAATCAAAACAAGTTCTACAATTTAAGTAAGTTTTTTTTTCAAATCTATCGCATTTTTTAAAAATATTAATGCTGTAAAAAATCATAAAAATTTTAAATAATTAAGTACAAAACTGGTGAATTTTTTAAAAAAATTATGTAACAAAATAGTATGTTCAGTGTGTGAAAAATATACTGTTTCATATAATTTTCATATATCTTTATAGTTCTTTCTGTTTGGTACTGTTTTATTTAGCTTTTTTTAAAGCTTTAATAGAAGATTTAAGAGAAACTCAAAAAAATCTTTATTTGAATCTTATACAAATGGAATTTTTCATGTCAAACTTAATTTCAAAATAGTCATTTGTATAAAATAGTTATTTTGTTTACTAAGAAAATAAAAGTGATATCTATTACAAAAAGAAAATATCGTTTTAATAAATAAGGAAGAAATATCTCTATTTTTTTAAAAGAAAATCAAATTATTTTCTGCAGGTTAGCAAGCAAATCTTAAAAAGTTTATACAAACTTACAACTTTACAGACAGGAGGAAAGATTTATATTTTCTATAGAAGTTTAAGTATTTTTACTCAAAATATAAGAACTCAAAAATTATTGTAGAATCATTGTCCTCTCACAATAAAAACTATAGTTGTCACAGTCTGGCCTTTAAGGGACCTTTCCATATTGAAATATCAAATTATGTGATATGGTCAACATGATTAAGGGTGAAAAAAAAAAGATTTTGAAATCTTGAAGTAACTATGATTGCACAAATTTTGAAGTACTTGTAATAAAATTGTAAGCGCGAAATAAACGCGAACGAATGGGAACGCAATCGTAATAAACATGCAGCTGCTTTTGTTCTGACTGATCCATTCATTTTTAAGTGACGTCGGCTTCTCTTCAAATATTCTGGGGATAAATTCCAAACTTTTGAAAACAAAATAGTTCCTCATTATTTTCATAACTATCAATTAATGGATAGTCAGATTTTAGAAAATTTTTTAAATTTATGTTTTTCAGTCAAGATTGTGATCCATTTTGGTAAAATAAAATTTCCTCTCAAATGTCGGAATGAAAAATAATTTAGAACTACTTTTGAGACTTCAGCATACTCACTATTAGTGTTTTTAAATATCTGTCAGGAAACAATATTTAGTAACAGTATCTTTGTAAAAATACCTTTACTAAAAAGAAATATGAATGCTCAAGTGCTATACTTTTTCTACAAAATTTAATTTAAAACTGATGAAGGATCAAGTGTAAGTTTTATTTATATACAATATGCATTATGCTTTTAAGTAATTTATATTCTTAATTACAACGGAAAATATATCAAATTATTAAAACTTGTATACTCTTGTTTATAACATTCATAGCAATGCAAACCATGTCTTGAACAAAATTTTCTCTTACCAAAACTTCGGCTATTAAGGCAGAAGAGGTACTGCTGTTTTTGTTTATTAGTGCGCTATCTATGTCCAAGAATTTCACTTTTGCCAAATCCATACGTCACATCCGTTTACAGGGTGAACCCATTCATACATCCATTCATTCAACCACAGATCGTAATTTTGAGCTGAACCAGACTACGATCAGTTTCCAATTCAGTACCCCCAGAGGTTTAACTTGTTATGGGAACATGGAGGACATTGTGACCTGACAGATTTAACATGCACCAGTCACCACTTACTACACGGGAAGTCTTCGGCAGGTGAACTTGAGTCCAGCGTCCCGCCAACCAGGTTGTTCCGGTCTCAACATGACAATTGTGGTTATTTTCTTGAAGTGAAGTACTCTTTTGTCTACAAATGTGCAGCTCGTCTCACTTTAAATTTCGAAACACTTTTGGAATAATAAAATAGTTTATATTGACGTTTTTTTTTAATTTTTCGATGTAAAATAAAAATTAATCTTTGAAACTGATAATCTTTTGCTGTCACGTACTCTGAATATATATATTTAAAAAAGCTTTTAATCTTTTTTCTCTTTCAGTTCTTTAATCTTTCAATCAGAGGTTACTCAATTGTAAAAAGATTTAAATAAACTCGAAATGTTAAAAAAGAAAATTCGCAAAAGTTTTGTATTTTTGGTAAAACCAAATATACTCTGCCAATTAAAGAAAAGTATCTCAGTTAGTTGTTGGATGCTAATCTCTACATATAACAACCAATACAGTTCTTCGTTTCATTCTTAGTCTTCCACTATCGCACATTCTTTTTACGTCATATAATTTGATTTCAAACTATCATTTTCTCTCTTTTTTCCGATGTTATTATTTATTTATTAAATGTAGAGATTTAATTTAAATCTCTAGATTTTAAATTTGTAAACATACATACGTTACTTAAAATTAAATATCTGAATAAACTCGAAATGTTTAAAAAAAAAAGTGCCATATTTCCGTGTTTTTGGTAAGAACAAAACACTAAAATGCACATTAAAAAAAGAAACATTTTTATAGGTTGTTGGATGTTAATCTTTACATAAACCAATATATTTAGTTCTTCGTTTCATTCTCTGCCTTCTACTATTGCACACATGTTTCCTGCCTCATTCTTATAATTTGATTTCAAACTCTCATTTTCTCTTCTTTTTTTCGAAGTTATTATTTATTCGCTAAATGTAGAGATTCAATTTAAATCTCTACGAAAATCTCTTTAAATCTCAATTTGAATCTCTTCGAATGTGTAAATGTACACGTTACTTAAAATTTAATTTTATTTAAGGTTGAATTCGATAATTTTAACCTTTTCTTTCCAGATAAAAAATTAAAAAGAAAATTTATCTGTTAATTCTTTTCGAATTTAGTTTCCATGATTTCCGATTTTAATTTTTACTTTTCATTCTGAACTTTTAATGTTTTTAATTTTCTTTTCTTTCACGTAGCTTTTAAAAATCTTCACCTTATTAGTGCGTAAGAGAAAGTAAAATAAATGAATAAGAAATGGAAATAATGCTCTTTTTAGGTGAATTTCAGTTTTTAGTTTCTTGCATCTAATAATTTTATTTTAAATTACTTAACAACAACTGCAGCTGATTAGTGACAGCGAGTAGGGAACGTAACATTAATTATACTTTAAATAAAAGAAAATTAGTTTCTGACTTATTTTAAGAAATAGTCGATTTATTTTTAATTTTTTGAATAATATTTTTTCCGAACCGTGTATTTTAGTTTAGTGGAAACTATAGGTAATAGAAATAGAATTTCGAGGAGTCTTACTTTCGACCTTAATTTTAGATTTTTAACTACTTAAGGAGCAGACAAATTGTCACACATTTTTATGAACTATTCAATCCAGTATCTTAACTTTTGACCTCTTTATCGGTAGAAGTTTATCGGTAGATTGTTAGACAAAGTAGCTGTAGTCGAATAATCATCATCGAACGGTGGACCTTCTGTTGAAGTTTCCTTAAAGAAAACCTATTTCTTGACTTGGACTGCCAGTCAAATCTTGTTATATATTATTATCTCTTATTAAATCTTATTATATTACATGAATAAATTAACTAATTATATAATAATGATAATTTACGTAAATAAAATTGCAAATTATCATTACAATTATAATAAATAATAAAATAAAAAATAAATATCACTATGAAAATTGTGTCCACAGTTGGTGAACTTGGAGTAAACTCAAAATATTTTTTGACAGTTGAGGATTAATATTTAATTTTACCTAGCTTATTTAGTAATATTTGAAGTTGAAGATATATAAAATAATTCATATTTTTCATTAAAAAATAAACGTTAATGGAAATTAAAAATGTACACTTTATTAGTAATCGAAAAATTACATCGATTTAGGATACTATCGGCTTAAATTGAGAGTATCAAAAAGTGATTATCCAAATGCATGATTCAACTATGTGTAAATTTTTGTAGAAAAGAAACCTAAAATTAAAAAGAGGTGAGACAGGAAGGAACAAATAAGGTATAAGTTACATTTCAGAAAAATATTTTTAAAAAAAATGAGGAAACGTTAGAGCTTAATAATAACAGAAAAGAGTTTTGTACTGCCTGTTATAATAGTAAGAGCAGAAATCTTCACTATCTGCAGCACACATGGGCTTTTTCTGACAAAGAACTCTTTTTCGTAATTATATTAGCCACTATAAGAAGATGAAGAGATTTTTCGGTTCGTTTTCATAGGGTAGAAAATGAAACCTGAAATTGAGAATGCAGCAGAGTTGCACATAAGAGTGCAAGAATCTCACCGAACTCTGATCAGAAGTCACCCCCAACTATTTTCTCAAACATGTAACATGATTGGCGTTATCGCACGTTACGCACCGACGGCATGCGGAATGTCAGGGTGCGTAGCCAAATTATTCTACAAAAAATAAGCACCTTTTAAGCACTCAAGAAATACTTTTAAGCATTTAAAAAATATATAATTACGCAGGGTTGGAAATTTACGGAATTGTTAAAAATCATGAAATTTTGAATCCTGTAAAACGAATGTTGTTTTCATACGCTGCCAATACGCCGAAATAGATTGAGGCTGAATGAATTGTGAAAACGTTGAATGTGATGTCTTCTTGCATAATTCGAAGAGAAAATCAACATAGTAAAGGAAAAATATAATTTTGAAAAAGGGAAAATTAAGCACTTTTTGAAAAAACCCAATGAAAAAAAATCACCTCTAAAGGCTTTAAAAAAGCGAAAATAAACACCATTAAGCACTTTTTAAAAACGGTATCACCCTGAATGTGGTTGAATGAATTGTGCAAACGTTGAATAGAACAATGTGAAAAACACGCTTTCGCAAAATATGTGCCGAAAATCAATATGGTAAAGAAAAAGATCTCATTTTCGAACAAGGAAAATTAAGCACTTTTTAAAAACACCATTAAGGGATTTTAAAAAACGAAAATATGCACCTTTAAGCATTTTTTGAAAACGCTAAGCACCCTTTTAAAATACTAATTGTTGTTATAGTTGTAGTTCATTTAAGTCGCACTAGAGCTGCCCAATGGGCTATTGGCGACGGTATGGGAAACATTCCAGGATGATCCAAAGACTTGATCCTCTGAAGAGGGGATGACCTTCACGCGAAGCCGAGCACTTAACGGAAGAACAGTTTAACGAGGATCAATACCGCACACCCTCAGTCCCTACACAGACTAATCCAAGTGGTCAGACAACCCGCACACTGATCGCAGCCAGTGATGCTTGACTTCGGTGATCTGCTGAGAACCGTGTCTTAACGATCAGTCCACTGCGGCATTAAGTGAAATATATCTCTTTGTTTTCTTTTATTCATCACTGTTAAATGATTAGTCTCTTTCTTATATATACATTAATTTTAAATTTATTTTCCTATAATTTCTAACATTTGCTTTAACATGGAAATATACACTCATATTAGTTACACAATTCAGACGTGTAATGAAGTTGACATTGTATTGTAAAAAAAAAAAAAAAAAATTATAAAACTTAATTGAAACGAATAATGAATACAGAAATAGTAAAAAAGTTCATAGTTACTAGCACTGTTTCAATCCCAGAATTCCAAGAAGAAATGGCGATACGTCTTCTATTGATCTGTAGCAAATGCTAACTTGGAAACTGAGATATGACTTTATTCGGTATGAATCATCACAGAAAAGCTACAATGCCAATATTCAAGGCCACGTGCGCTGGATCAACCAAATTAAAAGTCTGAAATAATTTTGTTAACTACATCTATTTGGAATCCTGGCGATATAGTTGGCTACTTTTAAGGAAAATAATTCATTAAGATGCAGCAAGCATTTTATTTTTTTTAATTCTCTTTTCAATTTTGAATACTTACATTTTAATGTAATATAAAAATTTAGTGTGATATAGACAACTAGGAAAGTTTAAAAAAAATTTTTTTTTTACTTAGCAATAATATAGGTTTTTGTCATTAACTTTCTTGATTTTTTGAAATTACATTTACTATTTATTACTGCTTAACGACAAAAAGATTTTTAATAAAAATATTATTAGATAATGCTATTATTAACGCAAGTTAAAAAGAGAGCAAAATATCTCAGTGTTTTATAATTAGCTTCTTTGATTTATTTCTTCGTATTGCATGAAGCTTATTTTCACAGGAATTTAACTTTTAGAAGAAATGTTAAGAATAAATATTAAATTTATCATATTCCAAACAGAAAATGCTGCTATTTCAATATGGACCTCATTAATGGAAAGATTTTGTACTTTGTTTTTTTTGCGCTTCACATTCAAAAATCTACATACAAATCGTTAAGGGGTGGGGGGAAAACGTTAACGTAAGACAAACGTTTTGCAAAATCTCTCTATTTCACTGTATAGCAGACAACTGTTTAAATTAAACAGTTAAGGATAATGTTAAATAAAACAGTCAAGGATAGGTTAATGCTAGGCTGGCACTGCGTGTATGACGACACCATCTATTGGTAGAGAGACTGACGTATGCGCAACGTTTGACGTTGCAGTGTGACAGTGTTGTTGCACGCCGAAGAGAAGGTGGTCACACAAGTTATCGTCCACCACAGAACATGCTGGCGAGTAAGCAGGAACAACGAGTTTCAGTTGGAAACGCTGGAACATACACCGTACAGCCCAGACATTTTACCATGTAACTTTCATGTTTTTTTGACCTCTAAAATAAGCTATTCGCGGACATCGTTGCATTGGGATAAATGTGCAAATGTTTTTGTGACTATTTTTGAGTATGTGTACTATGTATAATTACATTTGTGAGTTATCAAAATCGTTACCGCTACTTTACACTAGTGACCGGGCTTCATTTGATTGCCCCTTATAGTTTAATATATATTTAAAGAAAGTTTTCTGAAATTCAGTAACAAGTTAGAGGTTTGGGAAATAATATTTATAAGCCAGGAAAAACAAAAACTCTCTAACGTGTCAAGAGAGAGGGCTGTTCGATTGTCGGAGGTAACAGAAAAAACTTGAATTGTAATTATTAGATGCAGGAAGTCGTCATCAGGTTGTCAAACAAATCTACAAGTCTCACTTTCATCACTGGTGATTCTTTAGATTTCGACAGTGTAATGTGTATATGTTTCGCTTCATTATTTTGCTAAATTTTTTACTTTGTTTTTGACAAGCTTTCCAAAAAAATATGCAAAGATGGGTCCTTATCAAACACCCTGCATAATCACCCGGTGATGAACAGCTTATTAAACACGATTAACTTATTAACCATTATGAACAGCTTATTTAATATAATAAATAATATTTTAATCATATCAGAAAAAAAAATCAGGTTCGTAAAATTTAGAATTTACTGCTAAAAGTGTCAGAAGCAGTTATACTGCGCTAAATACAAATGTTATCACGAATACTTCAATCAGCGAAATCAAATGATGACATCAACTATGGTGGGCATGAAAGAAGGTGAAGCTGGTAAGGTTGCACGAACGATTGTCTGTCATGATTAGTTTGCCTGGAGCTATGTGTAAATCAGGAGATACAGCGCTCACCTATCAGTTGATAATGATATGTTGACTCGGGTTCGAATCCCAGTGATAGCGGCTGGAAGACTAATCCCTGCACTACTACACTATCACAGTGCTGTTGTAGACAGCAGAATCCCCTTGCGAGTCTGGGTAACGGGGAATGACTTTTATCGTATTCCTCTTCATATAGCGCAAATGCAGCTAAAATCCATCGAAAATTCTGCCATGAAAGCTGATTTATTCTAATGCTTGATACAAGAGTTCTCTCTCGTCTTCTGCGTTGGGCTCAAAATCACATTGCTAAGGAGTTGAACTTTGAGCCAAAAATGCAAAACTTTGGTCGGCTGTTCAACGCTAGTTTTAAAATTAAATGTTACAAAAACTAAATTTACCAACGAAAGCACGTGCTTCTTTTTTATGCTTTTACTTTCAAGAAGTAATTGTTTCATCTCATAATGACAAGCTCTAAAATGACAAGCGAGTTCAAATAGTTGCCGGATAAGTCAGGGAATAAAGAATCCCTTAAAGGCAACTCATGGTGAAATCACATCGATAGATGATGGACACTAGTCCTGATCACTCTGATGAAGTCTCAGTGGTAGACAGATAACGAATTTGAGTATCTTTGTGTTTAGACAGATTTTCGTGCTTTTCTTCACTGTGTAACGCAAATGAGAGTGAGTTCTCAACGAATGTGAGTTTGTCCCTTTAATTATTCTATCTTCAAAACGCGGAACCGATAGTCACGTGCAGTATTCTAAAAAGTATCCTTCATCGTTCGTATTCTAAAAAGTGTTTGCTCTTAATAACCAGAAATACTTTTTTTTCTTCATTTTTAATCAAATTGACAAGAATTGACTTAAGATACGTATGCATGAAAACTTACATTTATAGAAAAGAGAAGTTTTCTTGAGTATTTAATAGAGCAAGTAAGTAGAGTATTTTTTTTCTCTCGTATGCCTGTTAAGGCAGAGGGGTGAGATTGATCTTGTTTTCCAGTGACGCCATCTATGGCCAAGAATTCGACTTCTGCCACACCCGTTTGTAGGGCGGACCCATTCATTCATCCGCAGATCGTAATTTTGACCTGAATCAGAGAACGATCCATCTCCAATCCAGTACCCCCAGAGGTATTGATTTGTTATGGGAACATGGAGGACTTTGAGACTCGACAGATTTAACGTGCATCAGTCACCATTTCACTACACGGGGAGTCTTCGGCAGGCGGGGTTCGAACCCACGAACTCTTGGTCATGGGCCCAGCACCCTACCTACCAGGCTATCCCGGCCTCAATTGAAATGTTAATTTTTTGCTTTATGAAAATTATATCTTTTATTGATATTAAATCACACTTATTCAAAAAGAAAACATTGGCAACAATTAAATTAAAGTTAGCATGTGAATAAATGCAAAACGCGCCGAATTACATTAAACGATAAAGATGATAGCGTGGCAATAGGAATAGTAGACAAAGAATTTAAGATTTCAAAATTAAAACTTGCAGGCGATTCTAAATTACTTTGGCAATTTGCCAGATGTTGCTCTAAAATGAAAGTAAAACTAAATCAGAATTGAGAATTCAAGAGAATTTTTATTCAAGAGAGTTCTTATTTTTTATTCCTTCGATAATAATGTTTATCACATAATTTTTAAAGCTTCTTGAATTTTATGAAAGCTTATCGCATACGCGCTTGCAAAAAGGGACATTTTATGCATTTGTAAATTGTAAAGTTTACTGACCATTTTCTCTCGGATAAGAGCCAGCTTTTATAAGAATACGAAGGCTGCTCCTTAAAACCCTGACTTGGTGTCAATTGGCTTACTTGGTCAAACTTGGTAACAATTTAAGATAGTAATAATGCTAATTTTCAATAATTTAAACTCAAATGATAATGTATGGACGCCGACCTCAAGACGTTTTACCAGGATATTTTTGTTATAACTATTTTCCAGCATACACTTTAATTCATGATTTTAATTATTTATTTGCAGAATAAATTAACAATTCAAAATAATAGTCTTTTTTTCTGGTTAGTATATTCGAGGATAAGGATTTATTATTTTTATTATTATTATTAAACTCCCGAACTAAAACTTGAAGAAAAAAAAATCTGCCACAATAAGCTCAATCAGTTAAGATTTCTTAGCTTACAAATATTGGAAACCGCTGCGTCTACGCCATGTCCTAAAAATAATCTTTGACAGTCTCAATAAATTTGAATTTTCGTGTTGTACTTCTACATTAGAAAATTTATAGAATTGCTTGGTATCAAGTATTTTCCCAGGAAAATGATACATTCGCAGCGTAAATCGATATAATTTCTATTTCTGAAAATACGTTTCATTTTCTTTACAGTGCTCTCTCTCTCTCTCGTATGCCTGTTTAGGCAGAGGATTGCGATTGTTCTTGTTTTCCAGTGGCGACTTCTGCCACACCCATACGTCACACCCGTATATTAGGCGGATCCATTCATACATTCACAGATCGTAATTTTGACCTGAATCAGAGAGCAATTGATCTCCATTCCAGTGCCCCCAGAGGTGCTGATTTGTAAAATTATTGTTTTTGATTTAAATTAAAAAATTTTGAAATTTTTTTTCACAACCTTTGTAGGAGACCAGATATTTTAATGAGCATGTAATGCATTAATATTGACTATTCCAGAATGCATATTTGTGAACTCATATCTATTCAATCTAGCATCTTGACTTTTAGTCTCTTTATCGGCAGTAGCTTCGTAATATCAAAATATAGAAGAATAAATTCTTAAGACATTTAACAAGACAAAGGAAAGCAAGCTGAAAGGGACTACGAAAGCAGTACCGAGATTGATGACTAGTAGCGAGCAGGACTTTGTGCTCTCTAATTGATAAAAGAATAAATCCAGGTTTTAAATTCAGTATTTTAAAGTAAATTTCTTCAACTTACATTTTTCTGGAAGCTACATTATTGGAGAAAAAATAAGATTACATATCATATTGATAGTTTCATTATTTATTCATTGCAAAATTATATTTTCTTTAGTTTACACAAAATGTAAAATCCATTTTTATTTAAAAAAAAAGATTTTAAATTAAGTTTAAGAAAAATTTTTCAATGAAGGCCAAAAAAACGAGATTTCAAGCAAATAAACAATCCACACTATGGATTTTGGGACGAAAACAATGAAAAGATGTAAATTCTAGGAAAATGCAACTTTTCGAGGGTAAAACCAAACGGCTTGTTTGAAAGTGGAGAACATGAAGATAATTTGCAACGCATGCCTTCATTCCCAGCTCCGGGGATTAACATGCGAGAAAAATAAATCTTTTGTGGAAATAACAAAGGAGTCCCTAATGGGGAAAATTGAGATTTTCTTAGATGGGCTAGAAGAGATTTATTGTCTTCTAAAAATTATATAAAGATAAAATTACTGAAATTTCACATTTCCAAGGTGTAGGGTGGACTTAACCCACCCTGACCATTAACTAACCTGTAGTTATTCCAAATATTAAACTATAATTTGTGAATTTTCCGTTATCCGTCAGAAATTTCAAAACTATCAACTAATTAGGGTGGCGAATAAGAGACTTACTGTAATGTTGACTAATAGACCCTGGGCCAAGAGCGTTTATCATTCAAGTTCGTTCCCATGAAAAAGGGGCAACTTTAATTTTCATTTAAATAAAATAATATGTTTCGTAATATTTTATTACGCAAAATTTAAAGTTCAATAATTGCACATTATTTTATATGGTCTTAAAAAAGTACGAACTCTCTGAAACAGAAATTTCTGTACAAAAAAAATCGAGAAAACGAACTTTGGATTCTCCAGCCATTAAAATTAATTTCTTTACGGGGAAAAAAATTGCCCTCCTCCATCTTACAGCGATATTTCTTTTTTACAAGATATTGATAGTGTAAGCAGTAGTGATTCACATCGCATGCTTGATAATTTTTTTTATCTTGCAAAAACTTTGACAAAGACACGCATTCTTCCTGAGTGGACTGGTTTCAATACTTTGATGTGTAAAGATGAATGTTTGGAAAAAACAAAGGTAGGAGATACTTGCCAATTCTTGATATGAATCCAACAAACATGTCATCTATCAATACTGTACTTCACCGCAGTATTGAAATTGCCAACAGCCTTCAGTTGAAAAGTGTTGTCCTTGTGATGGACCAAGCAATGTACTCTAAGGCACAACAAATACGTTGGCTAAATCAGGAGTTTCATGAGAGACTCATTTTGCATTTAGGAGCATTTCATACGTCAATGGCTTTCATGGCTGTCAATGGAAAGCGATTCCAAGATGCTGGATTAAGTGATATTTTAATCGAAGCTGGAATTGTTTCTCAAAGCTCTATAACTCGGGTCATCAATGGTCATCATTATAATAGAAGTATTCGGGCTCATAAGTTACTGTGTGAAGCGTTGGAGCGATTTCAAGCATTTTTTGATTCTCATACTGAGGAGGAAAGTAGTAGAATTTCAAACATCATTGAAAATTTTTCTAGTATATTTCCTACAGGATCATCAGACAGCTTTTTGATGAATTCCGAATTGGAGGAATTTTTTAAAAATTATGATGCCTTTATATTGGAAAAAAGTTTGCTTTGTCCAACGTTTGAGTTATGGAGTTCCAACATTGACATGGTCAAGACACTTTTGCTTTTAATTCGAGCTACACGAGAAGGAAATTGGAACTTGCATCTTTCTTCAATCAATTCTATGCTGCCATGGTTTTTTTTGCCTACGATAGAGTGAATTATTCTCGCTATTTGAGTATTTACTTTTGTGAAATGATGAATTTAGAAAATACTCATCTAGATATATATAATGAGTTTCTAAAAGGAAAATTTTCTGTACAGCAGCAAGATAATTGTGGTTTTACCAAAACTGCGTGTGATCAAGTAATTGAACAAACATGCAACAGAGACACAAAAACGAAAGGACTGGAATAACGTGCAATGAAGGAGCTCACTTGAATGTGAAAAAATGGATGGTAAGAAAAACCACAGTCATTCTAAAAAGGAATTAGATTCTTCAAGAATAAAACAGGATGAGCTTAATGTTAAAACTGCATGTGATACGATCTGTTCGATGTGCAATCCCTTTAAAGATAATGTAAATGATAGTTTTCTTCTAAATATTGCATCTGGCCACATTACTTCTGATCTCATAATGTCAGAAATGCATATGATATAGGAAAAAATTATTTTACTTCATTTGTATCTGAGAGACTCACTACTTCTAAAACCAGTTCTTTTTTCACTCCCATAAAATTCTTAAAATTGAAAACTTTCTCAGATATGGACAAAACAATTAAAATTAAATTACAATCTGAAACTTTAGCTCTTAAAAGTGACAAAACATTGCTACGTCGTATTGTAATGATCTCGAGATGTCAAAACATTGATTTGCGTGAATTGATGAAATATAGTTTAAATCCAATACCATATGCCTTAGCCAACTACGATGGAAGCAAAATGAGAACAAATAAAGCCACCCTAGCCCATTATATTGAATCACTATCCCCAAATTCCATTATCACTGACCAAAGCACACTACCATCCGATTGTGCATTAATAGTTGATGGCATGGCTCTCAATGCAACAACTACAGTTTTCATCCAATACTTTTGGAGAATTCGCTTTGATTTTATTGAAATCTTTGGTTATGCTTACTTAGGAGTTTAAGTGCAGCCGAGTAGATTTTGTTTGTGACCGCTACCCTGAGGCAAGCATTAAGGGGACGGAACGAGAGAGAAGATCTTCTGCTGGAGTTCAAATCGTCAAAATTAATTATGTTAATCAAAAGCTGCCAAAGCAAATGAAAAAATTTCTGGACACAATAAAGAAGAACTTGTAAAATTTTGTTTTAAATTTTGGCAAACTCAAGATGTAGCAATATTTGAAAACATCATAATTTTCATTGCCCATCGAAATCTTTGCCACTCTTTACAGAAAGATGAAGGCATAGTTTGTGTTCAAAATGTATCTGAATTAAGTTGTGACCATGAAGAAGCTGATACAAGACTCTTTTTACGTACTAACCATGCTTCTCGAACACACTGCAATATTATTATTAGAAGTGCAGATACAGATGTTTTTATTTTAGCTCTGTATTTTTCAAAAGACATCAAATCCCATTTGTACATCATAAACAAAACAGCAAAAGAGCTTAAAATAATAGATATAAAATTATTGGCCAAAACCTTTACGAATGATGATGAGAAAGCAATTCTCTCCTTATTTTTTTACCAGGTGTATTTACTTTTCAGTGTTGTACAGTACTAATCTAACAGTACTCGTTGCATGCAGTATGCATGTGAGCATCTCTTATGCAATTCTATCTGTATCACTCTGTATCTTACTTTAAAATATGATAAGATTCCCTCATCACTATCTACACTAAAATAATCGCAAAGTTTATTCCATTCAATATGGCCCGCGAGGAACTGAAAAGGAAAGAAAACAAAAACACACAAAAGTGTGCCAATTCGAATGTTTCAACTTGTAACCTTTTCTGGCCATGCATCAACGTATTGTTATTAAAATTTTTGAGGAAAAAACTTTTAATTCAAAAAACTTTTGGAAACAAAAAATATAAATACCAAACTTTTTCACATTCATGACATAAGTTGCAATAGCAAAAATAAGTAATTTTTAGAATTACTTCTCACACAGCAAAATATTCAATATAATTATAAAACAAAAATATAATTGTCTCCATTAAAAAAAAACTAATTCGAAAAACTGAATTATATTAATTATAAATAAAAAGTTCAATTGTTCTAACTATTGACTTTAAGTAATTTATTTTAAATATTAGTGCTCAGATTTGCAATTTTCTAAGTATTTCATATGAAGGTTTAAGATTATTTTAAAATTGTTGAGGTCTATAAACTATAAAAAAAATATAACTGGACAATTTAAATAGAACTATTGATTGTTAAAAACAAATAATTAAATATTTGTAGATTAGCTTACACTTTTTTTTATATAAAACAAATATATTTTTTTTTACAAATTTATATAAGACTTAATAAATTATTGAAATTATGTTAGTTTCTTTAAATAAATCAAGGTGTTTGTAATTTAAAAACACCATTCGCTTTTTTAAAATTTTGTTTCAAATTTGCATTTTAAAACATGCAAAATCGTATTAAGTACAATTCCCATTTTTGTTATGCAAAACCTAAATATTCTGAACTGAACATATGAGCCAATTTCAACGTTATATGAACAAAAACATATATATTAGAGCTTTAAGTCATATCAGAAATCAATGCAACTGTGTATCCTTTCATATTTCTGATTTCTCCATTAAAAGAAAAAAAAACATGTTTAAAAGCAAACTTTGAAATAAATTTGTACATTTTATAAAATTTATCTGTGTAGTTTAGAATGATGAACAGTTAAGAAATATATAATATTCTTATAAAGGATTAAATAAACGGAGATGTTATTTGGTTTGATACAGCTTGATTCCTTAAGAAAAATTGAATCGAAAAAAAAATTATATAATATCTTCAATTAAATATCTCATAGGAATAAGATAAAAACTGCTTTTCCTTTCTATTACAAACTGAAGGTAAAAAGAAAAATTCTTTGATTTTTGCACTCAAATAAAGCAAATGTTGAACAGCCTTCATTTGGATTCATTTTATGTAAGCGTAGCAATGCTTCCAATAGGATCAATTAACTAAAGTTTGGGATTTCAATACTTGTTTCTGAAATTCTTTTTTATTCTGTATAAAGGTAAACTCTCTAGTTTTGAAGTGTCTTAATCGACATTCATTTAAAAATCTCACCTCGTGTGATGATCTGTGTTTTAGTAAATAAAATTACGCCAATTTTCAAACATTTTCACTTTAATTTGGAATTTTGAAATTATATTAGTGAAAGTTATCACAATTTTTATTCATTGAAATAATCTACAATTAATATTTGTATTAGAAGCTTTGTTAGTTACTGAAGTAGTTTTTAATTTTTAAAAAAAATTCTTTTTATTTACCTTTATTTCTCTTGAAAGAAATAATCGTTCAATACTATATTGATATCTTTTGCGTTTTAGTAAAAACATAACTGACTTACTTTGGATGCACAAATGCTGTTTCACAAATATTCTTTTACGCAAAAAAAAAAAAAAAAAAAAAAACATGTTTCTAAATTGTTTTTTCTACATCAGAAGCTATCTCAGAAATCAGTGCAAGAGCAGTGTATGTCTATTTGGATTAGAGAAATTTAATAATACATTAAATAAATGTCTTGCACAAGAAACTATGATACCACACAAAAATTTTAAAACTCTTAAAATTTCTTTGTTAAGTAATTCTGACGCAATTTATGAATCTTCAATTCAGAATCTCCTATTCAGAAAAAGGAAAGCCATGTAAATATCTATTTTTCAACATAACTGTGTCGTGTAATCGGATGACACAAAGTTTTTATTCAAGCCGTGAGAATGACTCATGGTCAATTTTGGCATTCAAAAACTAATCTAATTAATAATCAGATTAGTAATTTAAAATCTCAAATTTGATTTTAGAGTGGATTGAATAGTCTCCCTTTAAAAAGTGATTCAATCTACAGGAATCAGTGTGTACTGAAGCCTAGTTCAAATCAATGATATAACAATTATATGAATGAAAATTTTATGAATTTAAATCATAGATATAGCATTTAATATTTTTTTATACTTGTGTATTTCAACCAAAACCATATGCACAAAATTCAAATTTTTTAAACAAATAAAAGTTAATCAGATTCCTTCAGATTTTATAAATATATTCAAATATATTTATAAAATTTAAAAAACAAAAACATATGACGAGTATTTTAAAGTCTTAGAAAAATGAAAATTACTAATAAGTAAAAATGAATATTTGGCATTTCAACTTTAAAACTTCAAAACTTTTGAAAAAAAAAAAAGATAACTTCCACTTTTTAAAGGTTAAGTACTTATAATTTTAAAGACAAAGTTCAACTATGAAAGTTGAAACTTTCCTAACAGTTGAACTAGTATTTACTATGACTCATTTAGCTGCATTTGCTCCCACTAACTAAAATTATTCTATCTGATTAACTAACAACAAATGTTGAAATTAAACTGATTCAAAGATTCTAAAAATTCGTATAAATTTTTTTTATTCATAGATCATATATTATTCATAGGCATATTTTCAGTGTTCAAATGCCTTGACTTTATGTGTTAAAATATATTTTTTAAGAAATATATTTCAGTACAAGTATGAATGATTTAAAATGATAAACCTGAAACTCATAAATCAGTAAAAAAAATTATAAATAATTGTAATTAATATTTTGAAAAATAGATACAAAATTAATAAAATAATAAATGAATTAAGTAAATAAATTTTAAATGTGAAACGAATTAACCCTTAACAGACCGCTCTCTAAGCGGAATGGCGAGACCAAGGCTACTAATTTGGTGGTAAAAATCATTTTATAATCTTTACCACTCCTTACTATTTTTAAATATTTATATAATCTTAAAAATTTGCATAATTAATATTGCAATTGATCATTACAATAACTTAATTAATTGTAAAGTAAATTTTCATAATAAAAACTTTATATCCACAAATGATGGAGAAGAGTAAACTTGAAATATTTTTGGACAGTTAAGGGTTAATATTTAATTTCATCCAGTCAGTTTAGTAATATTTGAAATTCAAAATATATACTATAATACATATTTTTTTTTTATCAGAAATTAAATGTTTATAGAAATAAAAATTTATATTTTAATGGAAAAATAAGGTAAAATGTTGTTTATTCCTACTTTGTTTATTTTCTAACAAATTATGTGTTTGAGTTGCATTAATTGATTTTTTTAAAAAAAAAAAAAGAAAATTTTAAGGAGAATGGAAGAAAGAAAATTAATGTTTACGATTCAATGAAATAAATTTATGAAAAAAATGCTTAAAACTGTAGTTTTGCCATTTGCAAACTGTTAATTCAACTTAAATTAATGCACTCGAATTGAGAGTTAAAAAAAAAAATCTGACTTGCAAACATATAAAATTTTTCTTTGAGGATATACATTTGAACTTATTTGCATACAATAAGAAGTTTAGACAATTCGAAACTGAACTATACAGATAACAGCAACATAAAATTGTAAGGTAGGACAACATAAAATTGTAACATAATTTAAAAGAAAAACAATTATATTTAGTTTGCATTTATTTATTTATTTTTCTCATTTTTTTTTTTTTTTTTTTTTTTTTTTTTTTTTTTTTTATATAATTTTTTTTAGTTATTATTTTTTTTTACTTTTTTTTCTTTATTTTTTTTTCTTTATTTTTTTTTCTTTCTTTATTTTTTTTTCTCATTTTTTTTATTTATTCTTTTCTTTTTTTCATTTTTTGTAAACTTTTTTTTTTCAATTTTTTTATGCAAACTGTTAATTTTATATACAATTATATCAACAAAAAACACATCATGCAAAATACGAATAATTCGTATTGAGTAGAATTTAAGAGTACTATAAAACAATAAAATTTTAGCTATCACTAAAAGTTCAATCAAATCTATCCCCCTCAAATCCTGCTAGCTGCCTCACCGTGGCAAGGGGGTGCCACTGGCCGGAATGGGCGAAGTACGTCGGGAGCTTAGCTGCTGGTAGGGCCACCCTAGGCGTGAAAGCCATTCTATTATGCCCAGCTAATGCTAGCAGGTGAAACTATGAAGCTAAATCAGTCTTCTACCTTTGGTGCTCCAGGTCACTTTCGGCCAACAGAAGCTGTAACACTTTTCCCTGTACCATGAGTCTGAGTCTAGTTCATCAAATCCATTCAGAATTGAGATGAATCCATTCAGATTAATAAGATCCTTGGCAAGTCTATCTTCCTGCTCTTTTCCGTCATCACTTTCCATCTGAGGCCACTGTCTCTGTCAGTTCTCACTTTTCCTCACTTATCATCATTATAGTTGGCCAGACGGCCCAATGTGAGCCAATGCCTTCCAAAAGGTCATGCAACCAGAAATGCCAAAATGCCATGCAACCAGAAATGCCAAAATGCCATGCAACCAGAAAAAAGTTAACTGCCATTGAGTTCTTTAAGTGCTCACCTTCCATTTGTTGATCTTTTTATTAAGCAGAGGAAGCACGTATTAGAAAGATCCTTGGCTTGTCTGTATTTCAGTTCTTTTTCTTTTTTTTTTCTTCTTTAATCACGAATCGGTTTTCTCCAGTACAAATATCTTTATTTTACAGGAATGAACCTGTGAATTTTCATGGTTATTGACGAATCGATCAATTTTTAGTCTTCGTCACTACAGCCCAGAAGAGTCCAGGGCCGTCCTGGTCAACTCCGTCATCACTTTCAATCTGAGACCAGTTTGCATCAAAAGCCACTGTTCTCTAGTTTTTCTCAGTTTACACAGTCACCTCCTGACAGGGCGACTTCTTTCCCTGGTGCCAAAGGGTTGACAAGTAGTTTCTTACCAGGCCATCTTATCAAGCCATTTTATCATCATCATAGTTGGCCAGACAGCCCAATGTGAGCCCATGCCTTCCTCTGAAGATTTCTCCATAACGACTTCCGCTTTATCTTTGATCTCCAATTCTTTTCATTAATTGTGAGAAAATCAGATTCAACTGAGTCAGCCCATCTCAACCGCTGCCTTCCCCACTTTCTTCTTCCAGTGGGTCTAAAAAGTAGTATCTTTTTTATAGTGTTGTTATCACTCATTCGAATCACATGGGGGATTCAATTCAGTCTATTTTCACGTATTAAATAATATCAGGTTGTTTATAAGTCTTGTAGAGTTCAAAGTTAACTCTCCTTCTCCATTTATTGGCCAGTTCCAAACTATCTTATATAGTATGCCTCAATGATTTCGATGATGGAGGGCTCTTTAAAATTTTTGTAGAGATCACTGTCAAAAAATGTTTCCCATACGCAATTTCATTTCCAGGGCCGCAACTTCCCCTAAAATGTTTTTTTTCACAGACCAAATGACAATAATAAATTCATATGAATTCATATTAACTATTCTTGTTTCCTTGTGAACATTTAGATGTAAGTCATTTTATGTTAATTGAAGTCATTTTTCTATCAGACAATAAATATTAATAAAATAAGACACAAAAATAAGCAAATAATAAAATAAGCACAATTCTTGAAATTAAGTTAGAGAAGCCATTCTTAAAGATAGCAAAAAAGGCCATGGCTAAATGTATTACAAATATTTTTTAAAAATGTGGTGTGATAGCACAATAAACACATTTAACATTTTGTACTCTTAATATTACATCACAGTTTTATACAACAGTCAAAATTTCCACCATGTTTGCAAGCCAATTATTAAAAAAAAAATGAAGAAATAAATGAATACATAAATGAATAATTTTCTTGTAAAATTGACCAATGTATAGAAAATTTATCTCCTGAAGCTAAATGCAAAACATTAAAAAATATTCTGAAGAAAAATTAAAATTCTAGGAAAAGAAAATTTAAAAAAAAATTCCACAGTCTATTTTTTAAGAAATTATCACATTCATCAATACGGATGTTTTATTCCGTCTAAGAATTTTTTTTTAACAAAAGGGAAAAAAGAGATACATTATTTAAAGGACTAAAGTCCTCCAAATATATATTTTTTCAAAAGGAAAAATTTATATAATGACAAAAAAATTGAGTAATTTTTTTTCTTTTCTTTTTTTGTTGAGTGAAACTTTTTTTTGTTTCACTCAGTGCATTTTTCTTTCTAATGCAATGCATTGTTTAACAAGCTAAATGAATGTGATAATTTACAAGATTGATTTTGAAAGGACTATTAAGTGTACTGAAATATATTAATAAGTAACTTTAAATGTAAAGTTACTTAGAATTAACTTTAGATAAACTTTAAATATAAAGAACTTTAAATGTAATAAACTTTAGATAAACTTTGAATCAATTACAATTCAACATCTGGTAATAAACAAAATATATCTTAGAATGTTAGAATGAATTTGAATAAAGTATAGCAGTACTTAACCTTTTCATAGTTTCTGGTACCATTTTTAAAGATTGATGCAACTAAAAAAAAAACTGCAACTGAATTGTTAAACTCAAAAATCTTTTCCTTCTTAGAAATAAAAAATAATTTGAGGGGCTGAAATACATTTAAAAATATTAAATGGATATCAAAAGTAATAAAAAAATTTTCATTTATTAAAGTACTTTTTAAATCCAAAAGAATGAGTCACATCTAGAAAAAGCATGTAACTTGTAAAGCAAATTTAGAATCAAAAAACCAAATGCAATTATAAATCAGCAGTGTAGGCAAAAAAATTTATATTAAAAGATAGAAATAGTGAATGCCAATATTTGATCAAGAGATTTTATTGAGTTGATGCATCTTGCTTTATTAAACCCCTCGTCTTATCGCTTTTAATAATAATCAGGATCTATAATTTTCAGCATAAGGATCATTATGAATGTGTTACGTAATCAACTTATTATTTTTTCCCCTCTCTCTTTAGCAAGAGCTTGTAAAAATTAGGCTTTATGTTTAAAGATTAGATTTCTAATTCAGAAAAATCTGATATTAATTTACTTCTTACGTTATATTTTTTCTTGAAATATTCACGAGATGAATACATTAATAAATAACCTCTCAAAATGTACTTTTTTCCCATTTTTTAATAAATAATGTCAATTTAATTCCATAAATTAGAAAACCTTTATACAGAATAAAATAAATTATTGTCGAAAGGAAATTGACTGTGAATTGAAAAACTGAACAATAGCGTAATCGAAAAAAAATGTTTTTTAAAAGTTAATAGCTATTCCAGATTAAATAGAAATACTCAAATATAAATTTACAATAAATTTAATTAAATTACAATAAACTCTCAATAAATTTACTTACATTTCAATCACTGAAAAAATTTAATTTCGATGTCAAAAAATATTTTTTATAATGAGGCAATCAAATTCAATACGTGAATTACCAACAAGAATGTTTTTTAAAGAGCTCGAAAAAAAAATCTAAATTAATGAGGCGAATTTTACATTCATTTGAATCTAATTTGAATTAATGTGATTTAAAAATTAATACTCTTTAATTAATGTAAACTAATTAAGTTAATTAACTATGATACATAAATGCTATGATTAATTATAAATTTAAAAAAAAGGAGTTTAATCCCTGGGTAACATTCACACTTCATTCACACACTACACACATACATCATTAAACTGCCCTTTCATTCAGACTTGCGGGCCTTTAGAGGCCGCGCCAGCGGTCTAGATTCAGTCGACTTACGGGCCTTTCGGCCGCGGCAGAGGCGCCATTCAAGCAATGACAGGCACTCCCCCAAAAAATAATAAAGTCCGCCCACGATTTATAAGATCAAGTTTTAATTGTTTAATTTAAGTAATTAAAATGTAAGTAATTTATGAAAGTTTATTATGATACTTGATTATTATATTGTGATTAAGTTATGAATAAAGATTAAGGTTACAATTTCATACTCCTTTTAAGTCCAATTTTTCGCTTAGTAACATGCCTAAATGATAAGATTTGAGTGTCAAATATAAATTCGAAATGCATTTAATTTTATCTTCATCATTAGATTTAATATCAAAATTTACAAAAACTTGTTTAATTTAATTTTATTTTAAGCAACAATATTCAAGCATTTGAAGATTCTTTTGTAAATTACAACAGTTTTGTAAATTGACAGTCCTCCAAAGTTCATTATTTAATCAAATATTTTTTGTGAGAAGAAACAATGTTGGAAACACGTTTTTTTTCTTTCTTTTTTTACATAAAATTCCAAAAGTGAAACACTAAATAAAAGTAGTCGTAAACAACAGTCTGCATTAATTTTTTTTTAAATCAAGATTTTAGTTTTTGATAAAAAGAAATTTTTTACATTCACTGATTAAACACACTGCTACATTTGTGTATTTAGTCGTTTTCTGCTTTAAAATATTAGATTTCTAATTCAGAAAAATCTGATATTAATTTACTTTTTACGTTAAATTTTTTCTTAAAATATTCCCGAGGTGAATACATTAATAAATGACCTCTCAAAATTTACTCTTTTTTTCCATTTTTTAATAAATAATGTCAATTTTATTCTATAAATTAGAAAACCTTTATACAGAATAAAATAAATTATTGCCTAAAGGAAATTGACTGTGAATTGAAAAACTGAACAATAGCGTTATCAAAAAACAAATGTTTTTTTAAAAGTTAATAGCTATTCCAGATTAAATAGAAATACTCAAATATAAATATAAAACTATGTTTCCTAGTACAAAAATCCATAAAGGAATGAACTTAAAGTAAGACTGTTCACCCTACTTCAAAAAAGTAAAACCAGTTATAAGAAACTGTTTGCATCCTATTTATTTCATTTACTTATTTTTGAATTTCCTACAAAAAAATTCTTACACCCATTAATTAAATGCACTGTTCCGCATGCATATTTAATCAGTCTATCAGGACTCAAACCTGGAAAAAAGATTCTATGTGTTTTCCGTGTACACAATATATTAGGAGGAATCACACAATCACTAGGCTATTGAGATATTGAGACCTAATATTAGTCTAGTTATAGTATTTTTAATTGCTGAAAAAATTTAAGGAAAACAGCTGAACATACTTAAAACAAATAATGCTACAGTAAATGAAATAGTTTAGTTTATCTGAAATATCATTTTTTAAAAAACTCATTTATTGCACTCTGAGTGGTCATCACTCTTAAAATATGAAAGTAAGAAATAAATTTCACCGTATTTTCTCAGTTTGTAAAGAAGAACCTAAAATTCCCTGTTATTTCAGGTGATTTTAAAATTCCCTGTATATTCCAGGTTTTTTCTCCCTGTGGAGTGGCAATCCTGTGTCCCTAGATTTATATTATTTACCTAGATTTATATTATATTTATAGATTTATATGTCCCTAGATTATTATTTACTCCTACAAATTTGATATTCTTTTTACTAAAATAAAGTCATAATTTGAAAGCTTTCATAAATAAACTCTCTAGATTCATTATTATTTTTTTTTTAATTCTATAAGTTAGTATTTCTTTATTTAGATTCAATTAAATGAATGCAGTAAGATAAATTTCTTACTGACAAAAAGAGCTGACAGAAATATATTTTCAATTTGCTCTACGTTCAAATATTTTTTTTAAAAAAAAGGAACGGACTTGTAACATTTTTGCTCAATACAAATTAGCGATTTTTGAAAAATCAGCAGCTTATGACATAAATGTTGTGACAATTTCAGATGGAGACAATTATATAAAGCCAATATATTTTTTACTTTAATAGTAACATCTTAAAATATCTTATTTGTTAACTACTCAGGGTGCTAAATCTAGAAATTTAAAAAAAAATCACCAAGTTTTTAAAATTTTGTTAAAACAAATATTGGCTTTTGTAAATTACAAAATGGCATTACTGTTTAAACAAAATGTCGAGTTTACATTTAGGAAATGTAGTTTATGTTTCATAAGAATGCTAAATGCAAATTACCATTGCAACTTTCTGCTACGTATAGTTAAGTATTAATAAACAAAAAATTAAAATGTACATCCACATACAAAGTATTAAAAATCATACTACTGCAGTTGGTAAAATGAAGCGAAATCCCTTGGAAATCTCCGCAACCTTTACCATGAGCTCGACTATTGCACTGACGTTGTTGGCACTGACAAGTACTATCAAAAACAGCCTCTCCAACCATAACCTGAGTCTCCCCAACTTGAGAGCAATCGAGCCAACCACTCCATGCAGATCAGCCACCATCAACTATAATAAAACATACACTTACTAAATGCACACATATTAACAATAAATAATAAGCAGAAACTTGTAGTGATCTCCGACACTCTATGGCATTAAACATCACTAGATGGCAAATTTAATAATTTTTCAGTTGTTATAGCTTTTAGGATGACAGGACATTCAATGCAGCTAATAATGTTTTTTATTAATTTCCCACCTGTGTTAACATTTTGCAATTCAGGCATTTACAGGGCAGATTTGCTACAAGGCTGGCAAGTTTCTGCCGAGGTGGTTAAAACCACTGGTAGAAACCGCTTAAAACTGGCATGGCAGAAACCCTTTTCGGTCACATTTGTGGCAGAAACTGGCAGAAATTCAGAAAAAGACTTAAAAGTAAGTACTGAGATTGACATACAATGGATAATTCATAGAAAAAAACAATTAAATGTTAAAGAAAGTACAATTTATTTACAAAATTATCACCATTCAAAATCAAACATTACATTGTTTGCACTCTGCAGTAATCTATAACAAAAGACAAGTTTTGATGCAGTTTCTAAACCTAACCAATTTCTCATTTTGCTATGCAGGAACAAGAAATTTAAGAAGATTCTCTCAATTCCAGCAGAATTAGCAGGCATTGCCATCAAGGAACAAGCAAGATTTGTGAAACTTTCATCTATTGCATATTTTTTTAAAACTGGACCACCATGTAGCAGTTGGGGTAGTTGTCAAAACTTGACTGGAAAAATAAGTTTCAGGAAATGGGACCGATTTGTTTTGCAAAGCTATGACATAAAGTACAAAATCTGGTTTAATATTGGCGAGCCTCTTACATACAGCAAAGAATGAAACTGTTACTGTTATAATAATTGGATTGTTGCCAGGCAAATTATGTCTTGAAATGAAAAAAAAAATATTTGAAAATAGCTCTATTCAGTTATGTTAAGAGTTAAATGATAATAATTACTGAATTTCAGAGTTTGATATAATAAACTAAAATCTAGTATTTATATTTATAATTACATTACTTTATTCTTTATTTTATATAAACATTTGAAATACTGCACTCTTTATATTTAATCTAAACAAAATAATATATATTTACAAACAATGAATTAAAAAGTTTGTTTCAATTACATGGAGTTACATTTTTCAGTTCACTTAAACAAAATGTCATTAAGCAATTACTAGAACTAATATAGACGTTTATTTAGTTTTTGCCGGTTTTTACCGGTTAGTTATAACTAGTTTCTGGCACTGGCATGGCAAAAACCAGTTGGCAAAAAGCCTACCCTGATTTGTAAGCCACTCTTTCAGGGGCACCCTATTAGGTGAGCCCTCCCACAGTAAAGACAGATAGCACAGAGAATGAAAGAACATCCATGCCTGGCGCCCAGAATTCAAACCCAGAACCTTTCGGATGCAAGTTCCCTTCGCAGTCCGATCGATACATCTAGTAGTGTTGTTGTATAGATCCTCATGCTTAAGAAGCAAACTGAGAAACTACATTGCTTACCAGTTTAAGTCCTAATACTTAATCAGAATTTATATTTTTAACTATCATTTTATTCGTTTAATTAAATGTGTTGGTTTTTATTAATTCTACATTTATTTTTAAAGATTTCACCTAATTCTTATAAACTGATGCAGGTCTTTTTATGACAAAGTGAGTTTGGCTTATCAGTAACTTAAAGATGCTCTGGAGTTAAAATAATTTAATGGTAGTAAAAACTCAGGAGAATTAAATGGATTTTTTATCTATTCAAGTCATTAATATTTTGGAGAATTTTTTTTCAATATTTTGTCTATCAATAAAATACTAATACTATGGAACTAAAAATATTCTTGAAGCTGCTACTGTTATAACATATTTTATATATATTAAGAATATATTAGGTTCATTAATGTTTTAAATCCTTACTCAGTAACTAAAATCAATGAAATGCATTTTAATGAATAAAAATGAACTATGGCATTAACAAGTCATTATTAATGATTTCGGATGAACTTTGGTAATAAATAGACAACAAATATTAATAATGGATTTTTAATTATAAATAGTTAAAATGATAAATTCTCAGAAATTAATCACTTTAACCAACTTATTTATCATATCAGTACAGGAGTTTTTCATGTTCCATGTTATTAAGAAACTTTATCATAAATAGATGTCGAGATAAAGCACTCAGAATATTAAATTAAAAAATGCATACCTGGTATGTTTTTATTTGGGCAAGCAGTTCTTTCTTGATGCCAAAAATTGACAGGAGGATTACCACTGTGATTGGCAGAACATGCCAATTTGTATTCATTCCAGCCACAATAAGGATCCATAGCAGCCAGACATTCTCTATAAAAAAAAACAGAACATACATTAACTATGTAAATGAGTGGTTGTTTACTAACACAAAAAAAATCACTGAGTAAAACATCAAAAGTTGAAATAAAAATTTAGCATGACATGTGTCATTCATAATAGGAGCAGTTATAGCTTATTAATGTTAAAATTTAATAATTTATCAGGTTTATGTTCATCATAAATATACCTCATAATATACATTTTAATTGAAAATAAAGTTCACCTTTTCAAAAAAATTAAATGTGTATAAAATGTTTATAAGAAATTAAATATTAAAGAAATATATAATAAAATACAACAGTTATTCAAATAAGCTAAATTAAGGCCTATTTGAAATGTGGTCTGGCTCCACACATTAAACTAGGGAGTTAGCGTCACTTCCATGCTCATGCAAGTCATTCCTTATTTAAGAACAATAAATTATGGCCTATTTTAGATGCAAAACAAAAAGCAATACAGACTAAACAAAATAGAAAAAAAGCAATTCATTCACAGTATACGATGGAGGAAAAAGAACAAGGCAAGCAATTTTTTACTCAATTTCATTAAAGAAAAACAAATTAACAACATATAACAAATAATAACAAGAATAGACTTTTAAACTAGTAAATGAATTCCACCTTCAAAGTGGTGTATTTTTGCAGCGTTTCAGATGCACAAACAGTTATTTAAAGTTTCAGATATGGGTCGCAAATCAATACTTGGAGAAACTTCAGAAATGAAACGCACTTTATCATTAAACAAAGTTTTAACTTCCAGAACTATAGTCAGTTTACCCTCCAATCAATACAAGAAATTATTGATCATCACAAAGTTAGTCATGGTCTGGGGCGGAATTTGTGAAAGCGGAATAACACCACTGATTTTTGTCAATGAAGGTGTTAAAATAAATCAAAAAGTGTACAAGTGAGACATTCTAAAAACTATTGTTCTTTTGTAGGCAGAAAAAGGATGCTTCAACAAGACTCCACATTAGCTCAGAAGGTCAAAAAACAAAAGAATGGTGCAAGATGCACGATTGCATTTCCATACCCTCCAACTGCTACGGAACTTCCGTAGTTTCAGAAATCTTCTTTTCAGACGGTAGCTAAATTAATGTCTTAATATTTAAAAAAAAATTAATTTTAGCGTAACTTGTCCACTATTACTTATAAAAGTGCAAGCCATATGGCTAGATTCTTAAGTTCTGATAAAAGTTTTATGAGAGATCCATTTGCTTTAAAAATTTCTACTTTGGTTCGCTACCACTAGAAAGAATTATTTTCAAAATCTTCATAAGTTGGAGGGTATGCATTTCTGAAGAATGGCCACCCTACTTGCCAGACCTCAATCCCATTGATTTCAGTGTATGGCCCATTCTAGGCTCTTCAGTTCATGGCTAGTCTAGAGTCTACATTAAACCACGCACAGGTTTGCTAATCTATTATTAAGTCATATCAAAAAATGTTTGTGCTGTTTTTTCCAGCATCCTTCATTAGAGGTATAGGATTTAAATCTCATAATGAAAAAAAAAATGGAACAGAACTGCTATTCAAATAAAAACCTTAAATAGGGAGAAATTAAATAAACCTGATTGAACCAAAAACTAAATGCTTATACCAAATGAGAAAAATAGAAATAATTAAACAAATGAGAAAAGTAGAAATAATTAAACAACTAAACCCAATTTAAAATGAATGATTTAGAAATTATTTAGAAGAATCAACTGTAAAATTATCATAGCAACTAACTTTTCAAACTAGTACAAATTTCATCTTTTAGATTTTTGATACTAAAATATAAGCATTTTCATTTGAAAAATAATAAGCACCTGCTCATAACATAAAAATCTAAGAAATTGAAAAGAAAAGAAAATTCCAGTTTTGGAAAAGTTCAGGAGGATATTTGGAGAGAATTATTTTGCACTCTTAAAAAGGAAACATTTTTTAAAAGTATTAAAATCGTTCTATAATTACTTGGTGGTGTTTCAGAACTGATGTTTGAGCTTCCCATGTACATTAGCGGTACTTAAAAACACAGGCGAAGGATTTCTCAATCGCTGATAAATTATACAGCATAAATTGCAGTTCCATAAATATTTTACCTACAGAAAAAAATATTTTTTTAAGTTAAGAGATTAAACATCAAAGAAATATTTTTAAGCAAATAAAAAGATTGTTTTGAATAAAAATAACGATTAATGCACTTTAGCACCAGAACATTTTATTCATGAAATAAAGAGTTGAAACAATGGTTTAGGCTCAAATTAGTGAATAATAAAATTCTTCAATTCAAATATTTATAACTTAGAAAACATTTAAACCTTAGAATTGGCAATTTTAATAGTTATAAGTCAATGGTTTTCAATTGGATTAATAAATTATCTTACACTTTAACAGCATGTAGAGCAATTTAAGATCCCTTAGCTACTTTTTTAAATTATTTTTCAAAAACCCTAGTGAAAAACTATAAGTTTTTAAAGATACTATATAAAATTTAGTATTATAAATAAAATTTATATAACCAGGGGAGATTGTGGGCCCAACTCAAACTATCCTGAAAATTTCTTGAATAAAATCATTCAAAAAATAAATATCTTTATAAATTTAAATTATTGAAATTTTCAAAACATGATATTCTAGATGAATTATATGCAGCATAATTTAAATTAATAATTATGTGTAAGTTTACTTTTATCTCTAATCACATTTATTATTCAACCAGAAAAAAATATTTACAAGTGAAAGAGATGCCAAGTATAAATTCTAGTTCTAATATTTTTAAATAAAATATACAAGAGTTTTTATATATAGATGTGATCGATGATTTGTTGATACTTCTGGACTTTGGATTTCCGGATAGCGGTTAGCAAAAAATTCACAATTAAAGCAATTTATATAAAAATAAATTAAAGTGTTATGCACGACATAACACAGCCACAAAATAAGTTACTTTTTACATAAGTTATTTATATTTAACTCATCAAGTTTAAATATATTCATTTTAATAATAAATTAACTACTGTCCTCTAAATCTAAAGAAAACACATAACTTCTGGAGAAAAAAAAATATTACAACCAGCTCTCTAACTTGACGTAACTTACAATCTAGTACTGTGAAATAACTTGGTACCCAAATTAGTTAGATTATGCTCATTTTAATAAAAGATAATTTTTGAAAGTGAAACTTTAACCATTGCAGGGTTCCCAGTCAATTTTAGATAGAAAAAAATTCCCTGACATTTCCACGTATATGGAGAAAACTTCAATGAAAATGAAGACCATATTTTATCTATAACATGCAATTTTTCATCAAAAAACTTTCAGTTTTTTAGTCATATATTAGATTTTGTGAACAAAAAACTGAATAAGGAGGAAAGCACAGAAGTTTCACTAAAATGTAAAATTTTTGCTACAAATAATTGTCATAGAATTATTCAACATGAATCTCAATAACTGTTACTGACAAATTTGAGAGTGATTATTTTCCAGGTAATTAATTTTACAGGTTTTTATAAAAACTTTCCCCGCTCTGTAGAATCAAAATAAAATTCCAGTTTCTCCTTTGAATTGTGGAAGCAGTTATAAACACACATTTTTATAAATAACATTTTTTTCTCTCTTCTAATTTACAGTTTTAAACTAAATAAATATTTTTGCACTATTTCCTACCATTTAAACAAAATTTAAGTACAGGTTCTATTATAATTTATTTTTTATCTTTATAGATACTTTTCTAATTTTCTTTGAATAATATAATTTAGGATTGGATGACACGAAAGCTGAAATTAGCTATATTGTCGCTAACAAAAACACTAATGAAAATACATTAAGAGGAGAAAAAATTGACAATATTAACTTTGAAAAAAAAATTATAATAATAACTAGGATGACAAGAGACATTTGTTTGTCTAAAGTAAGTAAAGCTCTTGAGGAGCTAAACAATTAAAGATAATTTTATTTTGCATCTTTTTTGCTCACCATAAAAACTCTTAATATGTAATTTCAAACAATAACCAAATGTGTGAATTAGAACAGAAAACTTACTCAGACGAGAATATGAATTACTAAATGGCTGTCAATGAATCATAGTTAAATATATTGGCATGTGGCCAAAAACAAAATAATAAAGCATTAAATAAAAGCGTAGCATTGTTAGTCAAATAAGAACATAGATATTAATGTACAAAAAGTCCCTTCACTCCATTACTATGATGAAATATTAAAGCTCAAATTAAAAAATATGCTAAATGCATAAAAAAAGGCATATTTTACAAATAAGAAGTTTAAGGGAAAAACGATTTTTATACATAATGACAAAGCATTGGTTGATCAGCATACTCGAGTTGTTGGAATTCACTATTTTCATTAGATTTATAGTTTGAAGCCATTTCAAGTAATTAGGAATCACTTAGAAGTATAAGTAGAATACAAATATATAAACAGAAGTGACATTCTATCAGAAAACACAAGTACAATAATATAGGTACATAACATTAATTAAATTATGCAGGCATTTATTATTAGATTAAAAAAACAATTAGATAGAAGTATTAAATTAAAAATTATGCAACGCTAAAACTTTCCACAACATTATGAAAGGATAAAAATAAATTGATTACTTGAAATCAATGTTTTAGTCTTTGGTTAGATTAGAATGAGTCATTATTGTGTTTTTATCACCCTACATTTGCATTACAAAAAATTTTATTCTCAACACTTCACATTTGAGTTTATGTTCCTTTGTTTTTCTATAGGAACAGAAGATTAAGTTTAAGAACAGCATGTTGGAAGAAGAAAAGATGATATTTCTTTGCTTTTTTTTTGTTCCTTGTTTCATTCTATTGTTTTTTCTTTATTGTTTGAGGAGTAGAAAAAAAATTATAATTAATCAGTTTCAAACAACAAAATTTTACAACTCTTTGAAGTTATGAGAGAAAATTTTATTTTAAACAGATTACAGAAACTCTCAAAATCCATACTCAGCCATAATCTTGACAATAAAATCGCTATAATTAGAGATATAACATAATAGCTGGCACCTCTGTATAATTAATGTAGCTAAAAATAATTTATCAAAAATACAAAATTAGCTAAAATTATCAATAACCCAATTTTGCAAAATAATAATTTTTAAAGGCAAGTTTTCAGAAATGCAATCAAATTAGAAAACATTTGAGGCAATTTTATATAGTATAAAAAAATGGCATGATTGAATATAGTTAAGATGTAATGGAACTGTAATTAGTTAAATTACTCTAAAACAATATATAAACACGAAGCGCATCATTCTAACAAAATTACAAACTCACTTTAGTTCTTCCTTTACTCCTTGAAGAAGAAACCTCCTCTTTCTGCAATGATTTCTGCAGATTCGATTCCGGGGCAATCTTTGGACAACATCTGCATGAGGTAGTACTCTTACATCTCGACCATTTATTGCACATAAAAGATCATTCTCTTGTAGCTGTTGACATCTAGGCCTATCAAGAATTTTCTTCACCTTCAAACAAAACAATAGAATAAGTCTACAGTTTATAAACCATTCCCAAAACAAAAAATGAATTTTATTAACTGCAAAACAAACATTAATAAAACTACTGCAGCCACTAATTTTTTTTCCAAAGTTCATAGTGCTGCGCACTACTTTTTGAAAAAAAATAGTGTTTTGCAATTACTTTTGAGAATCAGATTGAAGCAAATCTTATGGAAGTCCATCAACGGGCACAATGAGAGTGTCAGTCATGTACTTTACTTAGTTTTTTTTTAATTTTTCATTCCCTTTAAAGGAAGGAATAAAAAGTTGAGAGAAAAAAGAATTCATACAAAACAAATTATTATTCTAAACTATTTCCTTTACAAATTTTTATTTTAGTATTCAACCTTTAAAAAAAAAGAAACATGAGTGTAAATTGGATCCTTAAGCAAAATTTTTCTCCTAAAAGTAGCAAATGACTAAATCTGGAAAGTAATTTGCAATCACTACATTGAAAAAAAAACAGTTGTGTTAAATCTCTGCTTTTTTCTTATTTTGATTTTAACAATCAGAATTGTATTTCATTTATTGTGATAGATGTTTTAGTTCTTATTAATATTTAAAATTATAATATTTGACAGCACATGAAATTTTGATTACTTCAAATAGTTTGCAAAAACTATGTTAAAGATATAAAATTGTCACAATAAATAAGGCAAAAATATTTTTCTGCGAAACAAAGGAGTAAAATCAATACATTCATTAAATTTTTTCCCTAGGTATAGTAACTGGTAATGGAATACTACATTTAAATGTGTCCATCGAATAATCAAAATCTATTAGTGCTAAAAATTTAAAAGATTATACACATTAATAATCCCAAACAGACATGGTACTAACATAAAAGGAATAATCAAACAATGTTTTTTTAAAAAAATTTCAGTAATGCGGCACTGAATAACAGGTGACTTGAAAACTACAGATAGCCTCCTTTAATATACTTTTTTAGAACTCTGGACAAAAATTTGGTCAAAATTACAAAAAAAAAAGATAAAATATAATTTTGGCTACGTTTTAGACTAGGTTACATTACTATTTCAGAAATTAAAAAACAAAAGCTGCTATCAAACCCTGACAAATCACTATAGAGGAAAGAGGCATGAAAAAACAAAGTCAGTTTGATTGCTTAATATAATTCAAAATGTTTAAAACAATTACCTTCACTTCTGTTATAGAGAAGAAACTGCTTTTGATGTTTTGAAATCAACCCTATTTTAACAGTGATTCATTAAATATTTATTTGGCTTTTTTTAATAGCTCAGATATTAATTTGTGACTCCAAAGAGTTTACTTTCTTTAGAAAGATTTCATAAATGCATAGCTTACCATGCAACACTCTGCAATTTTCTGAATAAAAAGTTAACTTGTTGTGTATAGAGAAAAAGCAATATTTCTATACAAATTGTTGACTGTGCTAATTTTGACAAAGAAGCAGAAAATTTGCAATGGAAATTAATGCATCAATTTCTTATAGATTATTCTTGTGATCAGTGCATAGTAAATTGATTTTTAAAGATTACTCAAAGAGTTTACACTGGTAAAGATTCTGTATAAATACAGCTCACCATGCAACAAGCTACAATTTTCTGAACAAAAAGTTAACTTGTGTAAAGAGAAAAAGTAATATTCTTATACACACTGTTAACTGTGCTAATTTGAACCGAGCCAAAAATTTGGGGAATATTAAATTATGTTTTTCTTTTTTTAAAATTACTCAACTTTCTCACAGTTTTCTACTAAGCAATTTAAAAAATGCCTTAATTTAAGTCAATAATTAATTCAAAAACAAAACAAAATTTTTAAAAAATTCATATGTAATGAAGAATAATGGTACTGCAGATACTTACACGGAAGTGGTAAATGTTGCATAGAATATTTCTTTCTTTTCAATAAAATGAACACTTTGAAGTTAGTTAAATGGAAAGGGATAATTTCCCAGAACTGAACAGTTCAACCGAGCTTTCAGAAAAGTGGTAAATTTTCCTTTCAAAAGAAAATTTCCTCCTCGGACCATTCTTACAAATTCTGGCAACTCTTGAATAAATAGCCTGTAATTATAAAATTTCAATAAGAAAACAGAAAATGAGAAAAAAAAATAATAATCAAAAAACAATGATGTAAGTGCCTCACTTTTCCACAGTTTATGTACTCAACAGCTGCTTCCCAGAAGAAATAATAAGTGTAATATCTTCAATTTCATATGATGCAACAAAGTTTGGTTCTGTAAAGAGCAATTAAATTGACAAGTTAGGAACAAGGATATTGATTTTTAATCATCCGTTACAAATTAATCAATTTTTAAACAAAGAAAATTTTTTGAAATAGATCATATATTTTAGTTCTGCCTTTTTCTTAATCATAAAGTATAGTATATTCTCGCTATTTTAAAAACTTTGGTATGTCAAACAAGTACTTTGCCCCTTAGCCTCACATATCTATAATTCAACATATTTACAATTTCAATTACAAATACAAATTCAATTACACATTTACAATTTCAATTATAACTACAAATTCAATTTCTTATTTACAATTTCAGTTCCTATGTCGAAGAGTTTTTTTTTGTCAAAACCTTGTTATGTCAAATACTTTTCGAAGTAAAAAATTAATTTTTTCGGAAAAATCACTGTGTAAAAGTCAACATTACTGCGTCCCAAGAAAAAATGCTGCCCACACATTAAAATATTTCATTAAATTCTGTGAGAACATGGAAAGCAATGACTTGGCAACTATTTTTCAAAGAGAAAAATTAATTAATGAGCAATTTCAAAAACGATGTTAGTTTCCCCCCTAAACTATTAATATAAGTTTATTGTTAAAAAAAATTTATATACCAAATGCATAATTATTGTTGTGTTACTTTTAAGTATAAAATTATAATTGCTGCATTTATATTTATTGTCAACTATTGTACTAATATCTCTTTCAGTACTTATTCTAATGTTCCATGACTCCACATTTTAGAATAATATTAAAGAATTTTTTTTTACGTTTTAGAACATATTTGGTTCTGAACTTGTCTAGAAATTTTTTAGAGTTCCTTCAACTTTGTTATCAAGAGTATACTGCATTACAAAACACTTATACTAGCCCTTTAAAAATGAAAGAAAATAAATTTTTTATGTAAAAATTATTACAATACCAATTTTTATTTATTTTATTTTTTATATTTTGTTTGGAAAATAAAAAATATCAGACTTAAGGTGCATTAAATTCAAATTCCTCCATTTCCCCCTAACTTTTGGGTGTTAGATTATTAGTTAAATTTCTTAACATTTACTATTCTGTGGCCACCAGTTGCTCAGTTATGAACAAATGTAATTTTTACAAAATTAGTTATAACAAAAATAAATAAGTAAATTGGTTTTAAGTCTTTATTTTAATTTACAAAAGTAAGTACCTACATTCATTACAAAGGTTTTCATGTAGAACCCTGAGCAAAAATAGTGGTCAAGTTTTGGCCATAACTTAATATTATACAAACCAAGAATGAGGTATGATTTAATAAAAAAAATCTGGTAGAACAAAAACTGTTTTACTTTTATTCAACCAGATAATTAAGGCACCACATGAACAATTAAACTCAGTTTCCCCCTTGAGTCTTTTAAACGTGCTTATACGAGCCAGTTTTAAAACAAAATGCAAATTTGGGTTAGGCATTAGTATAGGTAAACTTTTTTTCTTGGAAATAGTTCAAAAAGCAGATTCAAGAAAATGAACTTAGCTTGATATGCACATTTAAAAATATAGACAATGCACAAAATATGTATTTGGAAAAATGACATAACTTAAATGCATTTGAAAATGAAGCAAAAAAACACACAGCACCAAACTGGTAACTTTATAGCTTAATATTACTTCGTAAAGGGCATATACTAAACATGGGAGCACTAATTGCAATAAACTTATTTTAACACTTATAATTAATAACATGGGTGGAGGGTATCATTTTTTCTATTTTATCTCCCTTTTTCTAAAAAGAAACCCTTACAGGGTTGCCACAGTAAAAAGTGAACAAAAATAGTTGCTTTTAGTATCCTCAAGCATGAAAATAGTTGCCTAAAACTATGAAAATAGTTTCCTGAACAGGAACAAAAATTTATCAAAAATAGTAGCCAAATAACTAAAATTATAGCTTAATTGTCAAATACTATTATTAGGACTGGGTGATGTCAGAAATTTTAAGTCGTGATACATCGTCAGTTAGACATCACGATATAGTGATGTATCGTAATTCAGCATACGTTCAAAAATTACCTATGGGAAATCTTTAAATCAATCAAAAATAAATAAAAAGGAATATATCTAGTACAAAAGAAAATATTAATTATAAACATATTCTACTATGACATCAATATCATTGCTTAATTTTTTCAATTAAATTAATAAAGAAGTCAAAGTAAAAGCAAACTCAAGCTTTATTTCATTCTTCTTAAATTAAAAATAATTTAAGATATATTGGTTTAAAAATAATAATACTTTAACAAATCATTTTACATACATGCATTAAAAATTAAAAGAAGAAAAAAACGAAAGTGGAAAACAAACCAAAAAAATGTTCACTTTAGAAAAAAAAAATGTTTTTTTTATTATTTGTTGAAAAAAAAACATGCTTTTGAAACATCATTAGACCCTTTTTTACTTACTTATTTAAAATAATAAAAAGTAGTATTAACTAATGGTCAAATTCTGTACTTCATAAATGTAAAAATATTTTAACTTTTTATTATTATTATTTTTTATTTTAACTTCTTATTTCTTATTATTTTATTTTTATTATTATTTATTATTATTTTAATTTTTGAAAACAAAATCGACTAAAGATTTATTTGTTTAAAAAGGATACTGACTATCGAACAAATTATAAAACAAACAAGTATTGAAAGAATTTTAATAAAAATTTTAAAAAAATTACTTTAAGTACTAATGTTAAATTATTAAAAACGTCAAAACATATTACTAAACTTTTTATATAATTAAAAAAAAAAATTGTTTTAAAAATCAGCCAAACCATTTTTTTTTAAATCAGCCAATCCAATCAGTTAACCAAATTTTTTTTAAACTTTGTTTTCCTTTTCTCAAAAATAAAAGCAAATTAAATAAAGGTAAGCTTTGTTTAATTTTTTTGTAATTAAAATCGACTGAGCATTTATTGGTTGAAAAACAATCAAATTATTATGCTTAACCACACTTAATAAATTTAATGAAACTAACTTTTTATAACAAAGTTAAATACAAAATACGCCTATTAAATTGTATTGCTTAAAATAAAAAACAATAATCGAAAAAAAATCAATGAGTGAGTTCAGGAGAATCTATTAAGTTCAGAACGAAAATTTAAGATAACAGCGGTTGTGCAACAATCGCAAAGTAACAGTAGGTCTATTAAAAATAATTTATAAGAATCGTTAAACCCAGACAGAAAAAGAATGGTATGAAATAATGCAGAACGAAATGATCGCTGCAAAAGTCTCACTGAAAATAATTTACAAGAAACACGACAATTATTTCCGACGAAATAAAATGCACAACGATCGCAAAATGACTTAAAGTCCCATTGAAAATAGTCTTCAAAAAACGCAAAATCCCAAAGACAAAAATCGACATAAAGAAACTATGCATTGCGTTCTATGTTACAACGCTGATCCTCTCATGAAACCGGGAGTTCTGATTCAATTCGTCTTCGACATTCATCACAAACTAACATCTTAATAGCAAAACGCTATCTACATCTCTGCAGCCAGAGGAAATCAAAATCGTCTTCATTAATGCGGTAACAGCGCTAGCCTAGTCAAGGATCCTTGCATATTAAATCGTTAAACCGCGATTGCGATCTAATATGATAGTTGACCAAAACTCTGAATATAGCAATGATAATTTTATTTTTAAAAGTAAGACAAAAGATAATTATGCATTAAATAGAAGATTTTTATGAAAAAATTATTTTTCTGTTTCGAAAAATATTAGACACAACAGGGTTTTGAGAAGTAATTCTTCGACATAGGAATTCAAATTAACATTAGATGGATATGTAATGTCAAGGGGAATAAGATTTTTTTTTTGTTGACATAACAAGGTTATTGTGATATTTAAGTTCGAGATATAGAGAGTATATTGCAATAAAATAATAATTGTTGTGAAGAAACTAGCAAAGTCTCCGAGCGAGAGAATAGAGAGACACTCAGAGAGAGTGTATGAGACAGCGGACGAACGATTAGTTGCCTGCCATGCAGCGCACATCATCTTTTCTTCTTTTGTTATATATATATATATATTAATGTGACTGTGAATGTAGTATGTGTGTGTGCCTCTATAGTCACATTGTTAAATAAAAATAAAATACAGAAGCTAGCCTGGGTGCGTAGCCAAATTATTCATCAAAAAATAAGTACCTTTTAAGCATTTTTCAAGCACTCAAAAAATATTTTAAAGCACTTAAAAAAATATCATAATTAGACAGGGTTCCAAAGTTTTTGGCAATTGACGATTTTATCTTGTTTTAACCATCATGTCAAAAATATAAAAAAAACCTTTTGGCATTGTTTTTGACGATTGTCAAAAATCATCAAATTTTGAATCACGCAAAATGAATGGCGTTTTCAAAAGCTACGGACTGACAATACGCCGAAATAGATTGGGGTTGAATTAATAGTGAAAACGCTGAATAGAACAATGGGAACTGTGTATTTTTGCATAATTCAAACCAAAAATCCACATGGTAAAGGAAAATTCTCATTTTGAAAAAGGGAAAATTAAGCACTTTTTAAAAACATCCAATGAAAAAAGCACCTTTAAGGGCTTTTAAAAAACGAAAATCGAAATAAGTACCTTTAAGAACTTTTTAAAAACCCTACTTACCCTGCTAGCCAGATACGCTTATTTTCCCTTATAGTATACCACACCTTCACATTGTAAATATTTATTATAAATGTTCATTTAGAGAAACTGTAAATGTTAATTTAGAAATATTAACTATAGTATTGCTTTAAATAAAATACCTTTTATTAGATAATTTGACAGGTAAATGCAAGAAAAAATAAAAAAAATTTTAAATTTAAAAAAGAACCTGATTTAAATAAAATAAATCTGATTTAAAAATAAAAAAAACGTGAACTTTGCAAACTCTGTTTTTAAAAAAAGAATGCTTTTTATAATCTAAACATAGGAAAGAATTAGGACATTCTACTTACATCTCTCCAAGAGCATTCAGGCGAAAATCCATTTGTACCGCACGCAAATAACTTATTTCCATGATTCAGTAACACTTTTATATAATTCATACAATCTTCCTAAAAAATAAATATTAGTTCAACTACAAATTATTATTTTAAAATGAATATAAAAGTCACAATCTCGAATATGTAGCGAAAAATAAGCAAGGTTAAGAAGCATAGTTATTTTTTTTTTAAAAATAATAAAAATACATTTATAAATGGATTTTCTCTAAAAGTTTCACAGAAAATAGTTTAACTTTGAAAGCAAATACAAAAAAACTTTCAAGAAAATACAAAGTTAATAAAAATAGCATAACAATATAAAAAAAAATTTTGTCTTGTAAATTAATGATGATAACATAAATAATGAAGATCAAATCCTGAAAATTAAATAGAACCATTCTATCCTATAAATTAACTATAATGTAAAGTAATAACATTTACAATAATGCTAATAATCATTTAATATACAGACCTCACTTTTTCCTTTTAGTTTGCACATAAGAACATCCTCAGACTTTGCAGACCAATGAGCTTCCTCTAATTTTTTAAGTCCGTCTAAGCTTAATCTGAATAAATAATCCCTACAAAATGAAGCATTGAATTAAAAAAAAAACATGAACTTAATGATTGCTGTTATTAACATAAAAAGGAATAAAAAGAGACATGCCAAATAAGATATTTCATTTAAAAAAAATAGACCACAATAGGAGAATAACAATAGCTTTATATATGCACTTTAAAGCATCATATATAATCTTTCATTTTAAATTTAATTGTCACAGTCAATAATAATACACTTTAGTTAATATGTGAAAATTAATAATCATCAGATCACACAAAATCAAAAATTTTGTAATATAATTAATCATAAAATTAATATAAAAGATATCCTATAATTAATATATATTTTTACTGTATTTATTTTTATTCTATTCACTGTGACATATGAAATGAAGAATTTTCACATTAGCCAGGAATAAGGACGGATATTTCTTTTGTGTTACGAGTAAGGGATTATTTGGTTAACAGTTTTCACCAAGCAAATGTAAAAGATCACTTGAATTAGAAATTTTTTTTTAAAAATTCTAACACAAAAAAAAATTCTTTTTTTTTTTAATTGTGAAATAAATTAATCGAATGTTAAGTGAAAAATTGCCATTTTAGAAGGGGCTAAAGCCCCCTCTCTGCTTCTACAATCTCTGTAAAAAGTTCAAGAAATAAAAATAAAATATTTGATTCTTTAAATGAATACACAAAATAATTGGGATAATTCCTTTCCTTTTTATATATTTTCTTTCTTTCTCTTTTTTTTTTGTTTAACATTTAAAGGTGAAAAATCAGTAGTGAATAAAACTTACCATTTGCACCTACAATGAGTTGAAACCTTTAAATATTAAAGAGTAATTGACCAAATGATCTAACATTTGTTTGACTAAAATCCTCAACAGAAGACTTAATATCTAAATAGAAAATAAAATTCATTCAGAAATTACATTAATAACATACAAATAAAATAAAAAATATATAAAAACTTGTCAATGACAATGAAATTTGTCAATAAACAAAAATTTGTTAAATAAAACATCCAAGAAAATATGTAATATTTATTCACAATAAAATATAATATTATAAAAAAATAATGATATTATTAAAAACCGATGCTAATTAAATAGATGAAAGAAATTAGGTCCTAAATTTATAATTCTTTTTCTTTAAAGTATTGATTTAGAAGTCAACAAACATATGCTTTAAAAAAATATTAACTCCAGTTCTTACAAACTAATTTTTATCCTGTCCCCCCCCCCCCCCCAAAAAAAAAAAAATTTTTTTTTGCTTAGCTTACACATTTTTCATAGTAAGCTAAAAGAGAAGTGCATGTAAAATTATGTTTTACAATCATTGAGGTGAAAAAGATTTGTTTGCTATTTATGGTAAGGAAGGCAGAAAAACAAGTTGTAGTGCTGCCATCTACAAGGAAAAATATAAATACAGACAGAATGCATAAATATTATGTAAATACTTGAACGAGAAATAGTGATATGATCGTTTTTGCAGCAAGATCGTTTTGGGGGTAAGATGGTTAGTTCGAATAATATTTACAAAGTACGCAAAAATTCCTTTAATTGGTGAAGGGGAGAAACCGTAAACCAAAACTTTACGTAATATTTTAATAGCATTAAAAAATAAAAAATAAATAGGATCGCTAAATTATAAAAAATATTTATATATTCTCCCAGGATAATAAAAGCATTCTATTTTTTTTTTTAAATTTAAAAATGCATATTGAATATTTTAAATTTTATGGATATTTAATTAAAAAATTTTATAAGAAAAACTAATAAAAAATTAGTTAAAATTCAGTGAAATTTTGTTTTCAAATTCGATGCAAGATTATGAAATAACTTTCCATACTTTCTTTTTGACTATTTTTTAAAAGAAATAAAATTTGTCATAAAATTCTTTATTTTAAACATTCTTCGTAGACAACATTTATAGCTTTTATATAACTGATTGATTCCTCTTAAACAGCTCCAGTAAAAATGACACGTGGAGGAGGTGGGGTACCCCCCTCTTTTAAACATTTTCTTCTCTTTCTAAGTTGAGTCTCATTAGGTTATTTCCATTGAAGGAGAGGGCATTCTACCCACTAAAATTCCACCCCCAAAGATTGTGAAAGTGAAACTTATTTCCCCTTCGCTCATTCCATCAAAATTATTTTGAGGCCTACTTAGTAATTTCTTATTCTTGTTATTATTAGTTATTTCGTTATTATTAGCTGTTTCGTCATTATATATTAGTTTTTCCTCAAATTGTTAACGGCAATAAATTTTAAAATCTTTTTATTTTAAAATCCTTCTTTTAATAAATTTTTATTTCATTTTTCTTATTACAATGTTTTACGGATTTTAATCAGTTCAGCGTTAATTCAGCTACTGAACATATAAATATTTTTTTTGCTGTTCTTCTGCTTTTTGCGCAGTGCCGACTGGTAAGAACAACTTTATTTTATATCGTTTTGCTGTTTTCTTTTTCTTTTGTTTTTTTTTTTTGCTGAAAGAGAAAACTTTTTGTTGCTTTTCTTTTCTTTTTTTTTGCTGAAAAAGAAATTTTTTATTATAATTTAGAAATTAAAACTTTACTTTATGAAATGCATAAAAAAATTAAATTTTTTATTAAACAGATATTCTAAATGGTAATTTAAAGGTCTCTTCTAAAAGGATGCTGATATGCGCGGTTTAGCGCCATTGCGGCGCTTACTATAACTTTTTTTTAAAAAATTTCCTTTTTATCGATGTGCGGCCCTTGTGACGAAAAATATGGTAACCAAGAAAAGTTTTAGCTGTGTATTCAGCTACATTCAAAGTATTGCATCCCCCATTGGGCAAAAATAGACATATCACATAACATAACACATTGCATTGTTATTACAATAAATATGTACTTACAGGAATGATTATCCATTGCTTATTACCAGCCAGCATCTGCTCACGAGAGATTCCAACAGATTCTTGTTCTAACTTGCAATCATGTGATACTGGTTTATTATGTATAATATCAGCGCCAGCACTGATATATAATCTGTCTTCAGCTTGCATCAAAACATGTTCACGACCAGTCTACAACAAAATTTTCCCTTTTAGAAAAATCAAATATTATATTTTATATAAAAATGTAGGTTTAGAAAAATTCAAGCTTACATTAAACTTTTAACTAAGTAAGAACTTTTATTTTTCTTAGAAATTTGCAAGAATCAGTCTGAGCAACA
Organism: Parasteatoda tepidariorum; assembly: GCF_982258835.1. NCBI lineage: Eukaryota > Metazoa > Arthropoda > Arachnida > Araneae > Theridiidae > Parasteatoda > Parasteatoda tepidariorum. Next base: position 106,777,539 of record NC_141759.1, on the reverse strand, counting down.
TCATTCATTTTTTTAAATCATTTTTTAAATTCATTTCAATTTTATGCAAAAGAAAGATTTTGAATATTCACTAAACAAAATGAAAAAAAAAAAAATATGAACAACATATAAACTAAAAATTTTGATTTAATTGTCAGTTCTAAATTTTTTGTGAATAATTACTTGAGACAGGATAGCTTTAGAAAAAAAGCAAATTGAAGGGGGGGGGGAAAGAATTTTAAAAAAAAAGTTTTATTCCTGAGTTTCATATAATTCATACACAGCCTTTTCTGGTGCATAAGTTCACTTTTTGTACCCTGAACTTGCAATGTCATTTTGGAAGTAAGGCATATACAGAATTTTGAAAAATCTGTGATGCACAGAATAAAAGTGTAACCTATTCTATAAGATAAATACAAACATAAGAAAGTAACATGACAGTCATGTCTCATTTAAACTCTTTAAACAAACAGAACATCAAGAGTTCATCAGAAAAACGAACATAATTAATAAATTTTATTTTTAGCTTTTTTTCGGAAATAATAAAATATCCATTATTACCATTACTCTAGATAAGGAAGCATATTCTTATCAGCCTATTTTTACGCAAAATAATATTACTTAAGTCTACTTATAAAAAAATAATAAAGATCTATAAGAACTTTGAAATCCGTATTAAGTCGGGAGAATTTAATGGAAACTTTTCCTTTTGATAGTAAAGAATTATATATTATTATGGAAAGCTAAAAGCAATAAAATGTATGAATGTGATAAGGAATATTATAAATGTGAGATTTCTAAAATGTATTTTCTCTAGTTTAATTTTATTAGTACTTTTCTTTATGCACAATAGGTTTCATATATTTAAAGATGTTTCTGGTGATAAATTAAAATAACAATGATTTAGCAATTTAAGAAAGGATGTTTACTTTTAAAAAAGATCGATACTTCATTATTAAAAATGTTTTTATATTGTTATTTTTAACTGCATGCATACTGCATACTCTATAAAAAAATGGAATATAATAATAGTGCATAAGATTTTTCAAAACATTATCTTATAAGTTAGAAATGGTAAGTTAAAAGTTTTTCTGGAAGGGAAAGAATATATTATTTGTTTTTTATTCCAGATCCTTCCCTCTTAATAAAATTACAAAAGAATGGTTTCATAAAATCCTAAATCTGCAATCAAACACAAAAAAAAAGAAACTTATTAAAAATAATTACATTATTAAAGTCCACTTACCATAGATATTAGAAGGGAAACATTTTTCATCACATCAGCAGACCTATAAAAATAAAAAGCATGCTTTATTTGTTATTTATACAATTCCAAATATGAATTTTTAATCTGATTAATAAAACAGAGTAACATATTAAGTGCCTTCTTTTAATCCTGTGTTTAAAGCTCCATATTAAAACGGATTTTGCATTAAATTACAATGTATTTATAGTTATGTATATATAGTAAAGGCTGTATAAGCAAAAAATCATCACTTTGTTAATGAAAAAATAAGCACTTTCAAGCACCAAAAAGCAAATTATGGCAGAGGGAAACTATCACGATTTCTATTCTTATATGACTGTAAATATTTAACAAAACTCAGATATTATTTTCAGTCAAAAATAATAATATAATCAGAATTGATAAATGAATTAAATATTAATTTTTAAAAAAGTAACTAAAGAAACTGAATCAAAATGTGAAATAAAAAGAAGTTCTTTTCAAATTTTTTAGCAATTCGAAAATAAAATATTTTCAAAAAAATATAGATAAAAGCTAGGGAGAAAAAATATACTACTGTGATTTTATTATTCTCAAGTAACCAATTTGTATTAATTACCTCACAAGTAAATAATGATGCCGGACAGCTTATTTTCATTTAAAAACTTATCATGCCATATTTTAATAAAAAATAAATTTAAAAAAACAGTTAAAAATGGGAATACCATTTCATTAATATTTTCTGAAATATTAATTTTGAATAAATCAATAGTGGATCTTCTCATGGGAAGCTTATAGAAAAAATAAAATGACAGTATACACTGCACCACAATCACGCAAAACATTGTGATAATTTAACTTTTAAATATAGATAGGTCGCAGCATCTCTACAGAAAGAAAATTACTATACTATTTTTCAGAAAAGGCAATTTTCAGAATTAGACATAAATTTATTACAGCAACTTATACAGGCTAATCAGTACTAAAACAAAAAAAAGCTTTTACTTTAGTTTCATCATTTTATTTATTTAACCAAAGATAAAATGAAAAATGTGTCTTTTTTTACATTATATCATCAATAAAAAGAACCATTTGTTAATCAATTTTAAGAGAATAGAAAACATTTTAAATCCTAGGAGAAAAATACAGTTTAATAAAAATTAAAAACTTGAGTCGTACTTTGAGATAACTATAAGGATTAAAATGAGACCAATGTATAAGGTAATTTTACACACACTAAAATACTAAAGTATTCGATGATTAAGTGGTGATGATTAGTTAGATTTTCCATGAACTGGGAAATGAAAGGAACGACAATTCAAGCATACATTAAAGATCAAATTAATTTATTTTTCTATCAATTAATTTATTCCCTTTTAAACAAAAAACAAATATTTGTACAGTACAGAACCCGTTATCCGGAAATCAGAAAACCGGAAAACCAAAAAACCGGAACGAAATCCGATACATTTTCCCGCTATTTTTAAAAAAAATTTTTTTTTTTTCCTCATAAGATTTTAGGATTTTTCTTTCTTTTTTGAAAGATGTTTACCCTAGCATCATTTTAGAAATAATTATTAGTGTATTACTTCGTTTTTTCAAGATTATTTCCAAATATTTTTTTTTTTAGTTGGGTTTAACAATAAAAAAAACGACTTTTTGTAGCGATTCAGAAAACCGGAAAAATCAGTTATCCGGAATAGCGATGGTCCCGATCGTTCCGGATAATCGGTTCTCTACTGTACAAGGAAAAAAACTGTCACAGATTTGCATAATAATATCATTTCTATTCATTAGTTTAGAACTAGAAATAGCCTTTAATCTAATTTTCGAACAAGATATTCAAGTAAAATTGTTATAAGATTGTAATTCCTTTTATTCAAATAAAACAATTTAAGTCATAACAGGGAATATATTTTGTTTTTTCATGATCTTTTAATAAATAATAGATCTCGCGAAACCATCATATCAGTATAAAATGAAACTGGTTTATAGAAAAATCTGCTTTCTTTGCAACCACTACATGTCTATGACTGAAAAGTACCTCAGTATATGCTCTAATATTCTCAAAAATTTTCTATTTTATAGCACTGGCAATTCCTTTGGATATTGTTCTAATTTTTCTTTACTATATTGTCCTGCTTGTCATACAATAATTGACAGATTACAGGCAAAAAAACAATCGATATATTAAAAAAAAACTAGCAATAATATAATTTTACTCTTGCAAAAGATGAAAAGAAACAGCCATACAAAGGCTCACATTCTCACAAAAAAATTTATGAGAAAAGTTACAACAGTTATTTCAAATTTCAAAAGAAAAATCATTAATATGCTTAATAATAAATAAACTTAGCAATTAAAATACAAAACACTATCGATAGTGCAGATAATTAAAAAAAAAAATTAGGCATACTTTGTTTGCCCATAAGCAATGAGTCGAAACCTATGATTCACAGCTGTACAAGTAGCATTCTGAACATCATTAGCAAAGATTCCAAAAACTTACTGCAAGAAATACAAAATAGTTACAAAGAAAAAAAGACTTAAGACTCTTATCATAAATAATAATTGCTGGAAAAAATCTACTTAAAACCATATCATATTTTAAAAATAATTAGATAAAAAAAGCTTGATATTAATAACAAATTTAAAAACTCTCAAAATCCATATGGTTTTTCGCTCGTTTTTAGGTATTTCTACATAGTTTTTCTGATTTCAATATTTTTAATACAGTATTACTAAAACACACAAATTTTGAATATGAGTCATTTTTTAAGCGTTTAGTTCTAAACAATTCCACCGTTTCCGATTTTGCGACACTTACGATCGTTTTTTTCAACCATTTCCACATATTTTCTTTTTTCATCAAATTCCAATATTTTTAATTGACTTTATTATGACAAAAAAGTTTTTTAATTTGAATTAGCACTTTTGACGCACTTCATTAGAGACAATTTCCTCCTAAATCTGTCTTATTTTCTTATTGAATTCCATTATGTTTACCATGTTACGACAATATGCAAATTTCAGTTATTAATTTTTTACATGCTTGATTCTTAACAGTTCTATAGTAAATTACTGTCGTTTCTAATATTTTTTTATCTTTAAATTTCCAATGTCTTCAATACAATCTTATTAAAAAAAGGATTTCAAACTTGATTCAACACATTTTAAATGCACTTCTTACACAACGATTTCATCGTAAATACGAATATTTTTTTATCGTTTTTGAACGATTCAACATAATTTTTTAAATTTTGAGGTTACTACAACACAAAAATTTTTTTAATTTGAGTTATTTCTTTTTGATATGCTTGATTCACCTCGACTACATCATAAAAATCTAAGTTGCTCGTTGATAATTTTTTCAGTAGGTTATATAATGTTTTTTTAGCCATTACCATTTGTTTGTTGAAACACATGGTAATGGCTAAAAAAAAAAATTCTAAAAATTTTAATTTAAGCAAACTTCAAATTTGAGTTATCCCTTTTTGACGAGCACAGTTTTCAACAACTCTATTGTACATTCACGCCATATTCTGTAGTTATACTTGTTCCACATAGCTTTTTTAATGCTGATGCTTTTAATACAATGACAAGTGACTATTATGACACGTGAATTTGGAATTTGAGGTATCACTTTTAATCATTCGGTTTATAACAATTGCGTCATAAATCCACATTGATTTCTGAGCATGCTTTTATTGTTGTTTAACCATTTTCATATAATTTTTCTAACTCAAATATTATTAGTTATTAGTTAATTTTATTACAACACGAAAATTTTAAAAACTCATGTCGTTTTTTAAGGATCTCCAGGATCCTATTTTAAATTGTTTTCTTCTTTTTGGGTGGTTGTACTTTATCTCTCTTTCATAAATTTCTACTAAAGGTTTTTTTTCAACCTTTTTACTCTTTAAAAGAGCACAGGACCTCACTTATGCTTCTTTATCTCTCTAATTTTTCTTTGGACAACCACCGATTTGTTTAGCTTATATAAGTTAACCGACTAAAATTCAGTGTATATTGAGCACAAGGTAATGAATAAATATGCTTTGCACATTGAAAGAATCTTTTGAATTTTAATTCTTGTTACAAAGAAAAAATTACCTCTAGATTGCAGCTGATCTAAGCGAAATGAGATATTGCATAAAATTAGAGTGTAATCCTCATCTAATTTGGCATCCCATCTTAACCGCCAAATATGATCATCTAGAGTGGTAACCATAAGCTCATCTCGAATACACACAAGTCTAAAAGAATACAAGACAAATTTTCTTTAAAAAGCCACAAAAAAAGCAATTGGTTAAAAAAAATTGTTTTTAAATTATACAGCTAAATAATTTTTCTATTTTAAATTCAATCAATATAAAATATTTTTGTGTTGGAAAGCTATTTCATGAAATTTGTTTTCATTAATTAAATTATATAACGTGAAAAAAATATTTAGATTAGGGGAGTACAACCTTTATTGAAAGGCCACAGTAAAACACCATTTGGTTTATAGTATCAGTTTATAGGTTAATGAAAAAAAAATTAATTTTCTCTTTAGAAAAATAGTTCTATTCCTTTAAGTCTAAATGAATTTCTGCATCTTTGATTTTTAAATAAATTCTAGAACTGCAAGTGTTTTGGCAACAGAACATTTTTTAAATTAAAAAAAGAAGTGTTTAAATTTTAGACATTTGAATTAGCATTTCTACATATTGGAATTTTAAAGCTATAATTTTTTATCTCCTTCTTAAAAAACCCGTTATCAGTTAGAAAAAACAATTAGCATTTTTTCTTATACAAGTTATTTAGTTTTGAAACTAGTATATAGAGAATCATCTTTCAATTGCAAAATGGCAAGGCTTTCAACAAAGACCAAAACAAAGTACTTGTTTTGTGTTAAAAGTAAAAAGTGTAGTAAAAAACTGAAAATTTCTGTCAATAGTACAATTAGAATGCCTTACTGAGACTATTCTAAGTAACTAATGAGGATGATCTCGATTCACTGTCGACAAATGCACGAAAGCATAAAATGATATTTCCAAAAAATATTAACCTGCATATTAATGAGTCAAGGCATAAATTGTTCACAAGTTCTAGTGAAAGAGGTGGCACTTTTTCTTTCAAAAACAGCTCATCGCTTTCTCTACGTAATCCAGAGACCCTATAAAAAATAACATGAAGAATGTTAAATGCAAAATATAACAATACTACAGTTTTTACCAAAATAAAAACATTGAAGTTTATTTGAAAAAATACATAATAAACAAAGAATAAAATTAAATGGATTTATTCAACAGTATTTAAAATTAACTAATTGATAACCAAACATATACAACCATACAAAAATACTTAAAATTGTTACTATTAAGAGAGAAACTTCTACAAAATAAAAACTTCATTTCCTTATTATTTTATTTCCTCATTATTTTATATCCTTACCATTTTACTTCCTTACTATTTTCTTCCTTATTATTTTATTTCTTTAAATTCTAATATTCTTGCATTTTAGAATAAAATTTAGAATACTGACATCTTTTAACCATGCCGAATTTGAGGTATACTGTAATTTTTTAAATTTCTGTGATTTTTACTGTAATTTATTTTGCTATATTAGATTTGGTGGATTAATTTTAGTTTTTAAAGAAATCATATCAGAAGTCTTAATTTATAAATCAAAGTAAATTTATAAGGGAATAAGTGACATTTCTAAATTGATTTAAAAATCAGTAATTTAATTATTTCAAATCATTTTATTACAAAAATTGGAAATCCTCATATTACTCAATTAAAATGTTTTTCTATGTGAGGTACAACATTTGAAAAACTTTTTACCTGTAGACTCTAAACTAACTTAGTTTGATTTACAGTCAGTTTGCTTTTCTGTGTTAAGAACTGTTTTCCTTGAATATAATTCAATAAAACTGAACTTGGCAAGAAACTTTTTACGAATTACATAGTGCAAATTTGCCCAAGTCACCAATACGTAAAAATGAAATTATGTTGCACTTTTTCAATAAATTTTCATTTATTTTAATTATTGTTTTGCAAATATCTAACTAAATAAATATTAATAATTGATAACAAAATATTGTACAAAAGCATTAAAGGGAAATAAAAGAAATATATTACTTGCTATCCAACTGCTCATATAGAAATTTCAAAGAATCATCAATATCAACTCGATAAAACATCAGATAGTTGAGGCTAGTCTGAAAAAGAATAAGCAGTTAGTAATATTAAACATTAACTACTAAAAAAACAACAGAGATGTTTTTTATAACCAACATAAGGTGACACACAAGTGTGTTGCAAAGAAATTTGAGCTGTGTTATAAAAATTATTGAAATTTCATATTATAATTCACCAGTTTACTATGATTTTCATAAAACTTTATGAAATAAACTTTCTGATAACATCTAAAATGTTTAAGAATTTATTACATAAAAATGTTACCGTTGTAAAACTGGTAGAGTTCTCTCTAGGAATAAAAAAGGCAGGATGCTTCCTCATAGAAAAGGGCATTTTGAGTTTGCAAAGGGTACTAAATTATCATACAGATTTATCAAAATGAGACGGAAAAAAAAAACTTTATCAAATCTACAATATATAATATATATAAATTAATAATATAATATATATAATTAATAATATAATGTATATAATTAATAATATAATATATATAAATTAATAATAGCTGCACATAAATGTTTTTCAAAAGAAGTGAACTGAAATTATTTATTGATAGACATGAAAGCTATAATTTAAAATCTATAAATGAGATCTATAATTTAAACAGAAAATTATGAGAAAACTAAAAAAAGTGTACTTATTTTTTAAAAATATAACTTTAATATTTAAAATCACTTAAAAAATTTACAAAAAAAAGAAAAACTTAATTTAAAAATTTAACTAGTTGAGAACAGTCCTAACAAAATAAATATTTGTATAAATACAAATTTTACCATTGTGTAATTATTATTTAAACAGTGAATTACTTTTTTAAAAAATGTTTTGCAAAGGCAGGACAAGCCGCCGTTTGAAAAACACGTAGGAAGAACTCTGAAACTCGTACAGTTAATACAGGTAATCTTTAAAAAATGAGGCTGAGAGGTATTTAGATATTTATCAATTATTCATGAATCAACTATTACCAACTGTTCATGAAAATTATTTCAATACAATAATAATCATCAGTTAATTTTTTTTAATTGCCAATTTCTTTGAATTAAGTGAATAGTATAGTTAAATATGGATAAAAGAATTAACAATTTCAATGAATGTACTTAATTTTGTTATCCTTTTAATATTCTATCTGATTTATTACATTATAATGACATATTTTTTAAAATGCTAACTTAAAATTTCATTGTGAAAAAATTTACTTTAAGTTTGAATTAACCTTAATTTAAACTAAGAAACTAATTAATTTAAGTTAAACTAATTTAACTTAAATTTAATTAACTTAAATTTAGTTAGAATTAACTTAAATTTACTTAAAGGTGGATACACTAAATCAGAAGGAAACTCCAGGATAAAACTAGAAATAAGTATCTAAGCTTTATAAGCTGCTGAGAGCATTTTTAGAAGAAATGAATGAGTTGGAAGTAATCAGTAAAATCTCAGTTCAAAGTGAAATTGAGTAAATTCTTCTTTCAATAATTCTTCAAAAAATTAAGATCTGTATGAAAATATTTAAGAAATATGAGTGGATCAAATAAAGTTATTATCGTATAGAAAAAAAGTCTTGAAATTCCATTACTTAATTGAGTTACATTGCGGCAGATATGATATCCAAGCTCAAAATTATAATTTAATCATTTTAAGAGTCTTCAGATATCAGTAATCCTTCAGTAACAACCAATTTTATTTAAATACTCTTCTGCTTAAGAGTCATATAATTTACAGTTTTGCTGATATGACATTACTTCTGATGTCATTTTCTGATATAAGTAAGAACAATTTTTACACTTTTACAGAAATTAGTTAATATCTGTGGCTACATTATTTTCGCATTTCCTTTTCAACTTTCTGAATTTCAACTATTGTGTCAAAGATTCAAACATTTTTTTTGTATCATTAATGTTTTCGCAAATTTTTACCATGAAAACATTCTATCTCCAAATTATTTGAATACTAAAAAAAATAATTTGAGTTTTTAAAAGAACTAAACATGATTCAGATTTAAAACTTAATCTAAAATTAGAACAGAAATCATTTTATATGATATGAAATTATGAATACTTTGCTAAGAACAAGTCTGAATAGTTTAGAGATCAATTTTATTTGTTAAGTACTGAACAAGTAAAGTTGAAGACCGTTTTATGGTACTGACACCTTAAAAAAAACCAGTTTCAATTTTTAATATTCCATCATACCAATGTATATTTAAAATTTGTAACAACCATAATTAACTAATTTGAAAGTAATGTTTCAATGATTTTGTAATGACTAAGACAGGTTTCAACCAGTATCAAGAAAACACACACACTACCCTTTAAAAAAGTAATATATATTAAAAAATATTTAATAATAAAATAAATTAATATAGCATATTTAAAAAAAAAATTTTTTTAAAAAAAATGTGAACTTTTTTTAAGCGTGCTGATTATTGAATAGTTTAGAGGTTAAAGTGTACAACCTAGTTTAGCGACAAATTTTGTTCTTGCAAATAAAATCAATTTTTACACTATTACAGAAACTATCCTAATATGTTGGTATAATATGGACATTATTTTGGTAAGTCGTATTTTCTTTTCAACTTTCTGAATTTTAACATTTGTTTCTAAGATTCAAACCTTTTTTTTTTTTCTTTTTTTGTATCATTCATGTTTTCGCTATTTTTTACCATGAATAGACCAACTGATTCCACCTTCAATGAAAGTGAGTACTAGAAAAATTTCTAAAGATTCTAGTTTTTTAAAAGAACTAAAAATAATTCAGACTTAAAACATAATTTAAAATCAGAAGAGGTATCAGTGACTTTGATGTAAAATTACGAAGAAAAAAAATTTAAAAAAGAGATAAAAGGAAAAGGAAATAAAATAAAAATAATTCATGCTTACTTTCCAAAACATGAGATTCGTAATTAAACTAAACTACATTTTATACAATCACAGAAAGAAAAATATTTGAGGAAAGTGATAAAAGCAACAAGTTTAAGAAGAGTTCATATGTAAAGACACTAAATAGGTGCCAAAAAATTTACAAAAACTAATAAATTCATATCCAAATTTGTCAGACAGTTTCAGAAGGAGGGCTCGCAACTAAGTTAAAGTGAAGAATTAATCAAACAAAAATATTGCTTTATAATTAAAACAGGATTTTAGAAGAAAAGAAAACAAGAAAGAAAGGACAAAGAAAAATCAGGAAAAATATGGAGTAATAATAATAATAAATAAATAAATACAATAAAAAATAAATACAATAAAAAATAAATAAACTAAAACAGGATAACTTTTGGTACTGTATACATGTACCAGATAAGTTTTAAAAAGAGCAAACGACAAAATATAAACTTGCTGTGCTCAAGTCAATCAAAAAATGGAAACGAGTTGAAACTTTAACATTAACTTATTTCTATTTATATTCTATTTATATTCGATTTATATTATTCTTTATTACTAATATTCTCAACACTTACATCGTTAGTATCAGAGTCTCACTCTTATGAAACTACTGTGAATAAAATTCTATGTATATAAAAAACGCATTTCAAAACATCTATGCATACCTAACAACTTAAGAAGTTTTAAAAAAAGAAATTTTAAATTGATGATAAATTTTTAAATTTTGGGGGTATTTAAATTCTTAGAAATATTAATAAGCAAGCATTTGAAATTCAAGATAGATATAAATTTATTTTGTATTCTATGGATCACTTATCGTTTCATTGAATTTTGAAAGAGGTTATTTTCCATGTTTGTTGGAAGGGTTTCCCTAGCTTGGGTTTGAAAATATAAAGTTCCTTTTTTGCTTAAATTTACATCGTAGACAATTATGGGTTTTCCCAGCTATGTAGAAACATCAAGACAGTATGAACGTATTTGCAGATTTTGGTTACTCGTGAAGTATGTAGAAAGAAAAATATATTTATTTCATGATAAAATAAGTATTTGTTGGAAAAAAATTCTGCAGCTGTGGATTTAAGAGATAAGCCTTAAATTCACAGAAATTAAGATTATTTTTCCTCTTTAAAACACAGTTGTACTAAGAAATTCCAATTTTGAACTTTTTTTTATTTTAAACTTTTATTTTTTCATTAATATTAAAGTTTTTCTGAAGTTTGTAAATATTCTTACATATTACTGAGACATGTACATGATATTCAAAGTGATATAAACATTGCTGAAAGAGCTAGCTTCAAGAGCTGAGAGAAAACTTCTGAAAAAATATGTAGCACCACCAATATGAGTTTATTTTTAAGTAAAGAAAATTAAAATAACAAGTATTACAGTGCAGATAGGGGGGAAAAAAGGAAAGCTTCGAATAACTTTTGATCAAATGACCAGATTTACATGTTATGGGACTCAATCAAAATGATTCATGAGTAAAATTTTTTATCATGATTTTTTTAAAAATAGAAAAATTATAACTGTAAAGTGTGCGAACTTTTTTTATCTTAAAGAATTTAATTTTCAAAGAAAAAACACAAAATTTGACCAAAATCAATTCAACTGTTTCTGATAACTCAAACTTTAAATATAGATTTTTTTAATAAAATTCTTAGGAATTATTCAACCGATTGTATTAAAATTTTGTATTTTGCTATTACATTCTTTAAAAGAATGCAAAATTTTACATATTTGACTTTTGACAATTTACATGACAAATTACAATTTTTTGACAAATTACATTATTCATTTACATAAAGCTTCATTATATTCAACATATGTATTATGAAGTAATTTGACAGAATAATGACTGTTGCAGTCAGTTCAAAGCATATTTAATTTAATGAATTTTCTTATTCCAAACTGCCTGTAACTTATAAATAAAATTTTTTTACAAATAACACTTTTTTAACATTAATGAAATTACAGAATGAAGGATTACAGAAAGAAATTCATGATAAACAGAACTCATTAAGACTTTTTTTTATCATATGCTCATTAAAAAAAATTAAAAGTTTTACATTTCATTAAAATAAGAAATAAACTTGTTAAATGTTATATCTAAATACAAAATAAATCTTACTTATCAGTAGCAGTCTTTTTCACTTTTTCAAATTGTGTTTAATAGAGTCAAGCTTCTTCACAGAAGATGGTTCTTGTTTTCCAGTTCAAAGTCAAAGTCCAGTCAAAGTCCAGTTCAAAGTTTTCCAGTCAACATACAAAACTTAAAAAACACTAAGGCGCAAGTAAACTTCCTGTTCCTTCTCCGTATAGTATGCCTAAAAATATTTTGATTTCAAATTATTTATTTACATTGTTGATACATATTTTACAAAAAATTAAGCCAAGCAAACTGAATTATTTGTTCTAAAAAATACCAAAAAATTATATTTAAACACAGGAATTGAAATTATAATCACATAAAAATTCAAAAAACATACTCTGCTTTTAGTTTGGTTGGATTTAACTACACTTAATAAATATTACTTAATCTACAAAAGGTACACTACTTTGATTAAATTTATTTTAATATAGTAGTGAACTTACTTACATAAGACATAATAATTAAGTATGTTATGTTCATAAAAAGTCAAATTGTAATTTTCATTAAAAATGCTAAAATTTCCGATTAACATTAATACTCAACTTGGCTAATTGTATAGCTACACACCAATTATTGTATATGAATTTAAAGTTCAATACAAACTGAGAATCTAAGAATGAAATTACCTCATATTCTATCAAGTTCTTGGATAGTTTTTTAATTCTTGTGGAAATTGGTAGAGAGTGAGAAAGTCATATAGAGTTATAAATTATTAAAAAAAAATAAAATAATAATTAAAAAAAACAATGAAAAGGAATTTAAAAATTTTTGGAGAAAAATTTCATTACATTTTGAACACAAATGTAACCAACATTTATTTTAAACAAAACTAATAGGAATATTTATTTACAACTGATAAATTACACAAATCAGTTGAATACTTATCAATTTTTCAGAAAGATATATTTATAAGTACTGCAACATAGTAAATTAATTTTTTTGCTATGTTTTGTCCACATGAAGAAAATTATAATTATAATGAAATTATATAAGTTTCGTATTTAGAATAAGTAAATGGTAATTCATACTTACAAATTTTAAGAACAAGAGAAGAACTGGAGGCATACATCGAATACATCAATACCTATTTAAATAGAAGGATTATAACACTAAAAAATGAACAAATTAAATTGATAAATATAGAAAAGGGAAGCAATTCATAGTGACTAAAACAACATAATCACTGGAAATGTGATTCATGAAGTTATCTAAATTTATTATCATCAAATGAGTTAAATTTATTGTAGTTTTAAGTTGTTGTAGTGTTCGGTAGGTAATAACATATGGATTAGTATTTCCATCCAATCAGTCTCTTGCATGTTTAATATTATTCTCCAGTTAAATTGAATGTTTAATTAATTACAATATACATTATTTACATTAAAACAACATATTTTTAAAAATTTATTAAAAAATAACCAATTTTTATTTAGGAAATAATTCTGCTAAATGTTAATAATCCACATTTGGCAACTTTTATCCATCTTTTTTGCAAATTACAGTTGTTTGCAATATTTTATTGCAATATCAAACTCTTCAAATGATTGCAATTATATCAATTTATTTACTAAATCAACAATTGAAAAATTATTATAAATTAACTTTATTCTCAATTTATTCACAAAACATCAATTTTCATAAATTAATACTGAATAAATTATTACTACTAGCAATAAACTTTAAGTAGTAATAATCTACAAATAATAAACATAATTTTAGTGATAATTAAGTTACTTTCCTTTTCATTAGTCATAGGTACAAGATGCTTAAAAAATTTATGTTTAGTAGAACTGCAATATAACAATAATCTTTCCACATACTAGTATCAATTAAAAAACAGCTGTAAATTCAAATGTAAAAAAAAAAACCAAAGCCTTATTTTTACTTTATAAAACTGTAAATATAGGAAATTATTAAAAATTTCAAAGTTTATTTATAATTCTATTTTCTATTAAACTTTATTGGTCAATTTAGAAAAATTGATGTCTGGTTTGAAGAAATAGAAAATAATGTTTCATGGCATAAATGATTGTTGGCGCCCGGCTACGGAAGCTTTGCAGAGAAGAATGATTTATTCATAGAATTAAAAATATGTCCGTAATACGAGGCATCCGTTTTGTCCATAACATGAAATGCCAACTTGCTCCGGACAGTGGATAAATAGTTTCGAGTCTGTTTATGTAAGCTTTTTGGTATACTAATAAATTCGATTTATAGGGTTTTTACATACCGTCTCAAAAATTCTTTTTTTAAAAAAAATTTAAAGAACTACATACATATATGGAACGTTTCGAGTGAAATTAGATCTTTGATTTAATAGAAAATAGTTAATGCTTAATTTATCTTAGCAATAAAAATGTAAATAATTTATGAAATCAAATCTATTTTTCGTGATTCAGCCCCCTCATAAATTAAAGCTATCAGATAGCTGTTTTTATTTATTTATTTATTTATCTTTTTCTTTTCTTTGAAGATAATTGAAATTTTACTATTTTTCAAGATTTTTAAAGAATAATTCTTAAACACGCAACTGGAAAAATTTTGGAGGTAAAACGTACTGTTTAATTATTGATAATACTTTCGAAATTATTTCCATAATTTTTAAATCTCTATGAAAAAAAAATATTAAAAAAAATAATAAAAAAAAAGCTTTATTTCGCATGAGAAGGAAGATGGACGGTAAGTTGTCTTTTTAAGGCAAAGTGTGACTGAAAATTTCGTTAAGCTAAATTTTATTAAGAAAAAACTGAATTACAAAAAACGACAGTCGCATTCTTAAAAGTAACTGCATCAATTAAATAAGAAAAAAAATTTATATTGCTTTTAAAGCTATGTAAAAGCCTTATAAATTGAATTGGAAAAAGTAAATAAAAAAACTTACCTTCTGCCCCGACGGCGTCGAATTCTCTGTTCTTTGTAACTTATGCTCGGATTCACAGCACGCAATCGCTTGCTGACAGGTTCTGGGTCGTTTTTTTGACTGTCGCTCAATTTGGCTGCGTAAGAACACTCGTCCAGCATTTCGAGCCGAGTCATTCTCTTTCCTGCAAAATTTTTTTATTATTTCTTTTTAGAATTTCTAACAAATGTGTACAATTTTAAACGTAGAAAATATAAATTAAATGCCATGATATATTGCGTATTCCAAATACGGAAATGGAACGACTTTGATCAAATATTTCTTAAATGATAGATTTTTCATAACTCAAAACTATTCAACCGATTTGACTCAAATTTTGTTCAGTTTAAATGAATAGTTTCGAAGGTTGTAAGCATTTGTATATCTTACAATTTTGTATTTTTTTAACATTAAATAAAATGATAAACAATTAGGAGAAATAATATTTTTCCTTAAATTTTATTTAACCTTACTTCTTTAGGACTTCTGTAATTTTTGTTCTTATTTTGTTGTTCAAAAATTATAAGCCAATAAAAATAAGGTATGTTAATTTAGAGGGAACACTTTAGTATAATAAGTATTTAGTATAATAGTTATTAAGTTATAATTCTAAAATAAGCATTTATACCAGGGCTCGAAAAAACTCATAAATTTTACCCGTCCCCGAGGACGGCTTGTCCAACAATGTACCCGTCCTCCTTTGAAACTAACCCGTCGCTTCTAAATAAATAAAAATATAATTTTCTCTTATTTATTACAAGCATTTATATAAATTGCACAATGAATTAGTAGTTACTAGGATTACAAATACTAGGATTACATTATACAGTAATAAAAGAAATACTAGGTTACTAATAGAAAAACCTAGTATTTCTATTATGAAATAATTTATTTCTTGGATGAAATAATTTAAATAACAAAGGTTAAGTTATCTATCTCTATCAATTATCATGTCAATTTATCCCATGGTACTGCGTTTTTTAAATGAATCAAATATGACGTTTGCCACTTCCACAATCAAGCCAATGATTTACAGAGGTTTCTGCACAGAAATCTGAAAGAGGTTTTCCATTTAGGTAGATGTTCATAAATGCGTTTAGCGCTTCTTGTTTAAGACGAGTAAGTAATGTGTTTTTTTTTTGTAAGTTCATTGTGGAAAAGTCCCTTTCAACCGCTTTGTTGTCAGCGGGGAATTTTTGACCGCCGAGGACGGACGGGCGGTTCTTCGAGCCCTGATTTATACTGAAGTTATAATAGAAACAGACTCTTCAAACTAGTAACTATGTTTGAATAAGCAAATATCCTTAATTTGGTCGTAATTAATCCAAGTTCTGAAACCAAAACTTAAGAACTATATAATTGCCCTTAATCTAAATGATCTCTGGTTTAATTTAATAGTTAAAACTTCAATAAACGAACAAATAAATTACAAGCGATATATAGACCTTTTAAGCAATATACAAAATAATATGCTGATTTTCAGAAATAAAGAAAAGGAATTTAAATAAAACTGCGTTTTATTGATCAACACTGGTTACGCGCAATGCTCATGAATTTTTTATTGATTAGTGTACTAAGTTATGAAATGTTTATTGAAAGTTATTAAGCCTTGTTTAAAATATTCAAAAATTTTGTCCAGCATATTAAATGCGACTGAAAACTGATGAATCGATACTGGAAATATTTATTCCATTTTTAATTGTTTTTTTAAAGTAATTTTGTCATTAACGGTAGTCAACGTTTCTCTTTCATTTCGCCGCTGTGAGGAAAAAACGGAATTCTAGGTGCTTTCTCAAAAAGCAGTTTATGACATCGAGGAAATTCCTTTTCCTACCTACTATTATTGCCAAACATAGGAATAAGTAGCGAAGTTTTTTATATATAGCGCAATGTGTACCAAAATATTCATTTGTACCAAATATGTGTACCAAAATATTCGTTTTGTGAACATCGTGGATGTCAATTAATGCTCAACAACGTTTGTAAATGCTGGGAGATACTGATGGATGGTTTTTAAATTATCGAACTTCTTCGAGATATCGAACGACGAAATTTTGTTAGTCATTTTGTTGCATCGATAGAAAAAAATTATACTTATATAAAGTAGTAACACTTACTTGGTTGGACTGCAGCACGAGCTTGTGCGGGAACAGCTTGTGCAGGAATAGCTTGTGCAGGAACAGCTTGCGGGGGAACAGCTTGTGGGGGAACAGCTTGTGGGGGAACAGCTTGTGCAACAGAAGTGACGATGTGAGCGATGATGTGATTCACGTCGGCATATACATCAGCATTGATTCGAGGAGAGCCACCAGGAACTGCAGCTGGGATAGCCTGCTGAGAAAAGGGAAATTTCTAATTTATTACTCGCAAAAATATTGTGAAACAAAATTTATTAAAAACTACTAAAAATTTTCAAGTAATGCAATTCAGAAATAACCTACATTATTAGCAATTGGATCGTCAACAGAATGCTCTTCATCACTGCTGATCTGTAAAGAGAGAGAAAAACTATTTAGTAGACTTGTTTTCTCCACAACTATTTTCGTTAGTAGAGGGTCGATATTTCAGTTCGTAATACCAATGAAATCCATTCTTATTTAGCATAGTATCAAAAAAAGATTTTCAATACAATCAGGGGTCTGTCCAGACATTTTGTAAAGGGTCCGATTTCCGTGAAATTGTGAAAAAATTACTTACATTCTTTCAACCAGGGTCCGCTTTTATGAATTTGTGCAAATAGGGTCCGTTATTGCAAAAAAACTTTTTCAAGGAGTTTTTAAATTGTAAAGATGTACAAGATTATGCTCAACACTGTAAAATTGTAATTAAAACAATTAGTTTTCAAAAATAAACAGCAATGGCAGCTACTAAATTAGCGATGCAACATACAAATATTTGGTATCTATAGTGCTGAACGCCGAATAATCATTTCGGGAAGAATCGTCTGCCGAAGACAAAACTTAATTCGTTTACATCCATCTTTCTTGTTTTCTGCCTTTCCAGGGCAGAAAACAAGAAAGATTCGGTTAAAGATTCGATTAAAAAAAACAATAATGAAGATAAACAAATTTGTGAAGGGTCCGATTAGAAGAAAAATCATTTTGTGAAGGGTCCGTTTTTAAGTTAAAATATTTTGTGAAGGGTCCGTTTCTATGAAAAGATATTTTGTGAAGGGTCCGTTAACGGACCCAAATTTCTTCTAAACAGACCCCTGACAATAGTTTAAATCATTTACTTATTAAATACGTTTATAATTTAAAGAATGTGTGTAAAGTTACAAGCAGTTTAATACAATACAGTAGTTTAAATAAATTCTGATTAATAATAGTTCAAACTCACAAAAATGCATGAAATTAAATAAGAAATAGTTCACTGTGGGTCGCAAAGTAATTTTAATTAGTGCAAACGCACTTATTTGAATGACTGGTTTATTGGAACATAAATTATAACTTCGGACAACGAAACATTAAAATATAAACACATACAAACACAACACACACGACATTTTAAAATCAAAAGTGTAAAAAAACAAAACTGTAGAAAACCTGTTAGGTAAAAAAACAATGCATGTTTTCAGCATGTAGAATAATGTATAAAATGTTAAGAAACTTACTTCTATGATGTCACCCGGGGGGATTTCGTCTTCACTATCCACCACCACCTGCTGTAAACAACGAGAATATTTAACTCTGCAAAATACCATTTTCCAGAAGTCATGAGAGATAAATTTGAGGTACATAAAACATTTAAATTACAACTTAGCAGCGGTCGTCCAAGAATAAAAACAATCACATTGGAAAATTGTATGTATATTATATAATTGTATTCTTTTTTTTTTTTTCCTTCACCTTTGAGCATTGTAGATGCTAGTAGTTGATTTCCTGGTAGTACGTCAAGCAGAAGTTCCTGGTAGTACGTCAAGCAGAAGTGCACCAACTCATTTTTTAAATTACATTTGTTCATAATTTTAGTGTGATTATTTGAGTATTGATTTAATCACGAACCTAGTTTTTTTTACACATGGGGACTCAGGACAGAAAATAATATTTTTTTTATCGTTATTGAATATCGTCTTTGTTCTAAATTGGGTGTGGTTAGTAGCGCGCTCTTGCTCCTCTGATTACTTTCTGCAAATCAGGTGAGACATTTTATTTTTAAAATGTTTAAAGCAAAAAAGGAAGATCTTTTAAAATTTGTTACTCAACTGAATATTCAACAGTAGAAAAATTTTACTCTGATGAAAAGTAGAACTGATAGAAAATTCCGATACACATAAAAATTATTTTAAATTTGTGCTAGAAATGTTAGAATATATTACTAATGGAAGGAAATTAGTATCGGAGGAATCAAAACAAAAGCAACTGGACTTAGAGAAATTAAAAATTACCAGACTAGAAAAAGAATTGAAACTCAAACAAATACAAATTTAGTGGATCTCAGCTTAGTGGAGGACTACAACCAATCGCGAAATCAGGATTCAGAAAGTGTAATACGTAGTCTGAAAACATTGCCATTACCCGTTGTCATCAAAGCTGAAGACAGACAGACAGAGGAATTATTTAATAGACTTATTCCAGATAAGGAGATATAAATGGTGTATGAGGTTGCAACATTTAAAAGAAATTAATTTTCAGTAGGGGATGATGGATGGTAACTCAAAGATGGCACAAACATGCAAGAAAAAGAAACAAATTGAAAATCGAGTAAAAGACGAAATTGCAGCAAAAGTAAAAATCATTAAAGTTGTAAACAAAAAGTTTTATAATTTGTTGTTGCTACCATTTCAGTTGAAAACTATATTAATATAATATGGTTATCTTAAATATTCATAAAAAACTATTTTGCAAGTTTTTGTTATAGTTAGGGATAAGAGAGGATTTTAACTACTTAAATAATAAAAATATTTTAAATAGAGTTGATTACAAACAATATTACTTTTTCTTCAATCTATGATTAAACCTACTAAAGTTATGCATAATAAGTCATAAATATTTATACAATTGAGTGTGGGAAAAGATATTCATAACCAGAGAAGAAAAAAAAATAGATAAATTAGAAAAATAAATTTAAAAAGATTTATATCAGGTAAAAATCTTAAAAAAGAGGTTAAAGATCGCATTTTGTTTTAAATACTATACATTTGTTATGTTTAAATAGTGTAGAATAATATAAAACATATGCTTGAGGGGAACTTACTACACCACCAGCAGGCCAATTAGCAGCAGGCCATCGTTCTTCCAGAATTTCTTCCAATTCCGCTCGTCGTTCTTCTTCACGAGTGAGCAAATGCTCCAATTCCTGGTTTTGGTGCGTTAGACGCTCTATTTTTAAGTGAGCATTGTCTAAACGCTGGACCAAATATTGCTGCAAGACATAAGAATAGAAAGAATTATTTGATGCACTTAAATAAGAATAAAAATGAGTAGTAAACAATTTTAAGAATTTCATCAAGAGGCGCTGTATCATGTTCAACAGCAAGCAAATTATTTCATAGCGAGGATAAGTAATATATTCCAAATTTTGTATTCTTAAAGAGTTTGATATGGAACAGTCTGTTATATTAGTTGACAGGCAGGATGGTCGAATCGTGTGTCCAATCAATTTTGATAAGATTTTGTGTCCAATCAATTTGTAAATTTTATTACATAGCAAATACAAAATGTAAAATATTAAAATTATTCCGATGGCTAAGAACTGTGGAATATTATTAAAATAAAATTTATCCTTCGAATTTTTACATGTTACTTAAGGCCAATTGTTTTCAATGTAGTGAACGAGAAAAACGATTTGGGTTCGCAAATCGATTTCTCCAAATTTTTGGGTGAGAGGAATTAGTGAGCTGTAAGTAATAAAACAGGTCAAAAAATTTAAATCGCACATTTTAAGTAAAAAATTTTAGCTTTTGAAGAAACAGTCTATAAAAAGTAATTTTCCAATTTTTTCAAGAACTGTCTAATTGATTTCGTTTATATTTTGGATCATCATGTCTTGCTTTTTCTTTTTTTAATACAAATAAAATAAATGTTTATACTTTTTTTATTGCTTACTTTAATACAAATAAAATGAATGTTTATAATTTTTTATTGCATGGAATTGTTCTAAAATAAAAAGTTTTTATAACCAAGTACAAAATTGATCTGATTCACTTTCAATTGTTTTAGTGATAAGAGAAAGATTATAAAAATTAAGGAATTTTTGACATTTTTCTCAACAGGAACATGTCACATTTTGCGGAAATAGTGTTCATTCAAAGAAGGTAAGTTTTGTGTTGTGCTACTTAAAGTAAAGTGCAATGATTTTTCATTTATGTCTATGTCGCATCTAAACTAGGTATTTAAAATAAACTTCGAAGTTAAAAAACATAAGTGTCACGAAATGCATGACAGTGGCTAAGATAGTTACAATTAAATTATGGAAATTTTTTTAAAAAATTTCCATAATTTATTCCGGACACAACACAGCAAATTCCACATAATTACAACAACAAAGAATCTGTAATAGATCACTTCAAAAAAAAATTCCTTTTCAAAACAATATTTTCTTTAAGATATGATACGAAATAATTGTATCGAAAAAATATCGTAATCGGAAAAATATATCTGGTCAAAAGTATTCAAACATTCTAAGACAAACAGGAAACAATTTTTGAACACCCATTTCATCAAAGTCTTGATATTTTAATGTTGGAAGAGCCTAACATTGTGCTGGCAAAGAGCGTTCACACACATTTAAGCGAAGGAACCACTAATAATAGCCTGGTTGATAGGGCGTTGAACACGTGTCCAAGAAAGACTGTTGTAGAGTAAATTGTGACTGGTGCATGTTAAATCTGTCCGGTCACAAAGAGCTCCAAGTTTCAATCAGTACTGAATTGGAGATTGATAATTTTCTAATTCAGGTCAAATTCATGATCTGTGGATGAATAAATGGATGTATGTACGGGCCCGCCTGCTAACCCGGGTTGTGACGTGTGTGTGTGTGTGACTGTAGTCGTATTCATGGCCATAGACGGCACCACTGAAAATCAAGAAACTACCGTAAATTCGCTTGGTTTGGCCAAGGAGGGTTGCTTGTATTGTCAAGTAACATTAGAAATAACCCCAGAAAATAATGTCTTAGTGTCCAAATACTTTTGTCCTGACAGTGTGGATTATTTTAACAAAAGTTTCAAAAAATATAATTAAAAATTCTTACATTGTGGTCCTGTATTGTAGACACCCAGTTTTGAAGTTGAAGGACTTCATTTCTCAGACTCTGAAAGAGAAAATAAAATATATTTACTTTCCTAGGAAGTCATGTATACAATTCGTGCGTAACGCTTTTCGTTCTTCATTCAAATAAAATTACATTTATTATTTTAAGTGCAATTGAATTTTGATCTAAGACAACGCGAATATGATATGTGATATTACATCAAAGGCAAGGCCGTAGCCAGGATATTTTTTCCGGGGGGGATATGGTAAGAAGTCAGGACAGTTTCAGACATGCAAAGTAGAGGAAAAACATTGTAACAAATATTGTTTATTCTGTTGTTTGTAAAAGTTAAACTAGTAATTAAAAAATATTACATATTAATTATTTTTCAATTAATATTACATAATAATTATAATCAATTTGTAAACAAAGTTTACAAAGACATGCGACGGGGATTTGAAAAAATTTTTTCGATTACTTTCTTAGGACAAGCCGGAATATCCCGAAATATGCTTAATAAAGTTAGCCCTGTTAGCCTTTCTTCTTTAGTAGCATTTCTTGTTGCTGTTTTTACGCGTTTAAGGGTAGAAAAAGTTCTTTCTGCAGTTGCTGTGGTGATAGGCAACGTAGCCAATATTGATAACAAGCAATAAATGTAATGGCCGAAGGAAAGATGAGTCACAAGGTCAAGTGAAGATGATGCACTAGCAAAGGTGGTGTACTGGGAAAAGGTTTGATTCAACAGTTTTTGTTTTTCTTTTTTACTGAGAGGCTCAAAGAGAGACTAAAAAGTTTGAATCCCAGAATTTCGGGGGGGGGGGGACTTGTCCCGACGGTCCTCCCCCTGGCTACGGGCCTGATCAAACGGTTCCATAAACAAAGACCGTCTAAAAAATTGATAAAATGACAAGTTTATAGTTTTGTGAAAATTTTTACAGGACATGAATTCTTTTACCTCTTTTCGTGGCCGGACATTTTCAGTCCTTCATCTGTTGCCTCGATGGTTCAACTTGGACTAACCCATTTAAGCGTTAAAAAATAAGTTATGGAACCCCTTAATACGTAACATTCTTTAAGGAATACTCTAATTTCTTTTCTAATTTTAAGATGTTTTATTGTATATTTTCCATAATTTTTTTTCTTCTAAATCAGACAATATTTAAAGTCAATGAAAAAGATCTGCTACGTATCTATTTTGTATGTTGTAACAGTTTTACTAAAACTTTGCTATAAGGATCTTTAAAAAAAAGGAAATAAAAATTGAAGGAACATTTTTTTCTAGATTAGAGACAAATATCATAAAACGATATTTTTCCGGAAAAATGGTTAAACGCAAACAAAAATAACCGCATCTGTTTTCCTCGTACTGTTTCAAAAAAATAAATAAACATCCTGTGTTACTACTGAGATCAATTACTCTTTCTTTGATTAGACTCCCTTTCATGTATTCGAATTTAAATGCCAGCTCGGGGGTTTGAACCTAACACGTTTTGAAACATTTCGCTTTACGTGATATGCAGCAGATAACATTTATTGAATTTCTCTGAAGTAAATAACAGTTTCGAATTCAGCGCTTAAAAAAATATTGCTTGTTATTAAAATTTAATGCGCATTTCCCTTTAACATGGTTATTCGAAGCACCAAAGGGAAATGAAAAAGCCCTAGTTTTAGTTATTTACATTTGAAGTAAAGCTATAATTTTAAACCAGGCATGCCATCCTGCTGTGAAGAATTATCTGGGCTTTGGAACTGAAAAAAAAAAACTTAACTATATTTAAAAAAATTCAACTTTGTTTAAAAATAATCGCCAATTTGACGACATTCTTCCACGAAGACGAAGATTATCAAAATCGATGCCTTATTTATATTTTTAAAAACATTTATGAGCTTAGATAATGCCAATTTTGAGTAAGTTTTCAAATATTACAAAATCAGATTACAAACATTTATCATTTTTTGAAAACAGTGGTTTTTCTCAGTGGTTTTTTGCACGATTTTCAGAATTAGCATAATAGCTAAAGAGGCCAAACATTAATGAGTTGCAAACTAGTAAGAGTTATGAAAATTATTCGCAAAAATGTATCATTTCATACAACAGCAAAACCTTTGAAAAACAGAGATTCGAATACTTGTTCTTCAAAATATAATGTTCTTAAAAAACGTATCCATCTGAGCTGCATATGAATAATTAAGCTTTTTAAAACTCTTTTCACCAACCTTTGAACCACCTTTAAAAAAAAAAAAAAAAAAAAAATACTATTCTGTTCTAAGACTCATTCCTAATGACTCAAGGGTAGGTGATCTCAAATATGCTAGTACCGGCCCATAGTGGGCCAGCATCCAAGGTTTCGTAGCCAAAATTAGTATTTCGATAAAATTTGTTTCAAAATTTAGGGGTTTTTATTTAGGAGTTTTTATGTGGAGGAAAATTGAATTAATAGTTAAAATTTTGAAATACACTAAAAATTCACAAAAAAAAAAAAAATGGTGGCTGAAATATGGCGAGCAAAAATAAAAAAAATAATATAGTACGCTTAAATAATTAAATATAACAATGGAAATATAATAATTTTCGCAATTTTATATCAAAAATGAAAAGCAAATTATATTTCCGAAGTAATATTACAAAATAACGCGAATTAATTACAAAATAACTCGAAAACATGAAAAAAAAAACGTAATTTTTGTTTTTCGGTAAATATAGTCCACCTTTGCAGCATGGGGCAGGTTTCTTCGAAAGAAGAAACATCAAGGAAGACAACAAAAAAAAGTTTAGCTAATTACCTCGTGGAACTTTTTGGAGATCAGTTTCGAAAGTGATTCAAACATTGTAAAATGCCAAATGATGAGATATAAACTATAAGTTTGTCAAGAGTATTAACTAATCCAACACATTGAAAAACTGTACTATAATTTCAGACTAATTACTCTGATAAAAATGTAACAGTAAGGTAAAATTCCTATACATATTTCTGAAATAAAAATTTAAAAGTTACATTAAAAAAATTTTTTTTTAACATATTCTTCATAACATTGTACTCTTGTCGGTCCAAAAAGTAAATTATTATGTTTGGAATGTTTATGAATACTTAATTTGAGTTGTATTAAAACTGCCTACACATATTTTAGTTGAAAATTTAGTTTTTGACTTTTGGCCAAGGATCATGGTCTTCTGACCCGCAGTGCGGCGACATGTCGAAATTAGAAACGCACTTTCTCTGAATAAATACACCTTTTTACGGCGGATTTCTAACTTACAAAATATAAGGGGTAGACGCAATTTGCGAGAAACTATCCCCAATAGTTTAGTCAGGATAGAACCCCTTAATGTTAAGATTAGTTTTTTCGAATTTCCCGTATCTCGATAGCTTTTTAAGCGAATAGAAAACGCTCTCAATTGTGAATGCATTTCGCTAAAAGTTGCAATGAAATAAAATTATTATGTATAAAATATATATTTTCAGCTAATTTTTTTTAAAGAAAGTTATAATAAAACAATAGAAATAATTAAATATTATAATAACTCTAATGTTTAGAGAACTCATTCTCATATTTCCTTTGTTTACAATTTTTGAAGGAAATCTGAAAATGAGAAAGTGTCAAACTTTTTAAATTAAGAAAAACTGCTTTAATGTGACAGAGTATAAAATTTTTTCCCCCGTTCTATTTCATTAATAGCTAAACTGCAAAGACGGATTTGAGTTCTGAAATGCTGATGCGACTGGAAAAAATTTATCTGTCAATGCTTTTTTTCAACATTTGATCAACTTTGTGAGGGAAAAACATCGTATTTAATTTGTTAATAGTTTGAGCACACTTTTTATAATTTTAAATATTTGATTGCTAACGTCAAGTGATCAAAAAATGGTCCACTATGAATAACTTTTGTTCTAATTATCAGATTTTCAAGTTTTAGGACTCAATCTTAGTAGTTCGGTTCTTATGGGTGATTTCAAATGTGCTAATTAATTATTTCAAATGATATTTTAAAATACGAAATCAGACACACAATCGCCCTTTGATGAATAAATATACCTTTCTTTTGAAGGAATTGGATTTTTGATTTCTAAAGTTTAGGGACTGAGACATCATTTGAGAAATATAGTCCCAATAGTTTGGTCAAGAGAATTGTCGAATGTTTGGTTTCTTTAATATTAGTTTTACTTTTTGCGTATTTCGTTGAACTTTTTTTTAAGTGACTTCTTTGCATACAAGTCTAATATTCGTTTTCCAAATATAATGCCATGCAAAAAAAAGAAAAAAATATTTAAATATCTGTTATTTTATTTAATAGTTGTCGAACAAATTTCGAATTGTAAGGTTTAACATTTTTTTTTATCACTTTAAAAAAAGTAAATGCGTGGTAGAATGCAAACTCGATGGAATAGTTCGTAAGAGATCGAATTTTAAAAAAGTTTTATTTTTGCAATTTATTTTTCAGGAACTATTCTTTATTAAATGTTGAATAAACATTTTAAAAATCACTTTTGTGAAATGTTCAAAAATATTTTTTTAAATCTCGAGAAGTGTCATCCAAAACTACATCGATTCACATGATGTTAACATTAAAATAACACACTGCAATTTAAAAATTAGAAAAGGACAACTTGCACCGGATTGTGAATTAAGATTTTCCATGTTTTAAAGTATGATTCTTAGTTTAGTAAATTCTATTCATAGGATATTTACCTACTACTACTACTTCTAACTATCTTAAAGGCTGATATAAAAAGCTATTTTCTTGCAGTTATTTAGTGTTGAATAGTTTAAAAAGTGCAACCAAAAATCTAAAAATTTTAGTTTATAGTTCTCCACCTTTATTTAAAAATATTTTGCTGAGTTGGCAACTCTGGAATTTCCATCATTACTAGATTAAACAATAAAAAAAATAATTATAATTTATTATTTATTAATTCATATCAAGTCCTTTAATTGTTAGCAAGAATGCGTTTTAATTCATTAAGTTCATTGAAACATAAAACTTTTTATTAAGAGAAAGCAAGTTTTTATTTCTGATTTTCATGTCCTTAAATATCGCGCAAATCAATCAACATATTATTTTAATATAACCAGTAAACCATTTTGAGTGGTCTTTGTTTTGATTGGTATTTTTGTAGTCCGATTATTTGAGCGAAATTTCGTAAGAGCGTTCAGTTTTTTTCAGAAGGTATGATTAGAAATGGATAAGAAATATAACAAAACAGCTTACCCTAATCGTTGCCAAATTAGGATCCTCCTGTGCTGCTGGTTGGGGGGCAGCTCTTCGTGCGGCTACGTTGGCTTGCCGTGCACCTCGTCTTGCGTCCGCCCTGTAAAAGACACACAGACTGTCATCATTCCCGCTATACAAGTGATTTGATTACCGATAAATTATAGAATGTGTCATTAACTCAATATAACCTGAAACCAAACTCAAATTAGAAAAAAAATAAAACAGTATAATTGAGTGCTGACGTCACCACTCAAAATTAAATATGCTGGAGAATTAAATGAGTTTATAACTTACGTTAATTAATAATTAATTACTAATTAATCAAGAATAACTATTTAAGAAAAATAAATAATTATTGATCAGTATTTAACTTATTATTTAGTAATTTATGAGTCATTAATTATCAGTTTATTACTTAATTAATAATAAAAAATTAATAAACTTATTTATAAACTGTTAATTACTTTTCAACGACATATTTATTAGTAAATGAATTAATTATTAAAAATTATTAAATTGAAAAATGATTATTACTAAATTTGTACTCATGTAAAAAAAAATTCGAAATTATAAATTAGAATTCAATTATTAATCAAATATTTGTTTATAAATACGTTTTTATTGGGTTTTTTCTTTTTAACTTTGTGGGGAAAAAATTTATCGTGAAACTTATTTTTTGAAAATTTTATATGAAACTAAACTACAGACAAAGTATTGAGATAAATGGAAATTATTACATTAATTGTCAGAAACAAATCAAATAGATAAACGAGCATATTGATAAGAAATTAACGTTATAAGGTTGGACCGGGATAGCCTGGTCGGTAGGGTGCTGGGCCCATGAGAGTTCGAACCCCGCCGGCCGAAGACTCCCCGTGTAGTTGGTGACTGATGCACGTAAAAATTCTGTCGAGTCGCAAAGTCCTCCATGTTCCCATAACAAATCAACACCTATGGGGGTAGTGGATTGGAGATCGATCGTTCTCTGATTCAGGTCAAAATTACGATCAGTGGATGAATGAATGTTTGTGTGAATGGGTCCGCCTTATAAACAGGTGTGACGTATGATGTGGCAGAAATCGAATTCTTGGCCATAGATGGCGCCAGTGAAAAACAAGAATCGCACACTCTGCCTTAAATTTGCTCGGTTTCACCAAGCAGGCTTGCCCGTGTAGCAAGTGGCATTAGAACCAACCAACCAACGTTATAACGCTTGTGGGCTCAAATACAATTATTATTGGGACCATTCACCAAAGCTAAATTATATTTGTTTGCGCGCTTTTTGTTTTTCAAAATGAATAATACAAAAAATTTACTAACCTTCGGGCACGCTCTTCCTCTCTTCTTTGATTAGGATTAGCATCCATCATAAAAATCACTTTTTTATCAAAAAATTCAAAAATCACAAAAATTCCTAAAAATAAAGAAGTAAAACAATTAGCAATTAAAGTAGTTCTTAATAAAATCTTCAAAATAACATTGATTATTACATTAGATTGACATACTAATTTACATTATAACAGTATCTAACATAATTTTATAAATCGAGCACTGAACAACTCATAATAGCTTTAAGGCGACCTTCTCAAGCTAATTTTGTCAAAAAAATGATTTTTCTCATTTTTATGAAAAATTAAACCATAAACTTACGAAAACAGTTTGTTTCTTTTCGACTTCAAATTGAACAAATTTAATGATTTGAAAAGAAATTTATATTGGTTAAGTAAATAGTCCTAAAAAGATAAAGCTATAAGATACACTTGATAAAAAAAATATATATATTACCTTTAAAATATGCTGACATAAAAGTCGACATTACATATCTTTTAAGAAAATGCAAGCCAATGAATTTGTTCAATTGTTATTTGACCATATTCAAACAAAATAGTCAAATAACCATAAATAAGATAGTAACAGTATGAAAAACCGCTTATTAAGTTCTTTCACCTAATGTGGTTAAACGACCAGAATTTTATCACAACAACTAGACCCATATATTTCATTTTCGGACAATAATTAAATCATTGAGTTCAGGGCCAGGTCATCTCCAACAAAACTAATTTTACGGAAAAGACAAAATACTGAAAACTTAGATACAGGCCTGATATATACGTGTTTAGCTATATTTAATGCAAGAATTTTGAAAAACAAAGTAATTGGTTTTCGGACTCCTCGGTTCAATTACTGATTTTTGCAACCAAATCAGCTAAACCAGAATAATATTTTTATGAGTTATCACTACTGTTTCCCCTTCCTGTATTTCATATCATTATACTAACTGAAAAAATACCATAAATAAAATTGCATAAAATAATTATATTTTTTAGCAGCGGTTCAAAAATGTTTAATTGTAATTCGTAAATTTTTATGACATTTTAAGCCATGCAATAAAAAACAAGGAAATGTGAACGAGAAGAGGCTTCTGAGTAATACAATTTCGTTTATTGTTATTGATTTGTTTTTTTAAAAAAAAAGAGAAAGAAAAAAAAAATTCTACAGACGTGGAACAAAACATACAGAAGTGATAACCACTTTTAATTCGGCAGAAACCATGGAGGCCGCTTGTCTGGAGGGTTTAAAGGGGTTCCACGAATTAGTATTTTACTATAAACCAGAGCTGTCCAACTGCAAAGAGTTCACGGGCCAGAATTCCGGTCACTGACCGCAGCTTGAAAAAGTTGAACAATACCCTCTTCCCTCTTATACAATAAAAATTATAGTTGAATTATTAATTATAAAACAATGGAACAGAAGGATTATGAAACAATTAGCTTACATTTTAATGAGAAAACTGAGGCCGATCAGCCTGAGTGAGAAGTTGGCGAGCCGCGCAATATGTGTCATGTGTTGGCGGGCCACATGTGGCCCGCGGACCGCCAGTTGGACAGCTCTGTTATAAACCATTAATGAGTTTTGAAACTTCGAACTACATTATGATCTAACATTTAACTCATTATTTATGTAATCTTTCGTTTGCCTTTATGAAATCAAGTACATTATCAATTACTATACCGATGAAATTGAAATGCCATTTTTGAAAAGAAAATACAACAATATATAATAACAATATATTGTACAAGTTATGAAAAGGACAATTATTAATAAAATATTGCATTAGTATTTCTTATCACGCCTTTCAAATAAAATATTTGAATTCTTTAATAAGGAAAGATGTTTCCCTAATAGCCATTTCCAACATTAATGGCATTTCTTTAAGTTTATGTTACCGTTAAAGTATGAAATCCGTTATTTTATAGAATACCTAGTTATTCCATGAAATAACTGATCGTGTCCGTTAAAGTGTAAAACTCTCTTGTATTTCACGGTTTAACTAGTTGTTACATAGAATAACGATCTGCAGCTCGTTAAAGTGTAAAATAATCTACATAAATCATAATCATATATCTCGCACGACAAATACATTTATCTTCCACCCCTACTGCATTTATGAACTATTCAACAAAAAATGTTTTTGTTTTAGAAATAATGTTCTTTGTAATTCCAAGTGTCATTTTAGTAATCCTCGTTGTATCAAATGATTTTCTGGTACATTTCCATAAATACGATTTATACGCTGCATAAATTAGATAAATTGCTTCTTTTTCAATTTAATTGTCTATCATTAGTTTATTTATAGAATTCCCAGTTATTTCATTTTAGATCAATTGTTTATTTTACACTTTAACTGTCTCTCATTAGTTAATTCATAGAATACCTAGTTATTTCATAGAATAACTAGTTAAAGTGTCAAATTAATAACATATTACACACCTTAACGGACATTTATAAGCTTGTAATTTATTATGAATATTATATTCGCTGAAAATTCGTTCATTTTATATACATTTTATTTATTTAGTAATAATAATTTTCTTGTTTTTATTCATTTTGTGAGTGGAATTTATTTTTTAAATACATTATTCCCCTTTTTTAAAACCTTTTTCCTTGTTTTTTAAAGATATTTCAGAATTAAAAAATTTAGCTTCTGAATAAAGTGCGATTAAATAAAATCGAGACAATGACGTAAAGATCTTTCAACTGCAGTTTTCCTCCTTTAAAAAAAAACAAATATATCGTACATTTGTAGGTTTAAAAAAACATGTATATTAAAAAAATTTAAAAGGTTGCAATTTTTCCATTTTATAAATAGTTTCAATTACTCTAATAGCTGGGATAGTTTGCTTTTCCATGGTAAAGAAGAAAAAAAATAGCTAGTACACAAGACCACACGTCATCCAAACATGAACAAGCACTTATCCCTGTTTTTAGGGCTATCCCTGTTACACACGAACACTAAAGTATCATGACATTTTTATTTAAAACAGTAAATGAAGAAAAATATGAAAATATACGCATGTATTGTAAAATTCTTTGAAAAATAGGAAGTTAAAGAACATTAGTGGACATAATTAATATTCACGAGAGAAAAATACAAACGGTATCAAAATATAATTAATCGCTGCTTAGGAACGCAACACTGAAAATATTGAAACCAGTTTGATTGCCAGATGAAATAGAAAGAATGAGAAATGTGATTATTATAAACACCACGAAATTTCATCACGATCAATTAAAAAATAAAAATAAGTTGTAATACTTAGAGTTAAGCTTCTCTTTGTTACTTCAGACAGTCAAACCGGTTTTGATGTTTTCAGACCTGATTCCTCAGTTGATTCATTAGATTTTGAAACTATTAGTCTTTTTTTATTGCTTTAATATTAATCTGTAATTCCTAATTAATACACTTTTAAAAACTTTTTTTCGCAATATTCTAAAAATATATATTAAGAGTAGTAATTATGCAATACCTTATGTATTAAATAATGACGAATTTTTCGAATTCATATTAAAAGTGTGTAATGTAATTTTTATTCACAATTTTTCGCTCTTTTATATTGATAGAAAGAAGTATGTAATCAATGTGTTATTTTAATTTCTCTTCCCTGACCCTCCTTTGCCATTCATGGAGAGTATAAATTTCTTCACTGCAAACTTTAATTAGTGTAGTTATAGTTAATTAAAATATAAGAAAACTAAACCGCATTAGCATTACATGGAGGGGAAAAACACAAAAACCTCCCAGGGTTAGTCAGCATACCATCTATATGAACATATCTCTTAGATCAGGGATGGGCAAACTTTTTTGGTCGAGGGCCAAAAATCGAGAAAAAATTTTTTTGGTGGGCCAAATAAAACTTTCAAAATTTAAAAAAAAGCAATAAACAAGTTTTAATTTAAATATTTAGTGAAATGAATAAAATTGGGATTTCATTTTTAAAAGTTCCTTTTATTAAGGTTCGAAGTGAGATGTGCTTATTTTAAGGAACAAGGCTTTTCTGTTAGTCTACTTCTGAAATGATTTTTTCAAAGGTTCATAGTTGAAAACTCCTGCTCACATGTATAAGATTAAGCAAACATAGCGCTGATTTTCTGGGCATGAAATATTAATTTTAGGAAACTGGCTTTTGGTAATGATTCGTAAAACTTTGGCATATTTAGAAACAACTGCTTCAGATGATTGTTAGATTGTCCGCTCGTTGGATCTTAAAATGCGCAGTCTGCCAAATGTGAAGTACAATTTACCTATATTAGATTCCTCGAGAAAGACAAACCCTAGTTCGAGCCAATCTAAGGCTATTCTATGAAGAACTTCTGCTTTCAACATTTTACCAATTGAAGCTATTTGTGCTAATTATTTCCATCAATTTAAGTTTTGTAGAACAAAAATAGAGAAGGTAAAAAGGTCATCGGTACTTTGTTAAAAAAGGAAAAACAGGAATAATTTTAAATAGTTGACAAGAAAATGGATGTATATTGTTTATAGTTGCCACTGATCGGCAAATTAAAATTCTATCCGCGGGCCGGATAAAGCCTTCCGGCGGGCCACAGTTGGCCCGCGGGCCGTAGTTTGCCCATCCCTGTCTTAGATAAACATAATTTTTTGTATTTGATAAAATTTTGTAAAGTAAACTTGTCTCAATCTGTTGTTATGTTGTAAGTTTTAATGAAAATCAATAAATGCCTTTTCTTTCAAAAATTTCGGTATCGTACTTTTTTATAAATTAATTTCGATTATTTTGATAAATATTTATATTAATTACAGTGAGCAGCTTCACAAATCTATATATTAAAATGTAACATAGAATTGTTTTATTTTGTTGTTTTTAATTGATCCATCGAAATTACCTATTAGAAAAATAAATTTAAACTGTCACTTCAGCTTATGAGTCGAAAATGTTATTATTTATTTTTACGACAGAAATGATGGTATTTTTTATGAACCCTCAAAACTGAAATGAAAGAGTTACATCAATTTTCCTATAATTTTACTTCTACGTTTAGAAATTATAAAGCTTATCAAAGATAGTTTTTAAGGAACTTCTTAGAAATAAGTTATTTATTTGTCCTTTTATTTACGGCATTTACACATAAAATGCGTTTATTACCCACTTGTACCATTATTCTTTATTATTATTATGGTTATAATAATTTTAAGTTAAAGGCTTGAAATTAAAAATGAAGTTCCTTTATTATATAAAGTAATCACAAGATATTACTTGATAAAAATTATTTGATAAAATATAAATACCGTTTAACAACCAAAAGCTGATAAATAAAATATATTCGCTTTTTAATAAATAAGTTATATTTTCCTCTATTCCTTTAAAATAAACTTCATATAAAACTGAGATCTCAAAATATGCAGTTTAATAAATTTATACTAAATAACTGCTTTAGATCAATAAGGATTTTTTTTCCTTGCATTATTGTTAAATAATATCTTTGGCGATAAGTTTTTAAAGTAACTATAATTAAGTAGAAATAATGTAACAGGGTGCGTAGCCAAATCTTTGAATAAAAAATAAGCACTTTTTAAAAACTTTTCAAGCACTTTACAAAAATTTTCAAGAACTCAAAAAATTCATATTGAATCAATGATGTTATTGAAAAACAAAAACTTTTTATGAACAATTTTAGCATTAAAAAAACAAAAAAAAAAAACTCAAAAAGAAACGGACGTAAATCGAAACAATCAGTACTTTCCCACATCACCGAGTGAATTCAACTTAACCTTGAACTCAGAACAAAAGTACCCTTACCCCCTACATCAAAAAAGTGTAAGAAGTAAAATAAAATAAAAAAGAATAAAATTATAAATAAAAAAGAAAAACATTTAATAAGAATCTGACTCTATCCGAATTGGAGCACTCGGGTTTCAATTTCGAGTGTGCGCGCATGCGCAAGTCATAACGTGGGTACAACATGAAGTCCGTGTGAATGATTACATAGCAAACTCCCCATTTTTCGTGAAATGCAGGGGATCCGCCAGATATCACTGAAGGAAAAAAAAATTATTCGTGAAAAAAAGCACTTTTAAAAAACGCCAGATGAAAAAAGCACCTTTAAAAGCTTTTAAAAACGAAATCTCACAAAAAGCACCTTTAAGTACTTTTTACAAACGCTACGCATCCTGTGTAATTAAAAATGATGAATATGAGTTTGTGGGTGAAGTTTTTAATGTATCCGAACTAAGTTATTAGAATAAGTTAAGTGATATAATCGGAAACTAGATCTGTCTTAATACGATTTTAAATTTTGTGATCATTAAATCGAATAATTTTTAATTTTGATGTTTCAATTTGTGACAAATAACAAATATCCCCGGTGTTTATTTTTTAAGATCGAATCATAATTCCACTTCGAAGTTATTTATACAATAATAAATGTAGTTATCAAAAGTAATAATTAAAATGAAGTTAGTTTCTAGTGAAGGTTAATTTAGTGCATTCAAATTACGAAATTCAAATATTTAAGTCTAAATCGAATTTACACAGTAAGCAACCACATTTGCTTAAACAATGCATTAAATGTCAACATTGTTTTTTAAAGTAGTATAATTTAATTAGTTTCAAAACGGTGTAACAATCTTTAAAAAAATTGAAGAAAATTAATTAAAATTTAAAAAAAAGGTTGTGAAAAATATTTGTATTTGAATTGCAATCCAAAGAAAAAATAAAATAAGTAATAAAAAATAAAATCTTGAACTCAAGGTGTTACTTTAACATAAAAAGTTTTACAAATTAGTAAATCAATTTTTAAAAAAACTAACAAACTTTATTTGATTTATAGAGAAAATATAAATTTATTTTTAATGTAGTTACTTTATATAAATTACTTTCATATGACTACATAGTAAAATTTTATAAATTTAAGTATTCTGGTTATTATTAGTTCTCTAAATAATCGAATCAAAATAATACACAATTCAAGATGTAATTAGAAAAAGTGCATGTTAAATAAAATGATACACAATTCAAGATGTAATTAGAAAAAGTGCATGTTAAATAAAATGATAAAACCATTTTGAAAATAAATAAAGCCGTTTTAGAGTTTAAAAAAAGTATTTTTTAAGTTTTTCTTGGAAGGAGAAAAAGCATAATGTAGAGTGAGTCTCTTCTGATATCTTTTGAAAGACCTCCCCCCGCAGGTTGCAATTCCCCCTTTTCTGTGACAGTGGTTAGTCGATTAGTTTCAGATTACTTAACACCCCAGCAGGCAGTACACGCACCCACACCAAAAATGTAGGGGAGACAGTGGAACGGGTTTTGGAGATGCTATATATTTCGTCCCTATTCGAGACGAACTCTTACTGATATCAATTATTTAAATTCAAAGTTATTTTAATTTCTTAATTTTAATTTAACGTAAATTTAAATTATTAAGTTTTAAGTACTCTAATTAATTAAGTTACATTTTAATTCAGCTTAGATAGGAGGTACTGTATTCAATACAAGGCACTTCGTATGTTTATGTTCAAGTTCAAGGGACGAACTCTTACTGAAGGTTAGAAGGGAAGGCCTTCTCAGAGTATCCTTTGGCCGAGCCCCTAGATACGCCACTGGTTAGTGTTGAAATTGGGAACCGCATGTCTAAAGAATTTTTCTAATATTCCTCTTCTTGTTTAAGAAAATACATTTTGTGACCTGTTTTATTCTATACTAAATATCTAATACTACCTAATGCTAAATATCTAATACTAAAACAAAATTACAGCAAAAGTAATAAAACCCACTCACAGAAACTAACATACCTATTTTTTAAATTGGAATTATTCGTAAACTTGTATTTCGGACTTGTCTTTCTTTTTTAAGGTTAAAACTGTTAATAAATTCAAAATGTTAAATAAAAAACTTCAAAATAAAGTTACTTTAAAACTATTATGAGAGGAAAATCACGAAAGCCTCCCACGGTAAGCCAAACGGCAAGGAGACTCTAACCCATGATCCCTCTACTACTGAGAATATTTTACGCTAGCACTGTGGTCAGTGCAAGCATAATTTGCATCGATCAGCCATCGCTGGGATTCGAACCCCTCACCTCAATGGAAGGCTTTATCCCCTGGGCCATCACGGCTGGTACAATAGATATTGTAAACTTTATCGTATTATTTGATTGCTAACTTCATTCTCCCCAAAAATATACAAATTGGAAGTAACAGTCAGCACAATTCAAGTGCTCATTAATAGGCAATTATTTTTGAGCAGCAGGAAGTTATTTCTTTTCAAATTTAGTAGCTTTGTGTAATTTGAGCATAGCTTAAATTTATTTATTATTTTTTCTAAATGAATATTCAATAAAGACATTTTAATTTTATGTGGTGTAGACCATTTTGAAACACTACCATTACTTTTAAGCAATTTTACTGAAATTTATAAAAAAATTAAGAATTTTTTTATGTTTGAAATTGTGCTAGAATATTGTGCAAAGTTTAAGGGAGAGTAGTCGAAATTGTATTAGGAAAAAGTTTGATATTATTCGTTGATTGTAATAGGAGAAGTTGATAGCGTAGCAAGTGCTAATCACTAATTCCGTAGAAGACACAAAGAAAAGTAGAATGATAATAATGTAATGTAACAGTATAAAAAAATTAAATGAATTGTGAAGAAAAGATTTATTAATCTCTTATTTATTTGCTTTTTTAAATACTTTTAAATAATGTATTTTTATAGGTTGACAGAATTTATTCATTGCCTCCTCTTCTCCATTCAAAATAACCTGTATTGTATCACAGCCTGAAATAATTACAAGCTTTCATTTTCTAAAAATCATAAACAGAAGTAGAAAGAGCAGTAGTGAAAGTGTTCAAAGAAAAATGTTTTGACCTTAGGGAACTTTCATAATCATATATAATTTTTTATCTTAACTTACTTAATTACCTTAATTAATCTTAATCTTATCAGGACTTTTATAATCTTAATTATGTATTAGTTATTTTTGTTCTAAAAGTTTTTGGGGGTTATCGTGGCAGCAATTTTTTTTTTTTTTTAAATTTCTTGTAAAGGATCTTTTATTGGGTTAATAACATTTTACTGTGGCCTATTCAAACTTGTTATACAAAAGTTTTTAAATATTTTCTAAACATTAAATCTGAGAAAATTTGCTATTATATCTTCTTTGTAGATTAAAATTCAAATTATATTTTAATTATTAAACAGTTCAAGATTCTTTCTTTAAATGTAAACTTTCTCTAATTGTTTTAGATTGTAAAATTTTAATTTTGATACTACATAATGTAAATGCATTTTATATAAAATATTTATAAATCTTTGTTACAGTTTTCTTCCATCATTCTTTTTGTTCTTATTCTCTTCTTTTTAGGTACTTGAGATTATTCAGAATAGTTTATGGGTGAGAGCTTATAAATTTCTTCATTGATAGTTTCAGTCTATTCCATTAAAATTATTTCCCTAAACTAATATGTTTAATTTACTATAAAAATTATTTCATTCAATTTAATATATTGCTCTTTCCCATTTCAAATGATTTGTAATCCAATGATGTTTTAACCAATAAAAATTTTTAAAACTAAGAACTATTGCTTGTATGTTGCAAAAAAAATATAATTGGATTTCAGTGGAGTTGTACGTACGTTTCTTTTCCAACTTAATTTAAATACTATTTTAATGTTAAATTAAAAAATAATCAATTATTACGAAATGCGAGCCTCTTATACGTAGTAAAAATGTTAAGATATATTTAAAATAATTCTCGGAACTAATATTTTGCTTTTTTTTTTTTTTTTTTGAATTTTGCTCTTTATGGCTCAGATAGTTTTACTGAAGCGAAAAAAGAAGTCATTATCAATCTTAGTATGAAATTATGGTTTTGGTTTTTTCATGTCAAATATGCGATTTTTGACTAATAGCATTGTCTATGAGCTTTTCATTTAGGACCCAGTTAAGAAAACGTGTTTAAGAAAATGGGGAGAAAAAAAAGCTTTTTCAACAACTAAACAAGTAATTCCGTACTTAGACTTTTTTAAGCACCAAGCATAATCATTGTGGACAAAATCCCAGTTAGGATGGCTAGGTAAATTACAGTTGTAACTTTTTAAGCGATTTGTTGGAATTCAACACACTAAACAATTAAGGTTTTTTTTTATAAAAACTAAATCCATCTTTAAAGTCAAATCAATACCACTATCATTAATTTATAAGAACAGGTTAAAAGACTCTAAAAAACAACTGTTGTCTTTAAAAACCTTTTCAAAAAAGACTAGTCCCGTAATGGACTGATCGCTATGACAGGGTTCCCAATAGAACAACGCAGTCAAGCTTCACTGGCTGTGGTCAGTTAGCGGGTGGGTGACCACTTTGATACGCCTGCGTAGGGACTGAGAGTGCGCGTTAGCGGTTCTCATGAAACTGTTCTACCGTAAAGTGCTCGACTTGACAAGCAGGTCATCGGCCTATCAAAGCAGGGGAGTCATCCCTTCTGCATAGGATCAAAATTGTGATGGCATGTCTTCGGATCATCCTCAGGGATGTTTTCCACACCTTTGCCAATAATTCATTGTGCAGCTCTAGTGCGACGCAAATAAAGTACCTACCTACCATAAAAGGACGATTGTATAAAAATGCACTTTAGTGATTTAGGTTAACAAGGCATCATAATCATTATAGTTGGCCAGACAGCCCAATGTGAGCCTATGCCTTCCATGACGGCTTCCGATTTATCTTTGATCTCCAATTCTTTTCATTAATTTCGAGAAAATCAGACTCCACTGAATAAGCCCATCTCAATCGCGGCCTTTCCCGCTTTCTTGTTTCAGTGGGTCTAAAAACCCGTCGAATGGATATCACATTTCATTATTAATATCCAAGGTCTTTTTTAAATTTTTAAAAAGTGTCCGTATGTTGTTAAGAAGTAGCCATTGTAAAAAATGGTCTGTAGCAACATTTCATAATTTTGACCTATACTAACAATTAACTTACAGTATTCAAAAAGGTACTTTTTTTTTAATTAAAACATTTTCTTATCAATGACTTTGGATATTTTTGACTATCTATTTTGAACCGTCGACCGAATTCTGAGTTTGCGACTATCAACTCCTCAACCTTAAAGTTTTGAACCCAACTACGAAGACACGGTATCAAGTATTGGGCGAAACTAGCCTCCGCGAAAGATTTTAGATTGAACTAAGATACATTTTCGTTACATGAAGAGGAAAATCACGAAAACATACTGCGGTTAGCAAGACAGGAAGGGGATTATAACTCAATATATTCTTAATCAACAGTTTCTATCATAGACTAATTATCTGTATTTATTGAAATATTAAATTATCTATATTTACTAATTCTCTAAACATAACAAAACAACTAGTTCTCTAAACATATATAAATGTAGTTGAGCAATAACATGCTGGATATTTTTTGGTAACTAAAAACCATCACCAAAAATCTGAATCTCCTGAAGTAAATACCGGCTAAAAATAACTATAGCAGATTATAATTGGAGAACCTAGTATAACCACATGATAAGCGAGTATGAAGATTAGGTTTAAAATGCACAGAACCACCAAGAAATCATTTATCTTTTTTTTTTCCAAATAAACTTTAAAGAAAATCATCTCATGCTACTTTCAAAAAGATCATGAATATTTCAGGTAGGTTCATTGCCAATCTAAGCAATACATGATTTCATAACTGTATTACCTTAAATCTAGAAATTTCATTGTTTTGAAAATATTACTTAACATTATTTGTTTCATTGAATTAAAATTGTCACCCGTTCACAATGTGAACTGTCACGCTGTCAGACTTTGTATTTTGGTATAAAATGTTTAGCACTTCAGCTCTCTTACAGTTGAGAATTTAAAAAATAAAAAATATTTACAGACAAATACTTGAGTCACATTCATCTTAAAATGATTTTAATTTTGCTATGTTCAAGCTAAAAGTATTATAAACGTCAATTATTTATAAAGGAATAAAAGGTTCACAGTTTTCATTTTGTTCTTTATTTGAAGATTGATCAGAATTTAAATTTAATAAAGAAGGGGAATTTATTTGCACATTATTTTTCGATGCTTGAAGACATGTCAGGTTCTGTAGCTGATAAAGGTGTGTAAGCCTTTTAGATTTTCTTGTATGGGTTTTTTTCGATTTCTTGTCTTTAGATTTCCCAGAATCTAATAGAAGTACAGAAATATTGTGTGGATTATTTGATACATTATTTTCTGTGAATTCATCTTCCATAGGTATTTCGGATTCTGCATTTAATAAAGACAAAGCAAATCTGAGACGTGTATAGGATCTGTTGCACTTTTTTAATACTTTAATGGATTCATTGATATTTAAATGTATTTCCTACAAAGCCTTATAATTATTAAAAAGTATTCATGATACAAATATATATATGATTGGAAAAATTTTCAAAATTTACGCTTTAAGGTTAGTGGTTCTCTACAACTGGTGCAAATAGGCACTGGTTCGTTAAGTAAAAGGTGTCTGTGTGTTAATTTTGTGTGGCCAAGACATACATTGTAAAAATTCCTACTGCTTATTCTTACTCAGAAAACATTTTGACTTGATGATAAGATTTTCACGTAAAAGAACTCTTAATAGTAGCTTAACATTAAACGCACTATTTGATTAGTGTAAACAATATAGATTTACAATTTATTTTTTTA
Organism: Parasteatoda tepidariorum; assembly: GCF_982258835.1. Taxonomy (NCBI): domain Eukaryota; kingdom Metazoa; phylum Arthropoda; class Arachnida; order Araneae; family Theridiidae; genus Parasteatoda; species Parasteatoda tepidariorum. The sequence goes on along the minus strand of NC_141759.1, from coordinate 106,735,844 downwards.
TACGGAAAGGAAGTAACGAATGTAAATCTTAAAAATGCAATTGACGCTTTCCATACAACCCTATTTGAAGAAATTACTCATAAAAAAAAACCATTTAATAGTTTTTTATTTCATTATTATGGAATTTCAATGTCTCTATTTTTTTTTATTTTTTTTTAGAAGATACAAAAGTTCACGTAATCACAAGACTATATCCTTACGTCATCAGTTTTCAGACAGTCTTAAAAAAAAATTTCATACTTCAAAACCTTCGAATAGAATATAACAATCAGCTGTTTTTTTTTAATTTTATTTTTTACGTTTTTAGCTAAGGAAGCTTGAAAAAGTTCTTTTTAATTTACTTATTAGGCAAACTAAAAATCTAAAACTTGCATAGATACTATGTAAAATACAACAAAAAAATTTTTATTCTTGTAAAAGATTCACGAATAAAATCTACAATTGCTGCAAGTATCTTACTTAATTTTGCGCGAGACTGCAAAATGCTGTCTTTACATTCAAGGTTAACGTTAATTAGGCGATTTTCTCCACTCATCTTTCCTGTAAATAAATTTTTCAGATGGGAGTGTCAATATGCAGTGAAAATTCATTGCTTTCTAAAGATGATGCCGTTTAAAATTTGAGATAAAAATGTTTTACTATCTATTCTCATGGTATATTCTGTATATCATATCGAACGAAAACATCAAGGGTATGTGTTTTCAGCAGCCTTATTCGATAATAATCAGTTACTACATGATTTAAGTTGAAGATAAAGATCGCGTCTAATTCACTCTGTAAGCCGCACATAAAGAACGTCTTTTCTTTAGTCCGCAACGATTCACTGTTTAAGGAAATTGGCAAGTATATTATAATTAGCATATAGCTCATACACTTGATGGTGATTAGTTTGTGTGTTAGGGCGATTATATTCGTGCGAAAGCAACCATTGCAGGGGGAAAGAAAAATATTAAGCATATTATCTTAACTTTCCACGCTCGGGTTGTAAATAAAATGTTGGATTTTTTTTGGATTACTGTTTGTTTTATGAATGAGGACGAAATATTGATGAAATTATTAAAATCGGTACTTCTAAATGGACATTTTCTAGAAAAAATTATTCTCGCAGTGGAATGTGTAGTGGACTGATCATAAATACACAGTTCGTGGTAGAACACCGAAATCCAGATCACTGCGGTCAGAAAGTGGATGGGTGAAAACTCTGATAGACACCAAGAGTGCGCGTTCTTTCCCCCTTAAACAATTTTATCGTAAAGTGCTCGTCTTTGCTCGCAGGTTATCGGGCTACCAAAACAGGGGGAGGGGGGATCAAAATTGCGACGGCATGTCTTCGGATCATTCTCATGGATGTTTTCCAGACCATGGCAAATAATAGTTCATTGTACAGATCTAGTGCAATGTAAATGAAATATCTATCTATGTAGAATAAATTCCAGATACAATATCTAGGTTCTACCAACAAAGGCAATGGAGACTTTTATCTTACTTATCATTGCAGGGAGGCTGTTTCTTAGTTTATCTCAGCTTTTCTAGTAAATTGTTACGTAAAGTGTCGCACACAAATCTTGATTACGAGAGTTGTATTTTTTTTACCACTGCATGCTTTGAAGAATTTTGACAAACCACACAATAAAATGTGAACTTTTTGAAAACAACGTTTTGAAGAAATATTTTTCTGTGTGACTGTTTCTTAAAAATCTGTGCATCACTGTAAGGCGCAACATTTCGTACTATTATGCATTTTATGTTTTACTTTTTATGGCTTTCTCTTCCGTTTTTATTTTTTTATTTAGAACTTTTGCTTTATTATTTCGGAGAAAAAATAACCTTTTCTAACGACCTTCGTTGTAAAAAAAAAAAAAATAGAACTTTATGTATAGGTAAAAATATGATTTAAAATGCTATTTTTTTTATTAGTGATTTGATTTATAAAAGAATAATTAACATTTCTTGTACTCATGGAAAGAGCCTGTGTATCTGCAGGGGTCTGTCCAGACATTTTGTGAAACGTCCATTTTTGCAAAATTGTGAAAAAATTACGCGTGATTTGTGAATATAAAATAAACGTTAAGTCACATTCTTTCAACCAGGGTCCGCTTTTGTGAATTCGTGCAAATAGGGTCCGTTATTGCAAAAACACTTTCTCAAGGAGTTTTTAAATTGTAATGACATACAAGATTATGCTCAACAATGTAAAATTATAATTAAAAAAATTAAATTTTAAAAAATAAACAGCAATTGCAGCTACTAAAATAGCAATGCAACATACAAATATTTGGTATTTAGCCTACACTGCTGAACGCAGAATATTAATTTCGGACGAATAATGGAAGAATCGTATCCGAAGACAAAATTTAGTTCGTTTACATCTGTCTTTCTCTCCCCCCCCCTTCCTGGGAAGGGTTTATTCGATTAACAGAACAATAATGAAGATAAACAAATTTGTGAAGGGTCCGATTAAAAGATAAATTATTTTGTGAAGGGTCCGTTTTTATGAAAAGATATTTTGTGAAGTGTCCGTAACGAACCCAAATTTCTTCTAAACAGACCCCTGATCTGTGTCTAGGAAATTTCTATGGTGAGAAAAATATTGATGACAGTATTAATAGTTTTTTATATAATTGGGAAACCAAACATTTAATACCTTCTTATTTTATAAAAACAATTCCCCAAACAATTAAAATGCGACTGTTCATTTAACTTACGTTTAATCTGTATGATATAGCGAAGGGAGAAAATACAATGATAAAAAAAATAGTGAGTGGAGTCCCTCCGCGCGGAAGAAGTGACACTTCGTAATGTGAAAATGAACATAGGAAGGGGTAGAAATTGATTTTTAGTGAAATCATATTGTTTCTTTAAAACAAACTTTATTAACAATGCTTACAATTGACAATTGATCGCATCTTTTAATAATCATTTTAGAGTGGAGAAATATCCAAATCTATAACATTTACAATTGGATTATGATAACTAAAGTAAGATACTAAATGTTTGAGTTCGATTTTTTCAATATTTCTTGCAAAAACTGCATCAATGATAGTTCCCCCTATGGTTGTTGGATCATTCCCGCTATTTATCATCTCCAATCCAAATTTGCCTTTAAGGAAGATTAATAATTTTTCAGCTTCAGGTAACGAGAAATTCACATTAAAATCTCTTGCAAGGATCACAGGCCGATCACAATAATCAATTTCTTCACCAGCAACGTCTGCCAGAGCTTGTGAACCTGCAGTGGATAGTGGCAATAAATATTTTGCAATAAATAATTTAATATTCCTCATGGCTGCATTTGGTAAAATATAAATGGCAATTAGAAAAGAGAAAACCTAACAATCAATTGATATTCACAAGAGACGTACCTTGACATAACCTTAAATCCGTCGCATTGTACGTGGGATTGTTTTCACTCAAGTAGTGGAAAATTGGGGCTCAAGTCGCAGTCATTGACCCCGAGTCGATGTGACAGTATACTCATGGGGCTCATGTCGCAGTCATTGACCCCGAGTCGATGTGGCAGTATACTCATGGGGCTCCTGTCGCACTTGGACATTTTTCTGAAATGGAGTGAGATTACGAGATCCCCTCTTTAGATAAAGTTTTATCAAAAGGAAGATTTTTATTATCTCTTCTTTGGAAAGTGGAAGAATTATTTTTATTTTCGGGACTTAGAAATTTTTCGCAAACTAGTATATTTTATTATGCTTTCAATATTTAAATTAATTTGTGAATTATTATTTTCTCAATTAAGCATTATAATTTCAATGATTTAATTTTAAGAATGAGCCTTCAAAGATTACATTTTTATTAATTTTAGACTATAAAACTAAAAATTCTAAGCTAATTAAATAGTTTCATAATCAGAATGTTTATATTTAATTTGTTTTCTTCAGTGAGTTCGCTAATGTGATGAGCAACGTTTTTTTTTTTTCCCTTCCAGGGACTTAGAAATTTTTTGCAAGCTAGTATATTTTTCTTATGTTTTTATTATTTAAATTAATGTGTGAATTATTATTTTCTCATTACAGCATTATAAAAACATTACTTTAATTTCTAAATGAACCATTTTTTAGAGATTAAATTTTTACTAATTTTAAATTATATGTCTAATAATTCTAAACTGATGAAATAGTTTATTAGTCAGAATGTTTGTATTTAATTAGCTGAGATAGTATATATGTAATAATCATTTTAAGAGATAACTATACATATTCAGTTGAATAAAATGGTTTATATTTTCATTACTTAAATTAATGTTCGAATTATTATTTTCCCATTAAAGCATTATAATAACATTGGTTTAATTTCTAAATGAACCCTTCTTTAGAGATTACATTTTTACCAATTTAAAATGATATGTCTAATAATTCTAAACCGATGAAATAGTTTATTAGTCAAAATGTTTGTTTTTAATTAGTCGAGATATAGTAAATATGTAATAATCATTCTGAGCGATAACTATATATAATCAGTTGAAGAAAATGGTTTATGAGTTCGAAAAAACTTGATAAATTTGTCTACTCATTATCAGTTATATAGTGTAATTATTATTCATTAATATTTTTATGAAAACTCGTTAATTAAGTCACTAAAACCCGTAATTCATATTTTAATGAAAATCCGTTAAAACTCGTTTGATTAAGGTAGTTCTTGGAAATATCGATGAAATACTAGCGTATTTATCATTAACCTAAGAAAGTTAAGTAAACTCATATCGTCACTCTGTAACTGAAGTTTTCGATAACTATGTCTCGTTTTTAATCATCTGCGTTCCAAAACACTTCAGATTGGTTGTTAATTTAAAGTTAGAAAAATATTCAAAATGTTTGTTCTTTGAAAATTTCCAATGTTATTGGTACTTAGAAAATTTCTGAAGTTCTTTGTACTTTGCATAACTTTCAAATTGTTTTGAGTTAGAAAAATGTACAATTTTTTTGTACTTAGAAATACCCTGAAGCTGTGTGAACATATAAAATTATTTTAGTTGATTAATACGGTACCTTGGTAGTTATAAATTTTTTCAAGCTTGATTGGAATTTAGAAAACTTTAAATTCGGATGTATTGTTGGTAGAAAATTTCCGAAGTTGGTAGTACTTTGAATTATTTTTAAATTGTTTTAACTTTAAAATATTTTCGAAATTTTTGTCCTTAGAAATATTTTGAAGTTTTGTAAACATGTAAATTTTTGAAGTTGGCAAAAATTTATTTATGAAGTAGCAGAAGTTTATATTTTAAGTAATTTTCAACCTGCTCCGGCTTAGAAAAATTTCACAATTATATGTAATTGGAAAAATTCTGAAGTTCTTTGAACATAGAAAAGTATTTTAGTAGAAAAGAAACGCGTTTATGTAAAATCACAGAAGTTTAGTCACGGAAAAAATTCGAAACTGTTTCGGATTTGTAAAATCTTCTAATAATCTGTAGTTTGAAAAGCTCAGAATAGGTTTGTTTGTGAAAAATTCTGATAATGCTTAGAATTAGGAATATTCTGAAGTTGTTGGCATTTTGAAAAATTCCGAAGTTCTTAAAAACGGGTGAATAAAGAATCGCAGAAGTTTGAAGTTAGAAAAATTTAAGAACTATTACGGTTTTGAAAAATTTTCAAATTATTTGTACTTTGAAAGAATTCCGAATCAGTTTGTTTTCAAAAATTCTGAAAAAACATAGAATTTGGAAAATTCTGAAGTTGTTGGTACTTTGAAAAATTCTGAAGTTTTTAAAAACGGGCATGTAAGGAATCGCAGAAGTTCGAAAAATTTTAAAACTGTTTGTACTTAGAAAATTTCTGATGTTATTGGTACTTAGAAAATTTTTTAATTTGTTTGTACTTTGAGCAGCTTTCAAATTGTTCTGACTTTGAAAAATTTTCCAAATTTTTGTGCTTAGAAATATTTCAAAGCTTTGCAAATTAGAAAATTTTCGCAGTTGGGAAAAAATAAAATTATTTAAGGAGTTGTAAAAGTTTGGTGTTAGAAAAATGTTAGATTTGTTTTTCAAATAATTTTCACTTTGAAAAAATTCCGAAGTTGTTTGAACATAGAAAATTATTTCAGTTGGAAAAAACAAGTATACAAAAGTAACAGAATATTTTATTTTTTTTTTTCAAATTGTTTTGACTTTGAAATTTTTTAAAATTATTTATACTTTGAAAAAATTTTGAATCCGTCTGTGTTAGAAATATTCTGGAGTTGCATGTACATAAAATTGTTTTAATTTGAAAAAAAATGGCTATATATCTAGCAGCAGGTGTTTGGTCGTGGGTAAGTTTTTGTAATTTGGAAAATTTTTAATTTCTTGGTTTTAAAAAAATTCTGAAGTTGTTGGTATTTCTAAATTTCTGAAGTTTTTTAAAAACAGGTATATTAAGAATCGCAGATGTTGTAAGTAATACTGTTGTACTGTTTGTAAAAACTGTTTGTACTATGAAGAATTCTGATGATGTTGGAACTTAAAAAATTTCTCAAGTTATTTGCTCTATAAAAAATTTTAAAATTGTCTTGACTTTGAAAATTTTTACAATTTTTCATACTTTGAAAAATTTTTACATTTTCGTACTTCGAAAAGTTTTGATGGAAAATTCTGATTTCTTGAAAATTCTGAATTTTTCCTGTTTTGTACTTAGAATTGTTTTTGAATTCTTTAAACATAGAAAACTATTTTAGTTGGGAAAAATGGATCTATAAGAAGTTGCAGAAGTTTATTTCAAATTGTTTAAACTTCGAAAAATTTTCAAATTATTTATACTCTGAAAAATTCTTAATCTGCTGGTTTTAGAAATATTCTGAAATTGTTTGAACCTAGGAAACTTTTTTTTAGTTTAAAAAAAAAATATGGATAAATAAAGAATCGCAAAAGTTTGAAGTCTGAAAAATGTTCAACTTGCTTAGACTTTGAAAAAATATTCAAATAGTTTATACTAAGGAAGATTTCTAAAGCTGAGTGAAGTCTATAAAACGTTTCAAATTTTTGTACTTAAAAATATTCGTAAGTTGTTTAAATGTAAAGTTTTCCTTTCCTTTGTTGGAAAAAAAACGGATTTATAAGGAGTAGCAGGTGTTTGGACGAGGAAAAATTTTTGAACTGTTTCGACTTTTGAAAGTTGTCAAATTTTTCGTGCTTTGATAAATTCTGAAACTTTTGATTTTAGAAAAACTCTGAAGATGTTTAGAATCAGGAAAATTCTGAAGTTCTGAAAAAACGGATAAATAAGGAGTCGCAGAAGTTTGAAGTTAGAAAAAGTTTCAAACTCTTAATACTTTGGAAATTCTGATGTTTTAGGTATTTAGAAAATTCTGAAGTTGTTTGTACTTTGAAAAACTTTTCTTTTTGCACTTAGAAATATTCTGAAGATACGTGAATTTTAAAAATTTCTGAAGTTGGCAAAAACAAAAAGGAGTTGCAGAATTTTAAAGCTAAAAACTTTTTTAACGTGTTTCAACTTTGATAAATTTTCTAATTCTTTGTACTTTGAACAATTCTCAATCTGTTGGTTTTAGAAAAGTTCTGATGTTGTTTGAATACAGAAAATTTTTTGAATGTGAAAAAAAACGACTATATAACGTATAGCAGAAGTTTGTTCTTTGAAAAATTTTCGAATGTTTTGTAATGAGAAAAACTCGCATATGTTCATTACTTAGAAAAATTCAGAAAATGTTTTACCTTTGAATAATTTTCAAATTCTTTTGGCTTTGAAAAATTTTCAAGTCGCTTGTACTTTGTTTAAACATAGAAATTTATCTATGTCGGAAAAAGCAGCTTTATTACGCCTAGCAGAAGTTTGGTCTCGGAGAAGTTTGAATATTCAAATTATTTGCACTAGTTGGTACTAAAGTTGTTGGTACTTGAAAATTTTTTTAAAATTGTTTTAAGTTAAAACATTTAAAAAATTTCTTTACCTAAAATTATAATGAAGTTGTTTGCACTTTGAATAATTTCAAATTGCTTTGACTTCGAAAAACTTTAAAAAAATTTCTTCTCAGAAACATTCCGAAATTTTTTGAATGTAACACAATTTTTGAAGTTATTTTTTAATTTCTTTTGATTTAATTCTTTGTTGATACTTTTAATGTTTTTGGTACATTTAAAAATTCTGAAGCAGTTTGTACTTTGAATAATTTTCAAATTGCTTTAAGATTTACAGAATTTTCAGACTGTCAGTACTTAGAATCAAATCTTAAGTTGTGTGAACTTAGAAAAATATTTCGAACTATTTGGACTTTAAAATATTCTGATATTCTTTGAACGTAGAAAACCTTTTAAGTTGGAAAAAATGGCTATATACTGAGAGTAATCAGTAATACCTTACCAGTGGGGTTGAACTCTGATCCCTACTAGGGAAGCGGATTGTAGCTCTTGAGTCATTTTCAAATTGTTTTGACTTTAAAAACGTTTTCGAACCATTTGTATTTAGAAATATTTTTATACACAGAAATATTTTTATACACAGAAATTTATTGAAGTCGGAAAAAACAGTTATATAACGAGTAGCAGAAGTTTGGTCTTGAAATGGCATTGAATAATTTTCAAATTAGTATATAAGAAGTCGCAGAAATATTTTCAAATTATTTTGTCATGAAAAAAATTTTCAAAGTGTTTGTACTTGAAAAAAAAAATTTCTGATGTTGTTGGAACTTAGAAAATTTCTAAAGTTGTTTGTACTTTGAATAATTTCAAATTGTTTACACTTTCATAAACTTTCAATACTTTTGTTCTTAGAAATAATCTGAAATTGTTTGACCTTACACAATTTTTGAAGTTGAAGAAATTAGCAGATAACGACTCATACTTGTTTGGTCTAGGAAAATTTTTCAAATTGTTTCGATTTCTGAGCAATTTTCGTAAGAACTCTGAAAATTTCTGAAACTTTTTTTAATCAAAACAAATTTAAATGCAAACAGCTTCAGAATTTTTCAGAGTTCTTACGAAAATTGCTCAAAAATCGAAACAATTTGAAAAATTTTCCTAGACCAAACAAGTATGAGTCGTTATCTGCTAATTTCTTCAACTTCAAAAATTGTGTAAGGTCAAACAATTTCAGATTATTTCTAAGAACAAAAGTATTGAAAGTTTATGAAAGTGTAAACAATTTGAAATTATTCAAAGTACAAACAACTTTAGAAATTTTCTAAGTTCCAACAACATCAGAAATTTTTTTTTTCAAGTACAAACACTTTGAAAATTTTTTTCATGACAAAATAATTTGAAAATATTTCTGCGACTTCTTATATACTAATTTGAAAATTATTCAATGCCATTTCAAGACCAAACTTCTGCTACTCGTTATATAACTGTTTTTTCCGACTTCAATAAATTTCTGTGTATAAAAATATTTCTGTGTATAAAAATATTTCTAAATACAAATGGTTCGAAAACGTTTTTAAAGTCAAAACAATTTGAAAATGACTCAAGAGCTACAATCCGCTTCCCTAGTAGGGATCAGAGTTCAACCCCACTGGTAAGGTATTACTGATTACTCTCAGTATATAGCCATTTTTTCCAACTTAAAAGGTTTTCTACGTTCAAAGAATATCAGAATATTTTAAAGTCCAAATAGTTCGAAATATTTTTCTAAGTTCACACAACTTAAGATTTGATTCTAAGTACTGACAGTCTGAAAATTCTGTAAATCTTAAAGCAATTTGAAAATTATTCAAAGTACAAACTGCTTCAGAATTTTTAAATGTACCAAAAACATTAAAAGTATCAACAAAGAATTAAATCAAAAGAAATTAAAAAATAACTTCAAAAATTGTGTTACATTCAAAAAATTTCGGAATGTTTCTGAGAAGAAATTTTTTTAAAGTTTTTCGAAGTCAAAGCAATTTGAAATTATTCAAAGTGCAAACAACTTCATTATAATTTTAGGTAAAGAAATTTTTTAAATGTTTTAACTTAAAACAATTTTAAAAAAATTTTCAAGTACCAACAACTTTAGTACCAACTAGTGCAAATAATTTGAATATTCAAACTTCTCCGAGACCAAACTTCTGCTAGGCGTAATAAAGCTGCTTTTTCCGACATAGATAAATTTCTATGTTTAAACAAAGTACAAGCGACTTGAAAATTTTTCAAAGCCAAAAGAATTTGAAAATTATTCAAAGGTAAAACATTTTCTGAATTTTTCTAAGTAATGAACATATGCGAGTTTTTCTCATTACAAAACATTCGAAAATTTTTCAAAGAACAAACTTCTGCTATACGTTATATAGTCGTTTTTTTTCACATTCAAAAAATTTTCTGTATTCAAACAACATCAGAACTTTTCTAAAACCAACAGATTGAGAATTGTTCAAAGTACAAAGAATTAGAAAATTTATCAAAGTTGAAACACGTTAAAAAAGTTTTTAGCTTTAAAATTCTGCAACTCCTTTTTGTTTTTGCCAACTTCAGAAATTTTTAAAATTCACGTATCTTCAGAATATTTCTAAGTGCAAAAAGAAAAGTTTTTCAAAGTACAAACAACTTCAGAATTTTCTAAATACCTAAAACATCAGAATTTCCAAAGTATTAAGAGTTTGAAACTTTTTCTAACTTCAAACTTCTGCGACTCCTTATTTATCCGTTTTTTCAGAACTTCAGAATTTTCCTGATTCTAAACATCTTCAGAGTTTTTCTAAAATCAAAAGTTTCAGAATTTATCAAAGCACGAAAAATTTGACAACTTTCAAAAGTCGAAACAGTTCAAAAATTTTTCCTCGTCCAAACACCTGCTACTCCTTATAAATCCGTTTTTTTTCCAACAAAGGAAAGGAAAACTTTACATTTAAACAACTTACGAATATTTTTAAGTACAAAAATTTGAAACGTTTTATAGACTTCACTCAGCTTTAGAAATCTTCCTTAGTATAAACTATTTGAATATTTTTTCAAAGTCTAAGCAAGTTGAACATTTTTCAGACTTCAAACTTTTGCGATTCTTTATTTATCCATATTTTTTTTTTAAACTAAAAAAAAGTTTCCTAGGTTCAAACAATTTCAGAATATTTCTAAAACCAGCAGATTAAGAATTTTTCAGAGTATAAATAATTTGAAAATTTTTCGAAGTTTAAACAATTTGAAATAAACTTCTGCAACTTCTTATAGATCCATTTTTCCCAACTAAAATAGTTTTCTATGTTTAAAGAATTCAAAAACAATTCTAAGTACAAAACAGGAAAAATTCAGAATTTTCAAGAAATCAGAATTTTCCATCAAAACTTTTCGAAGTACGAAAATGTAAAAATTTTTCAAAGTATGAAAAATTGTAAAAATTTTCAAAGTCAAGACAATTTTAAAATTTTTTATAGAGCAAATAACTTGAGAAATTTTTTAAGTTCCAACATCATCAGAATTCTTCATAGTACAAACAGTTTTTACAAACAGTACAACAGTATTACTTACAACATCTGCGATTCTTAATATACCTGTTTTTAAAAAACTTCAGAAATTTAGAAATACCAACAACTTCAGAATTTTTTTAAAACCAAGAAATTAAAAATTTTCCAAATTACAAAAACTTACCCACGACCAAACACCTGCTGCTAGATATATAGCCATTTTTTTTCAAATTAAAACAATTTTATGTACATGCAACTCCAGAATATTTCTAACACAGACGGATTCAAAATTTTTTCAAAGTATAAATAATTTTAAAAAATTTCAAAGTCAAAACAATTTGAAAAAAAAAAATAAAATATTCTGTTACTTTTGTATACTTGTTTTTTCCAACTGAAATAATTTTCTATGTTCAAACAACTTCGGAATTTTTTCAAAGTGAAAATTATTTGAAAAACAAATCTAACATTTTTCTAACACCAAACTTTTACAACTCCTTAAATAATTTTATTTTTTCCCAACTGCGAAAATTTTCTAATTTGCAAAGCTTTGAAATATTTCTAAGCACAAAAATTTGGAAAATTTTTCAAAGTCAGAACAATTTGAAAGCTGCTCAAAGTACAAACAAATTAAAAAATTTTCTAAGTACCAATAACATCAGAAATTTTCTAAGTACAAACAGTTTTAAAATTTTTCGAACTTCTGCGATTCCTTACATGCCCGTTTTTAAAAACTTCAGAATTTTTCAAAGTACCAACAACTTCAGAATTTTCCAAATTCTATGTTTTTTCAGAATTTTTGAAAACAAACTGATTCGGAATTCTTTCAAAGTACAAATAATTTGAAAATTTTTCAAAACCGTAATAGTTCTTAAATTTTTCTAACTTCAAACTTCTGCGATTCTTTATTCACCCGTTTTTAAGAACTTCGGAATTTTTCAAAATGCCAACAACTTCAGAATATTCCTAATTCTAAGCATTATCAGAATTTTTCACAAACAAACCTATTCTGAGCTTTTCAAACTACAGATTATTAGAAGATTTTACAAATCCGAAACAGTTTCGAATTTTTTCCGTGACTAAACTTCTGTGATTTTACATAAACGCGTTTCTTTTCTACTAAAATACTTTTCTATGTTCAAAGAACTTCAGAATTTTTCCAATTACATATAATTGTGAAATTTTTCTAAGCCGGAGCAGGTTGAAAATTACTTAAAATATAAACTTCTGCTACTTCATAAATAAATTTTTGCCAACTTCAAAAATTTACATGTTTACAAAACTTCAAAATATTTCTAAGGACAAAAATTTCGAAAATATTTTAAAGTTAAAACAATTTAAAAATAATTCAAAGTACTACCAACTTCGGAAATTTTCTACCAACAATACATCCGAATTTAAAGTTTTCTAAATTCCAATCAAGCTTGAAAAAATTTATAACTACCAAGGTACCGTATTAATCAACTAAAATAATTTTATATGTTCACACAGCTTCAGGGTATTTCTAAGTACAAAAAAATTGTACATTTTTCTAACTCAAAACAATTTGAAAGTTATGCAAAGTACAAAGAACTTCAGAAATTTTCTAAGTACCAATAACATTGGAAATTTTCAAAGAACAAACATTTTGAATATTTTTCTAACTTTAAATTAACAACCAATCTGAAGTGTTTTGGAACGCAGATGATTAAAAACGAGACATAGTTATCGAAAACTTCAGTTACAGAGTGACGATATGAGTTTACTTAACTTTCTTAGGTTAATGATAAATACGCTAGTATTTCATCGATATTTCCAAGAACTACCTTAATCAAACGAGTTTTAACGGATTTTCATTAAAATATGAATTACGGGTTTTAGTGACTTAATTAACGAGTTTTCATAAAAATATTAATGAATAATAATTACACTATATAACTGATAATGAGTAGACAAATTTATCAAGTTTTTTCGAACTCATAAACCATTTTCTTCAACTGATTATATATAGTTATCGCTCAGAATGATTATTACATATTTACTATATCTCGACTAATTAAAAACAAACATTTTGACTAATAAACTATTTCATCGGTTTAGAATTATTAGACATATCATTTTAAATTGGTAAAAATGTAATCTCTAAAGAAGGGTTCATTTAGAAATTAAACCAATGTTATTATAATGCTTTAATGGGAAAATAATAATTCGAACATTAATTTAAGTAATGAAAATATAAACCATTTTATTCAACTGAATATGTATAGTTATCTCTTAAAATGATTATTACATATATACTATCTCAGCTAATTAAATACAAACATTCTGACTAATAAACTATTTCATCAGTTTAGAATTATTAGACATATAATTTAAAATTAGTAAAAATTTAATCTCTAAAAAATGGTTCATTTAGAAATTAAAGTAATGTTTTTATAATGCTGTAATGAGAAAATAATAATTCACACATTAATTTAAATAATAAAAACATAAGAAAAATATACTAGCTTGCAAAAAATTTCTAAGTCCCTGGAAGGGAAAAAAAAAAAACGTTGCTCATCACATTAGCGAACTCACTGAAGAAAACAAATTAAATATAAACATTCTGATTATGAAACTATTTAATTAGCTTAGAATTTTTAGTTTTATAGTCTAAAATTAATAAAAATGTAATCTTTGAAGGCTCATTCTTAAAATTAAATCATTGAAATTATAATGCTTAATTGAGAAAATAATAATTCACAAATTAATTTAAATATTGAAAGCATAATAAAATATACTAGTTTGCGAAAAATTTCTAAGTCCCGAAAATAAAAATAATTCTTCCACTTTCCAAAGAAGAGATAATAAAAATCTTCCTTTTGATAAAACTTTATCTAAAGAGGGGATCTCGTAATCTCACTCCATTTCAGAAAAATGTCCAAGTGCGACAGGAGCCCCATGAGTATACTGCCACATCGACTCGGGGTCAATGACTGCGACATGAGCCCCATGAGTATACTGTCACATCGACTCGGGGTCAATGACTGCGACTTGAGCCCCAATTTTCCACTACTCACTCATTTTTTACAATTGTTATCCACAAAGTTTGAAAATAAAAAATACTACCCTATTAAATTATATGTGTATCAAATCAAACTAAAAAAATATTTACAGAAAAACAATACTTTTATGACTTTTATTATTTTTATGCTAGTGAGAACCAAAACAATCTGGAAATGAATGAGAGAAAACTGGATCCTACCACGTGATCTCTTCAATTTGGTAATAGCCTACGAAATCTTCAATTTCTATACATGTCACACAAAAGCGGAAAAAAAAAATGCGAATCTTTTTTGGCAAATCTTTCTCTATTGAAAAGTTCTTCGTTTACGTCCTTTAAAAGTTAATAATCATATGCATACAATGATTTGAGTGAGCGCCAGCTGACATTAATAACGTCACACATAGTAACATGCTAATCTCATGAAATTAATATATGTGCAAATTATAACTATATACAAAATAACAATGCACAATCAAATTTTTTTTAAATCTATACACAAATAAATAACTAAACTTTTATACCATCATAGAACTATATAGAAATAAAAATTCTTACTAACGTAATCTGGTACTTCGTTTAGCATATAAGATTACCGTTTTCGTCAAAAAATTTTATTTTGCAATATTTGAAAGCAATTCTAATTTTACTTTTAATTTCGTCTATCACTAGAATTAATTTTGTTGTTATTCACGTTTATGATCGTAAATTTTTAAATTTCAGGCCTTGCATTATTTCTAAATCCAGAATTTTCTGTAAACTTTTTTTGTACTTCCAACATCCATTTTCTTACATTTTTCATCCCCATTAATCATCTGGATTAAAAAAAAAATTTAATGGTTCAGGCGACAAAATTTTCTAACCACGCCAATAAAAAGATATTTCATTTAACATCTCGCCAAAACAATTCGACATTTAGTGTCTAAATTATCATGCTTTGGCGTTAATGCCCCCATCATCGAATTTCCTTCTGTATCTTTTCAAGTAAATGTTTTTAATTCGCAAATTTTTCTTATATACCGATTACTTTTTCAATCCATCATCCTCTTTTTTAACGTTTTTTTCTTCTCATTTTTTAGTCCCTCATATTTTAGTTACCGTATTTTTTCGTTACACATCTATAGGCTAAAAACTTTTTTTATATATACTTTTAGAGACTAGAGCACTTAAAGTTTGACCCTATATTTCTACTTATCCTTTCTTCTTGATTGATTGAATGTAGGGTTTAATGGCACAAAATCCAAAACAGGACATGTTACGCCGAACAATGCAGTAAAATATTTCGCACAGAACACTTTAGTTGTCGTACAATTAATTATAACTGTCAAAATGGCATAAGTAGGTGAATAGAATCAGATAAAAGGTATAAATGAAATCAGATAAAATGCATGAATACAATATAAAACACCCGAATTAATTGAAATGGTATGACGGTGATAGGTTGTTTGCAGAAAGGAATAAAATTGTGAATGTATTAAAAGCTTTACATACAGTTAAGAATACCATACCAACAACATGTAAATACGTATATACAGAACCTTAATTCTTAGAATGACAGAAGAGTGATCATTTAGTTATTTGGGTGTTTACTTCGAAACTCCAAGTAGGTATAAGGTAACCTTATGCATGTATAAGGTATCCAAGTTTCATTTTTTTTAAATTACTTTAACCGTCTTAATAGCAAGCAGAGCCTTCGGGCATGGAAATGTTATCGGCCCTTTAACCTGTCATTCTCTTTTAAAATAAAACTAAAAAACTTCACATACATGAAATAAAGCATTTTTTAAGACATACAAAAACTTGAATAAATTTTAAAAATAATTGTATCACTCCAAAAACTCCTACATCAAAAAAAGCATTTTTAAACTATGCATATTTTTAAAAAAATTGAGATGTTTGCCAATTGCAATTCTCAAAAAATATTTAAATAAATAAATTTAAATAATGTATATAATCTTTTCTTTTGCTTATTTGTAATTGTTCTGCCTTTGTTTCGAATAATTTAACTATTTACAGCTTTAGTAGTACACAAAAATTCACACAAATCATGCTTATTTCGAGAATACGAAAATCAAACTTTGAATAACTTTTGATTCAATGATCGGAGTTTTAAATACTGGAGCATAATCTTAATAGTTCAAGGATGCAAAGCAAGCAAGTTAATTTGCGCTGTTCGTATTTTTTGTTGCGAAATCAAAAAACTTGCATAATCAAAATTTAGACACAAATTGCCAAGTTTGAACGAAATCAATCGAATTGTTCTTAGATAAAAAATATAAAAAAAACTTCATTCATAATTTTTATTTCGAAATCTATGCGATTCATTATGCTCAAATTTGGAACTTCGTCATTTTTACTGACATAGTTTAAAAAGGTATAAATTTTAATGTGATTTACAGCTCAAGATTTTTTTTACCATAACTGAATAAAATTACTGAATCAATTGTTCAAAAAATGTTTAGAACAAAGAATTTTTTCCGGATAATTTATCTTGCCAAAGACGTAAAAAAGTGAACTCAGCATCAAGAAATCCAAACTTCCAATCACACTTCCTGCCTTCCAGATTGTGTTCAACTCTTTCCTCGTTCATTGAATTATAGAAGAATATTAAAGGCCAAAAGTCTGAGTACGTAAATAAAAAGTACGTTTATTGAAAGAAAATATTGCTTTCGCAATGTAAAATATGATATATCTGAATTAATTGGCCTTTTTAGCACTCTCAAATCACTAAGATTGAGTCCCAGTAAAGCAATGAAGCGAATAGTCTAATAGTTACTAAAAAAGCATGTTAGATTATCAGAATTATATTTGAATAAAAGTATAATATCCAAAAAAAAGTAGTTTTGTTTCATTCATATTCAAAAAATTTAATCAATAACTGATTTTGTAAATTAAAGAAATTTCAATTATGAATAATTGTTTCTCATAGATCTAAATAACTGCAAAATTATTGTTTGGATAATTTGAAAAGTTATAGTTGGGAAGTGAGCAGTGTTTGAAAGATTTTACCTTCAATACAGAAATGGACACCGGTGTTTGACGCTAAATATATTTTTCTCTTACTTTGACCAAAATTAACACAATTATAAAAAGTATGAAAAATATGTTTCATAAATATTCTGAGTTAAAGATATTACGTCTGACAAACATTTTGCTACTCCACTGCATTTGGGCGAAGTGATCCTTAGGCCAGTAGTACCTAAAAGGTGTTCTGTAAGGTTCCGAGAAATAATATTAATAATTTTTATCCAGCCATAGTTATATCCAGTCCATAATCCATAATTTATTTAATATTTTGATTGTTTATACGAAATTATTTATATAAAAGTTTCAATTTAAATATATTGATGAAATTAAGAATTAGATATGCATTAATGTTCCATAAGTATTTCTCATCAAGACTTTCAGTTCAAAATAAAATACCAAAATGAAAGGATATAGATTATGTTTCTCTCATAAATAATCTCAACTTTTATTACATTTTCCCACTGAAACCACAATTTTATTCTAATTCAATTTATACATACACCATGAACGATTTCATGGTTTAAAATATTTCAATTTTTACTATATATTTTATAAATTATAAATAGAAGTTTTCCTAATTATTGTGTATTTGTTTTCTTATATATATATGTGTATTCGTATGAGAATATTGTGTTTGTTTTCTTTAAAAAAAATGCAAATTTCTAAAAATAATTAGTCGAAAATTTTAACTAAATCAAAAAAGCTCTGTGCAATATTACTAATACTTTCATATATACTTTCTTGCAATATACTTTTTGAAAAGAATAAAATTTTAAACAAACAATCTAATTTTGAAACCAATAGCAGATATATGTTTAATAATCGTGAATTGTGAGTAATGCCGATTTGAAAAATCTGACTTTGAGAACTAAGCACAGCGATTATTATGGAATATCAAAATAATGTAATTGATTTAAATTAGAAAAATATTATAGATTAGAATGATATATTGTTAAAACATAATATTTTTCTGAATATATATCACAATATGTAAATTCCGGTATAAACCTGCATCTGCAGGTAAACAACACTTTAAATTATAGTGTAACTTTAGTATAGGGATATTTTAAGTCATTATATACAAGACAATTTTTAATTGACTTTCATTTTTAACAGAAGTATTGAAATAACTAAATAGTATATAGAATAAAATATTAAATAGAATGAATTGGATCATTAAGAACACTTACTTTATAGCTTTCAAAATTGAAATAGTTTGTTTTGAGCGGGATTTGACGTCATCTTAAAGGGTTACCAAAAAATAAAGAAATTAAGCTAATTCGAGACTCCTTTTAATCACATTTTAATATTAATCGCCCCATTTAAATATTTCTTCTTTGTCGCCAAATCATCTTTTTAAAAATAATTAATTTTCTCAGCTTCTACTAAATAAAAATAGTTGAAACTTTAGATGTTTAAAGTGAAAAATTTGTAGATTAACATAGTATAAAAAGTTTCATACCTTATTATAATTCAATATTTTTTCATCCTCATTTTAATTAAATAATTAAAAATAATACGTGATTGTTAAAAAAATAATAAATGATGATTAAATATTATTTTTTTCATAAAATTATCTTTGGGTAAATGAGTTTTATGAGTGGGAGCAAATTTTTTTAAATTGCATAATTCGTTTTAAAAATACGACTAAAAACGCAAAAGTGAAATTAACATTAAGGGGTCCAAACTTATAATGGCTCTCCTGAACAAACTATGGGGGGAAAAAATGTGTTTATTCAGAGAAAGTACGTTTTTGTGTCCTATTTCGTAACTTAATTAATAGTTAGCACTAAACAATTAGCATTTTGGATTGTATGGTACTGTACAATTAAAAACTGGAAAAAAAAGATTTATTGATATAATTATGGTAACAAAGGAAATCATAATTAAAAATTTTAAATCAAAACAATCAAGAAAGAAGGTGAAATTACTAATGACGATGGTTTCTATAAAAATTATTTTATTTAAATTTAAAATTATATTATGAAAATGTTTTTATTTGTAAATTGAAAACTTTAAACTACGGGTTAAAAAATGAAGGTTTTTTGGTTAACACTGTTTCTTTATTTATTTAAAACTAAAAAAAAAAAAGAAAAAAAGAAAAGAAATTGTCACGAATTTGAAATAATTATACCATTAAAGATATTTCACATAAATATATTTTAATTATTAATTAATATTTTCACTAAAGAGTACAAAGTATTCACTTTCCTTGAATAAAATTGTTATCAAAATACTAAAAAAGAAGAATTGAATTATGAGTATTTACAGTTTATTATTCTCTTTTATTTCTACCTTGAGTATCAATGATTGTATGGGGCCGCTCAAAAAGTACGTACATCCCGAAGGGGTGGGGGGAGTGGATTTGCTATTTTGTACGGTTTTGTACGATGGGGGGGGAGGAGGTATTATACAAAGTACTTTTAATAAAAAGTAAGCATTATAAGCATACACCAAATTTAAATTTGACTTTTTCCTACACATGCATTATATATATGTGGAATACAAATCCACGAAGCAACCATCTCTATCACGTGATAGCAAGGACACTACATTTACATTGTTCTTACTTGTACACCATGTAGATGAAATCAGTTGGAATGTCTGACTCAAGTAGGACGCCACCAGAAATTGTAGCTTATTTTTGTTAATATATTTGATTAAGTTTAGCGTATCTCCTTTCATTTAAAACCCTCTCTTCACCCCTTTTATTCCACATATATATGTTTGTTCTTGTATTTTTTTTTTCACACGGCAACCACTTTTTAGAATGAGTAAATCAGTTCTCAAAAAAAGTTGTCTCGCAAAATAAAAAATTGCAAACTAACTTTCCCCGAAACTTTTTCTGATACCGGGTGAAAACATCCTCCTCCAATCACAGCACTGTTATTGTATAAATAATTTAAATGAATAAATTATTTTAAATAAATATTTAATTTTATTTTAAACACACTTATTTTAATTTTTATGAAAAGGGGGGGGGGTAGACTAATAAAATGTATGTACTCTAAGGGGAGGGAGAGTAAGACCTTATGTACGGTAATGTACGAAGGGGGGGGGGGTTAAAATTTCTCCATTTTTGCGTACGTACTTTTTGGACTGCCCCTATTATAATGAGTCTCTCTCAGAGAAGATTTAACTTTTACGAGTTTAATATAATTAAATTATTATCTTATGGGGATATTTATTATATTGAAAGGGGAGGTTTTATATTTCTTCCCTAACATCTGAAGGGTTGTTATCCTTTCTGCAATTATTGTTTAGTATTGATTCAGCATCTGAATTCAAAACATCAATTAAGTTATGTTTTATTCAAATAAAATTAAGAAGTACACACGGGAAAATTGAGTAGTTAAAAAAGTAACTATAAATTTGTAAAATAAAATCATATTTTATTACTAGAAACGAATGCGGCAATTTAAATTTTTAAAAAAATGAAAATATTTTAACACGTAATTAATACAACTGAAAATATTTTACGTTAGCACTGTGGTCAGTTCAAGCCGGGTGGGGAATTCGCATCGATCAGCCATCGCTGGGATTCGAACCCCTCACCTCAATGAAGGGTGAACGCTTTGTCTCCTGGGCCATCATGGCTCATACAATAGATATTGTTTTTTTTTCTGTTTCTTTGAATATTTTGATTGAATATTAAACTCTTGGTATATGGATTTATACAAGCAGTGTTCAAGCAGCAAAGATTTGTTTCCCCAACATTAAATTTAAATTTTCTTATAAACTATCTTTATTATGAATTGATCAAGTCTCATACTGTTGTTTCCTTTTATTTTTGATGCACAGTAACTATTCGGCGACTATCATAATAATATGCTTTTAAAAGAACACTAAAAAATTTGGTTATATTTGCTGAGACCTGGGAAAAAGATTGTTAAGCTCGGTAAAGAAGTAAAGCCAACTTTTATTCAATTTTTGAGTTATTTAACAGTTTTTTCTTTTGGAAATTTGAAAAATTGGAAAATAAACTAAATTGGATAAACAATTATATAAAAATGTCTAAAAATAGTTATTATGATGATTCAGGAATGGTGTGTTTGAAAAGACCTCCGGCTACGGATCTAGTTATAAGTCGCATATATTACTCATTATTTTGACCATATATAGTCATTCTGCATATAAAACCTTTATACACCTCACAATCTTCCATGAGTTTGCGAACCAATAGTTAAAATAAATAATGCTTTATAGTATAATAGAAGCAGAAACAAAAAGTTATAATATAACAAATATAAAAACCATTGTAGATGTAAGAACAAATCCAATTTTCTTTTCTCTGGTAAATGCTGCATACTGCAGCATTCGAGAGATTTTGCATAGCTAACGTTACCCGTAACGCCAACCTTACCACTTTCTACCCCTTTAACGATACGACAAAAAGTTTTGTTCAATTTTTTTTGCGCATGCGCTTTGAAGATGAAATTACGAATGCGTTAGAGTTTCGAAATGCCGTAATGCTTCGTATAAGCTCTCTATTTAAGCAGAGTGGAAAAGCATTTTATGCACTAAAATTTAAAACACAGGACTTTAATAATTTATTTTATAACCGTCATTGAATGTTAGACCCAATTTTTGGGTTTACGACTACTAATGTTCAACTCCGTAGCCTTGTAATTTTGAATCAATGTAGAAGACAAGGAAACTCCTGGACCAGTACCCCCAGAGGTATTGATTTGTTATGGGAACATGGAGGATTTTGTGACTCTACATATTTTACGTGCATCAGTCACCATTTACTACAAGGAGAGTTTTCGACCGGCAGGGATCGAATCCACAACCTCCTGGACATGGGCCCATTACTCTACCAACCAGACTATCCCGGCCCTAAAAAAACTGGACTTGTACAAGACAGGAAGATCTATGCCAGTAACGAACTTAAAAGCTGTAGAAATCATGGATTCGGTAGGTAGGTATTTTGATTACGTCGCACTAGAGCTGCACAATGGGATATTGGCGACTGTCTGGGAAACATCCCTGAGGATGATCCGGAGATATGCCATCACAATTTTCATCCACTTCTCCCCCGCTTGGGTCGTCCGACGGGACGACCTGTGCGCAAAGTCGAGCACTTTACGGTAGAATCCTTTTACGAGGACCGATACCGCGCACCCTAGATTCCTACACGCTGGCTGATCCAATTGATGCTTGACTTTGGTGTTCTACTGTGAACTGTGTCCCTTATGAACCAAAAATCAGGTTTAAAATGTAAAATAGGGGAAATATTAAAAGTGGAGAAGATCAAAACGATTCAAAAACTAATTAAAAGGGGGTGTGGCTCAAAAAGGAGATAAAATATAGAAATTGAGTAGTATTAAGTGGGAATAGCCTTAAAAAGAGAGAATTTTCGTTGTTTGTATTATGAAACAGGCTGTATATAACATTCCTCTTGACACGATGGAGCTGTGTTTGTGCAATACCATTAAAACATCTTATTACTAGAAAACTTGACAAGTTGGATACTATAATATGCTAAAGATAAACCAATGGATGTAAGTAAAATGTTACGTCGTGTGGGTGTCACAACCAGAATAAAAAATTGAAGCGAAGGACGGAAATAATTGGTTTAAATTAGGCATATTTGGAGCAGAAATCTATTTCAGGGGAGCTTTGGTACAAACAGCTCTGTTCGTTAAACAGAGGTGATCGCTTAGGACACGCAAAATCGGGAATAGATGCCGGATAAATTATGAGGAGCTGGGACCTGGGAATCAAACCAAATATTTTACCATTCTGGGACTCTTTAAAGAGCTGAATTTTTTTTTAAAAATCTAGTTTAGTTGCAGAGAACAGAGTTTTGATAACCCTTGGTACTTTCAGAAGGAAAAAATGCGTATTTTATACTGATTATTACTAAAACTCTAAAAAAGCAGTAATTTTTATTACTCAACTATAAGATCAAAATTTTGACTATGAAATTGTAATATAATTGTATTATTATTGAAATTGTAATGCAATAGTTGGCCACTCTGGTTTCATTATTTTTGAAAAGAATTCTTCTCGCGTACTATTTGATTGAATATAAAAAATACAGCCGGTATATAAAAATTCAAAAATAAATTCAAGTCGGCACTTTTGTTACGAGTTGGAAAAAGACACTTTTTTTTAAGTTTCCAAAACTTAAATATTTCTAAATGAGATTCCTAAGATATGTAGCAAGTGAGACTTTAAGGAACATAAACTGAAATATATATATAAATGCCAAAATTTTTCACATTCAAGACATGAACTCTATTAGAGCTTATGTCTTAAAGAGCAAAAATAAGTAATTTTTAGAATTACTTCTCACACAACAAAATATCCACTATAATTTTAAAACAAAAATAGAATTGTCTCCATTAAGAAAAACTAATTCGAAAAACTGAATTAAATTAATTATAAATAAAAAGTTTAATAGTTCTAACATGTATTGAATTTAAATAATTAATTTTAAACATTAAATATGCGAATTTGCAATTTTCTAAGTATTTCATACGAAGGATAAAGATTATTTTAAAATTGTTGAGTTTTATAAACTATGAAAAATATAACTGGACAATTTACATAGAAATGTTAATTGTTAAAAACAAATAATTAGATATTTATACATAGACAAACTTTTTTTTCATATAAAACAAATATTAGGATTTGTAGAGTTTTTTTTTTAAATTTATATAAAAATTAATCTATAAATTCTTGTAGTTAAGTTTGATTTTTAAATAAATCGAAGTGTTTGCAATTTGAAAACACAATTCGCTTTTTTTAAATGTTGTTTCAACTTTGCAACAAGCGAAATCATTTTTGTTACGCAAACCTAAATATTCTGAATATATGAGCCAATTTCTACGTTACAAGAACAAAAAAACGCATATTAGAGCTTTAAGTCATATCAGAAATAAATGCAACTACGTATCCCTGCATATTTTTGATTTCGCCCATAAAATTTAAAAAAAAAACATGTTTAAAAGCAAATTTTGAATATATTTGCACTTTTTATAAAATTCTTTGGTCAAACATTTATCTATGTAGTTTAGAATGATATACTGTTAAGAGGTGTATTATTTTCCTGTAAAGGAGATGTTATTTGGTTTGATACACAGCACCTTAAGAAAAATTGATACGAAAAAAAAATATCTATTACATAATATCTTCAATTAAATCTGGGTTGGGTTTTTGACATGACAAGGGTATAATACTGGTTTAAACCGTCAAAAACTGAAGTTTGCCAAGAAAATATATAAACTTCAAAACTACCAACAGTTGTCATGCATTATATTGAAATTTAATTATACTATAGGTAATCAGCAGGTTTTAAAATATTTTTTTATTAAAATTAAGGTAAAATAACAGATTTAAAATCTCAGAAATTTATATTCAAATGCATGTGCAGAAAAGTTTTGCACAAAATTGTTTAAATATTTATATTTTGAAAAAAAAATTTTTTTTGATATTTAAGAAAATTAAAAGTTTATTACTATGCATTTTTGACATATAAGGAACATATAACTAATATTTATAAGGAACTTACAAGTTATGTTATATAAATACAAACTTGATACAAGGGTATAAAAATTTTTTTTAATGTTTTACCGAATATCTTTATTATCCGGTATGTTACTTTGAATTTAAAAGTAGTTATATTTATGAATAATGATAAATATAATTCATATTGTTTATTATATTTATTTATAATTATTACACTTATCATTTTAAAACAATTTTTATCTCTTAATTTTTTTTTCTCCCCTTGTATTAAGAATACAAATAATGTATATCTTGAAAGCAAGAAGTAATTATTCAACAGCTGAATATTTAGATATTCAACAAAACTATATAGTATTCAGCAAAATGAAATTCACAAGTATTTGGATAAATTAAATTTTCAGCATAGTAAATGAATAGGCTGAATATACTGTAAATTGACACTAACTGTATTTAACAGAAAGCACTTAAATTTATATTGTCTTATGTTATTTATGAATTAAAAAAAATTGAAGATTTAAAATTCAGAATTACTGATTTTTCTGAAAAACTAACAACCAATCACAAAAGTCAAACTAAACAGAAGAACATTACAGTCACTGATCCATGAAATATTTAAACAAATTATTATGGAAATTTTTTAATTATCCTAATTAAATACATAATTTTAAAAATTAGAACATGCATCACACTACATAATTAAAATTAAAATGATGAAAGTATAAATATAATTCAAAATTCAATAGTCTAGTTCATTTGCTCCTATATTACACATTGCTCTTATATGCACATTGGCTACTATTCAAAATATAAGTGTTTCTTCAAAATTTTAAATTTATTTTTTTCTAGAACATATTTAGAAACACTATCCTTTATAAAAAATATGTAAATTTTATGTATTAATTAAATTTCACATATGAATGTAGGTTTTTGACATTTTTGACAGTGAGGTTTTTGACGTGACGGTTTAAACCATGGTTTAAAACCACTCAAAGTAGCTTATTCGACATATATTTGAAAATCTCTCCCCGTGTGAGCATTTTAACTATGTATTTTACAAGATAAAAATTACGTCAATTTTCAAACATTTTCACTTTAATTCTGAATTACGAAATTATATTAGTGAAAGTTCAAAAACTGAAAGCTATCACAATTTTTACTCACTGAAATAATCTACAAAAATATCTAATAGATAATTTATTTGTTACAGAAGTATTATATAGTATTTAATTTAAAAAATAATTTACTATAAATCCTAATTCAAATCAGTGATATAACAATCATTATAGAATGAAGATTTTAAAAATTTAAATCATGGATATAGCATTTAATATTTTTTTATACTTGTGCGTTTTAACCAAAACCATACTAACAAAAATCAAATTTTTTAAACAAATAAAAGTTTATACTTTCAGATTTAATGAAGCCTTCAGATTTTATGAATATATTCAAATATATTTATAAAATCAAAAAACAAAAACATTTGACGAGTATTTTAAAGTTTTACAAAAATGAAAATTAGTAAAATTCAACAAAATTTTTCTGCTGAATCTTATCAATAAGTTAAAAATAAATATTTGAACTTTCAAAACTTGAAACTTTTTTGGGGGAAAAACGATAACTTCCACTTTTAAAAGGTTAAGTACTCAAAATTTTTAAGACAAAACTCAATTATAAAAGTTGAAACTTTCCTAACAGTTGAACTAGTATATTTACTTTAACTAGCCATTTAGATGCATTTCACCAGTTAACTAAAAATCTGATTAGCTAACAATAAATGTTGAAAAATTAAACTGATTCAAAGATCAATCATTTCATAAATTTATTTTTGGTATAAAAATATTTTATTCTAATATTTACTTGAATTATCGGTCAGATAGTAGCATATCTTAGTTTTTTTTTTTTATCAAATCAGCATCTTATTCTGAATAGAGTTGGGCAAAACAAATCATCTAAGTAATTCGAATCTGTTCACCTTGGGGATCATTAATAAAAAATCAAAAGAGCAGCTGTTTTGTTCTATCTGCGACATCTTAAACTTAGAAACTTAAAATTTTGAAAATTGTGTAGAAAAGCTATTTGCTGGAATAAAAAAACTACTTTGATAGTTAAAAAAACAAAAGGGGTACATATATAAAACATTAAAACCTACAGTTTATTCTTTTGTGCTGAGAACATATTTAAAAATGAAAAATGTTTTTAAAAAAAAGAAGCTCAAATTAAAGATAGAATGTACTCACGTATAGAACTATAAACGAATAGTTTTTCAAATATTATAATAAATATATAATATTTTAAAATCTAATAATATCTAAAGATATAATAATTAATAATAATTTATAAAAGATCTAATAATTAATAATTTATAATAATTTGTAAAATCTAAATCGCTTTATTTTAAACTAATTAGTCGCATTCGATAATCGAATAGAACGATTTCAATTTTGCAAATTGTGAAAGCAATAAAAGGGTTGCCAGATTAAGTTCGAAAGACGCCAAATCTCAAAACACATCGCGCCAAATCACAAGTTATGTTTGTACATTTATACCAGCGAAATCTGAAGAACAAAAAATGCTTTTTACAAAACTTTTGAGATACTAAATTAAGGACAAACATTTCAAATTTCTTTTAAAAAATGCATTCTTTCAACTGATTTTGTATAGTGTTGTGGTGAAAAACTTTTTAGAAGGGGAGCCTTAAAAATTCGAAACTTTCATCCAGACTTTTTTCTTTCTTTTTTTTTAAAAGTGTTTTAGAAACTTACCTTATTATTTGCATTTGGGTGAAACTGTTTACCAAATTACAACCGTTTTAAAGTAAGCTTCTTTTTCAACTTAATCTAAATACTATTTTAAAGTTAAATAAAAAAATAAAAAAATAAATTATTACAAAATGCAAGCCTCTTATACGTTGTAAAAATGATAAAACATATTTAAAATAATTATCGGAACTAATATATTTTTTTTTCTTTTTTAATTTTGTGTTTTATGGCTCAGATAGTTGTATCGAAGAGGGAAAAAAAAAGTCGTTATCAAACTTAATTTGAAATTATGGTTTAAGTGTTTCGTGTCAAATATCCAATTTTTGACTAATAGCATTACGTCTGAGGGCTTTTCATTTAGGACGCGTTTAAGAAAGCTCGTTTAAGAAAAAAACAAAAAACGCGTGTAAAAAACGCGTTTAAGAAAGCGGCCAAAAAAAAAAAAGCTTTTTCAAGTAAACGAGTAATTCCGTATTTATACTTTTTTATTGATTGATTTGTTCATTTACGTCGCACTAGAGCTGCACAATGGGCTATTGGAGACGGTCTGGGAAACATCCCGGAGGATTAAGATCCGGAGATCACAATTTTGATCCTCTGCGGAGGGGATGGCACCCCCGCTTCGGTAGCCCGACGACCTGCGCGCGAAGTCGAGCACTTTACGGTAGCACAGTTTAACGAGGACCAATACCGCGCACCCTCGGTGCCTACGCAGACTGATCCAAGTGGTCACCCACCCACTTTCTGACCGCAGCCAGTGATGCTTGACTTCGGTGATCTGCTGGGAACAGTGTCTTAACGATCAGTCCACTGCGGGACTATACTTGTCAGTGTGCGGATGCGTGACCACTTGGATCAGTCTGCGTAGGGACCGAGGGTGCGCGTTATCGTATCTCATTAAACTGTTCTACCGTAAAGTGCTCGACTTCGCACGCAAGTCGTTGGCCTACCAAAGCAGAGGAGACATTCCCTCTACATAGGATCAAAATTGGCATGACATGACTTCGGATCACCCTCAGGCAGGTCCGTAGCCAAGGGGGGGGGGCGTCGGGACAAATCCCCCCCCGAAGTTACGACTATCAACTCCGCAGTCTTATAATTTTGAACCCAACTACGAAGACACGGCATCAAGTATTGGGCGAGACTAGCCTTCGTGGAAGACTAAGTTGGAACTAAGCCGCATTTTCATTACATGGAGTGGGAAACCACGAAAACATACTACGGTTAGCAAGACGGCAAGGGGATTCTAACCCAATATATTCTCAATTAATAATTTCTATCATAGTCTAATTAACTATATAAATTAAAATATTTGATTATCCTTATTTACTTTCTCCAAATATAACAAAACTACTAGTACTCTAAACATGATGTATATGGATGTAGTTTAGTAGAAACATGATGTATATTTTATGGTAACTAAAACCCATTACCAAAAATATGAATTTCTTAAAGTGAATGGCAGGTAAAAATAACTAGAGCAGATTATAATTGGAGAATCTAGTATAAGCACATGATAAGCGAGCATGAAAATCAAGTTTAAAATGTATAGAAACACGAAGAAACCATTTTTTTTCTTCAAATAAATTTTAAAGAATATCATCTCATTCTACTTCCATAAGTTACTATACAATTTAATTTGGGTCAAAAAAATCCTAAATATTTTACGTAGGCTCATTGCCAATCTAAGCTGTGCAATCCGCAAAAAAAAAAAAAAAAAACGAATCACCCTGAATAACGTCGTTCTAATGATTGGATTTTCACAAACTAAGTGTCTATCTTAATGGTTCCAGGGGGTGACCTCAAATATGCTAATTATCTAGTGCTAACTATTAATTAAGTTACGAAATCAGACACAAAAACGTACTTTCTCTGAACAAACATGTATTTTTTCGTACATAATTGGAATCCTGACAATTAAAATATAGGGAGTAGCCGCAATCTGGGAAATATGGTCCCCATAGTTTGGTCAGGAGAGCGATCCAGAGTTCGTACCCCTTAATGTTAATTTAACTTTTTACGTTTTTAGTCATATTTTTAAAACTAATAAAGCAATTCAAAGAAAATTTCACCCAGTCATAAAACTCATTTACCCAAAGATAATTTCATGAAAAAAATAATTTTTAATAATTGTTAATTATTTTTTATTATTTAATTAAATTGAGGATGAAAAAATTTTGAATTATAAGGTATGAATTTTTTTATACCATATTAATCTACATATTTTTCAATTGAAAAATCTAAAGTTTCAACTGTTTTCATTTATTAGAAGCTGAGAAAAATTAAAATTAATTATTTTTAAAAAAATTATTTGGCAACAATAAATGATCAAATGGGGCGATTAATATTAAAATGTGATAAACTTGCGAGGTACTTGACTTCCCGCGCGTAGAAAAAAATTTCATTCGTATTTCGCTAATAATCGTTTGCTAATCTTTTTACTTTTTATTTCCTTCTAACAATAAAATACGACGTTTCTTTTTTAGTACTCTAATAATTAATTTGAAATTTAGAACAGAAATTTGAATAAAACATTCTGAACAAAAAACACTTTATTGAACGGATGTCTAGTTTTATAAAAGCGTGCTTCTGATAGAATATGATTATACACCAGATTATGCTTATTTAATGTGATTGTTTTTTGATTTTGTTTTTCAATAACTGATACAATTTCAATAATATACATACGTATCCTAGATTTGGAATAATATATTTATCAATTTCCTGAACATATATTTTATAAATATTAATAAAAATACGAAGTCAGCATTTTTAATGATCTTAAAACTTTTTTACATCTTATTATATCGTCTTAATCTTAAAATAAATTTGTAAATTATATGTCTCCGCTTGTTTCGCAGAATTATTTTTCTAACTTTTTAATTAAATTTTAACGCAAAATCTTATTTTTTATGCAACTATCTACATTATTTTCTAATAATATACTAATCAATCGTTTTAGTACTTTAATTTATGTTTTCCTTTAAAATAAAATTACTTTTTAAATGATTGAAAAGTTCTTATTGAAAGAAAACTTAGAATTATTGTCAGCTATCTGAGAATTAAATCTTGTTACGGAATTAAAAGTATGCTACTGATCACATACAATATCATTCGATGCAGAACAGCTGACTGCTTACTAAGAGTACTATTGTTTACGAAAAGTGAAGAAAAATTAGTAATTTTCCTTTTTTTATTGTTTCTTATTTATTCGAGTAAAGAAAAGTAAATGCGTATGTGTGCTCAGCGAAAAAATACAACATATTGTTTTGTTTTTTAAATGAACAAAAAAGTATGGACATACAATTTTATTTTAACATTAACAGTTATTCTTGTGCGCTAACTTAAAGAAAGTTACTCGTTTGTTTTAAAAAGTTGAAAATATTTGCTTAAAAAGGTTTTTATATGACTTCTCAACTTTTGCACAGTTCAAAAAAATATTGCTATGTCAGGAAAATGTTCGATATGCCTTGTTTTGTTAAACAACACAACTACTAAAATGAAAAAGTGTAAAAAGATTCGAAAAACGTGTTATTTTTAGAATCATCTCAAAAATTGATCTTTTCCTCCATTTGACTTTTTTCTACTTAATTAACTTATAATAATAGTTTTAACACACGTTTTGATGAAATTATGAATACAAATTTCTCCTAATATTTCGTAATAAATATTAATGATTCATTTATAATTGTTTCATTGATCCGGAGTAGTTAATTGTTTTCGAAATAATCGGCCTTGCAACTATTTAACTTAGATTCTTTGGACTAGGGGTCACTTCATACATGCTTTTCGACATTGAAATTTCAAATATAAAAATTACAAGAATGCGTAAGCTTGTTTTAACTAACAAAAAAAGGGACAAAATGGTTGACAAAAGAAGTTATCTCATGAAAAGATTGTCAGAGTTAAAAAAGTATTGTAAAAACTGTAACAATTGTTACTCTTGTTTAATTATGGGTAATATAAACCTAATTTTCATTTAATTTTTTTTAAATTATATTTTTTAAAGAACTAACGAAAGGTGTGTGTAAATAACATCAACTCTTTTTACTGCAAACTAAGTTTACTTAATATCATTTGCAAATCTTATGAAGTGCAAATTCTTGACCTGCTCCTTAAAATAAAGTTTTATTTTGATCGTAGTTGAAGAAGTACGGATACGTAGTTAAAGGAGGTATGTGACATTCGGAAATAAAAGTCGTGTGATAGAGATAGTTTTAAACAGAACGAATTAGTTCTTTTGGTTGAAATGCTGTCAATATTATTGCAGCACCTTGGTTAACAAGTGTCACGAAAGAAGGTTCTGAATTTAAATATGCATTTTAATATATTTTCCTATTTACATACCTCCTTGATCTCCGCACCGTTTTAATATTCTGCAAAGCATAAAATGAAATAATGTTGAATAAGATAAGAGATTTCGAATGAAATATTTTATTTTCCTTAATACAAGGTAGGGTATCTGCTACATTTTAGATTTTCAAATTCATGCGACTTTTCATGTCTAATTCCAAGAACTTTTCATGACTTAACGAAGTTACTATTTTCTCCAACAAAAACAGAATAATAAATTTAAAAAGCATTAAAACAGCTTAAAAAGCATTAAAGCATTATGCAAATGACGTTAAAACAGCTTTAAAATAATAAATAATGTCAGATAGAAAGTTCAACGTCAAGATTCTAAAATCTTGGAGAATCAAAAATAATTTATTAATTGATTTAAATTTCCTTTTCAAAGGAGATTAAAAAAAAAAAACAATAACAATCTGTTTCCTTTAACCAGAAAGCAACTCGAATTTTTTTTTTTGGTTGTTTAGCAACGAGAAGCACTATGTTTTCCCGTCTTGTCGTTCATTCAGTTTCTTTATGGTTGTTAATAGTTATTTCCCCTTCTATGGCGAGGTAATTTGGCATATTTTTAAACTTTCGCCATATATATAAATCTTTATTGCCATCCAATTTACGACCCAACTTTTTCGAAATTCTGTCTGCACCCCCCCCCCTATTTTAAGTGTTAGGATTCCAAATATGTAAAAAAATATATATATATCTATATGTTTATTCAGAGAAAGTACGTTTTTGTGTCTGATTTCGCAACTTAACTAATAGTTAGCACTAATTAATTAGCATATTTGAGGTCACCCCTCTGAACCATTAAGATTGACACTTAGTTCGTGAAAATCCGATCATTAGAACGAAAGTTATTCAGAGTGACTGTACATGATTTTATAACTGTATGAGCTTAAAACTAGAAATTTCATTGTTTTGAAAATATTGCTTAACCTACTTTTTTCATTGAACTAAAAATGTGAACTGTCACGCTGTCAGACTTAGCATTTTGGTATAAAATACTTAGCACTTCAGCTCTTTTACAGTTCAGAATTTTAAAAAATATTTACAGACAAATACTTGAGTCACATTCATCTTAAAATGATTTTAATTTTGCTATGTTCAAGCAAAAAGTATCATAAACGTCAATTATTTATGAAGGAATAAAAGGTTCAGAGTTTTCATTTTGTTCTCTATTTGAAGATTGTTCAGAATTCAAATTTAATAAAGGCACGGAAGTTATTTGCACATTATTTTTCGTCGCTTGAAGACATGTCAGGTTCTGTAACTGATAAAGGCTTTTAGATTTTCTTGTATAGGTTTTATTCGATTTCATGTCTTTAGATTTCCCAGAATCTAACAAAAGCACAGAAATATTATGTGGATTATTTGATATTCTGCGGATTCATCTTCTATTGGTTTGTCGGATTCAATGAAGGCAATGCAAAACTGAGACGCGAATAGGACCAATTGCACTTTTTTAACAGTTTAATGGATTCATTCATATTTAAATGTATTTCCTGCAAAACCTAATGAATATTGAAAAGTATTAATGATACAAAAATATATATGATTTAAAAATTTTTTCAAAATTTACGAGACCAATTATACGCATTCACAAATATAATTTTCTTCCAATGCGAACTGTTTACTTTTTTCATTCATAATCATTATTATTTTGTAATTACAAATAGTATAGGGCAAAAATAAGTAATTTAAGCAAAGAGTTAATCATTTTTAGAAAACTAATGACTCTTACACTAACCTGTTATTTAAAAGGTGAAAAAATTTCAGACCCGATATAACTTGAATATCACTAGCAACCAAGAAAAAAATATGTGCTGTTGCAAAAGTGGCAGGCTACTGTTTTAAATAAAAAATTAAAATTTCCAAATCATAATTTTTCTTCTTTAATTAATCACTGAGTGAAGATGAATGTTTTTGAACAATTAATTTTTGAAATAAAATTCCCTGACATCTAGTCATTGCAATTTTCCATCAAAAAAGGCCATTTTCTTTTCCTTTTCTTAAAATTTAATAATTCAAATATAATATTTTTAAGAGGAATAAAATTATTGAATGGAGATACATATGGGGCAATCCATACAAAATTTATACCTATTATACAAAAATGATATAATTTATTTTTTTCATTGTTCTTTATTGAAAATAAATCAACACGTATTTTTGCGTTTTTGTTTAAATTGTATATTTTTGACTATACTAATTTTTGAAAATTTCGCTTTTTCGAGCACGCGACTTGGCAAGTTAT
This sequence comes from Parasteatoda tepidariorum, assembly GCF_982258835.1. NCBI lineage: Eukaryota > Metazoa > Arthropoda > Arachnida > Araneae > Theridiidae > Parasteatoda > Parasteatoda tepidariorum. The sequence goes on along the minus strand of NC_141759.1, from coordinate 106,701,646 downwards.
TTTCTAACGTATTGCCATCCAACAACAAAAGTATTTAAATACACTTTCTTGAAGTGATTTTTCTCAAACTTTAAGAAAATCAGCATTAAAATATAAAATTTTTTGTTTTTGACATAAAAAAATTCATTTTTTAAAAAAAACAACTTATTTTTGCAATTTGGACATCTTTGATTTTTTTTATATTTCGACAGTGTGAAGTATAATCAATAATGATATTAATTCCAAATTTTTGGAATGGTAAGACACTTTGTTCGAAAGATATAAGCGAAACAGTGACGGTGCGCACGCCGCGCTCTAGTTTAGTAGGTAGCGGATGAGTTCGAGAACAGTTGAGCCATATTCTACATACATACGCGGAGTGCGCACCGTCACTGTTTCGCTTATATCTTTCGAACAAAGTGTCTTACCATTCCAAAAATTTGGAATTAATATCATTATTGATTATACTTCACACTGTCGAAATATAAAAAAAATCAAAGATGTCCAAATTGCAAAAATAAGTTTTTTTTTTTAAAAAATGAATTTTTTTATGTCAAAAACAAAAAATTTTATATTTTAATGTTGATTTTCTTAAAGTTTGAGAAAAATCACTTCAAGAAAGTGTATTTAAATACTTTTGTTGTTGGATGGCAATACGTTAGAAAATAACTTGCCAAGTCGTGTGCTCGAAAAAGCGAAATTTTCAAAAATTCGTATAGTTAAAAATATGCAATTTAAGCAAAAACGCAAAAATACGTGTCGATTTATTTTCAATAAAGAACAATGAAAAAAATAAATTATATCATTTTTGTATCATAGGTGTAAATTTTGTATGGATTGCCCCATATATTATTAGCTAGATAGTTATTTTTTTTTTGTGCAAAAGCCAAAGGTTATACCTCGTTTAACATCTGGTCAAAAGTAAAAATCTGTTTAAAAGTTTTGGAAGAATGCAGAGTCTTTAAGATATTCAACAAGGTTTTCATGTGGATTGTCTCCAATTAAAGTCGATAATTCAGGATATTCACTGTTAAAATATCGTTTTCTCTTCATTTTAGAATTGGAACACTGATTCAAGATGTGCTTTAAGGTTCTCTACAACTGATGCAAATAGGTACGTTAAGTAAAAGGTGTGTTAATTTAGTGTGGCCAAGACATACATGGTTTACTGCTTATTCTTACTTATCTTAATAACTAGTTAACCATTCCATGATATGTTATTCTCGACGGAATTTAAGTCTCCATTTAATAAAAAGAAAAACATTTTCCTTGAATTTAAGTGGTGCCGAAATCAAATGTATCCAGACTTACCGGACTCATTGAAGAACAATATTAAAGTTTAGAGACGGTTGCGTATCGATAGGCTTCAATAGTATGATTATTTCCTCGAGAAATGCATCTGGCAATCCAAAAAAGTTCTGTAGTGTAGGGAATGGAGAATTAAAGCTAGTTTTTTAACTCTTATAACTCTGTTTTAAATGTATTTTTTGCATAACTGAACTTTAATCTCGCAAGTGAAAAGTCTGTGATTTAAGATAATATCTGAGACTTTCATTAGAAAACTGTACTATTAGTACTATTAAGCTACTCCTGAACATATACTTCAATGCCTAAATATCTCTAAAGTGGACCTCTTTTCAGATCCACTTTTTGTTACAGACTTGCTCAGAGTCTCTGGAGTCATGGACTTGGTTTAGCTCCGGTAACCGTGTGGGCCAGCAACAACAACAACACTATTAATACAATAATTCGAAATAAGCCTACTTCGAAATTTCGCCTGGATATAACTAAGGAAAACAATGATGCAAGTAACTTGTTAGCTTTGAAAAAAAGCGGGTATACATCATGTATTTATTACTGCTTCTAATCAATTTGCGAAGTTACTAGAAAATTGAAAGTAAGGAAATCCACACTGCTAATAATAAAACAGTTATTTCGACTAGGTTGCTCGACTTGGATTTTCAAATAAGTTTTGTTCAACTTAGATTCTTAAATAAGTTTGTTAACAGTATAATTATTTCCTTTGAAACGACAGTATAGTATGTTATAATACAATATCTGGCCTAGTTTGAAAATTTTAGGTCAATATTAAGGAAGATATGGGGCCATTCATATATATATACAGTATATCAGTGACAGTTTAGGGCTTTAACATTTTCTTTATATTACATACTTATAAAAGTAAAAAATAATTAGTTTAGTAAAGGAATATTTTATTTACGTTACAGTATTGTTAAATAAATAAAAAAAATTTTTTAAATATTATTTTTAAATATTGACTAACTTTCGAGGTTCGAACCTTGGAGCCTCGGGACTAGCAATTTGTTGCTTTCTAGCACTTTAACCATTTGGACACACAAAGTATCAGACCTATAACAAACTTTTTTATGTAAAAGAACGTATAACTTATGGTAGAGTTTTAGATTAGCTTCAAAAATATGCGACTGAAAAAAGAAATACTTCTTTAGGAGCACATCTTTTAGTTTAATCAGTCATGTTTAAATCTTAAATAACGATTAAAACTTATTGGATTTCGAAGGACAGTTCATTTAAAAGTATGTGATGTGTAGCGAACAAAATAGAAAAGTTAACACACTGAAAATTTTTTGACTTAATGATAAGATTTTCACGTACTAGAACTCAATCTTAATGGTACTTAGTAGCTTAACATTAAAAGCACTATTTGATATGCGTAAACGATATAGATTTACGTATTATTTTCTGATACAGTAAGGAAGTAACGAATGCAAATCTTAAAAATTCAATTGAGGCTTACGACCCTATTTGGAGAAATTTCTCATAAAAAACCATTAATAAACTTTTATTTCATTATTATGGAACTTTATTGTCTCTATCTTGTATTTTTTTTATAAGATACAAAAGTTTACTTTTTAAGAAGAAACAATTTTTTTTCTCATTTTTGTGATTTTTGATCTGCAAAATATATTTCCAAGACTATCCTTTCTTAATCAACTTTCAGAGTTTTAAATTTTTTTTTCATACTTCAAAACCTTCTTATAGAATATAGCAATCAGCTGTTTTTCTTTATTTATTTTTTACGTTTTAGTTAAGGAAGTTTGAAAAAGTTCTTTTTAATTTACTTATTAGGCAAATAAAAATCTAAAAATAGCATAGATACTATGTGAAAGACGCGAAAATTTTTTTTATTATAAAAGATTAACGAATAAAATATATAGTTGTTGCTGCAAATATACATTCACTTAATTTTGAGCGTGACTGCAAAATTCTGTCTTTGGATTCAAATTATCGTTCATACCTTTTCTCCACTGAACTTTCCTGTAAATAAGTTTTCCAGATAGGAGTGTCAATATGCAGAGAAACCTCATTACTTTCTAATGATGATGACGGTTAAAATTTGCGATAAAAATGTTTTACAATCATGATATATTATGTATGTTATCGGCAAAGTATGAAATCCGGCATTGTATAGAATGCCTAAAATTAGCTGGCAAAGTATGAAATGATTTATATTTCACACATTGCCTAGGCATTCTATAGAATGCCAAATGAGAAACCGGCAAAGTATAAAATACAACTCCGATTCGTCAAAATGTTAATCAAAAATGACAAATTCAAAATGTCATCTGATTTGATATGAATTTATTCGTGGATATAATTACATTTATTCGATATTTTAATACTTACTGACGATAGATTAGAAGAAACATCAGTGTTTGCAGTATCCTTGACCTTAAAAAAATATCAGTGTAGGGTAAACAGGGCAAATGTATACCGGGCAATGGCACTAGACCTAGTATATATTTCGGACATTTACCAAAGGTCCAGTCATACTAGGTCTAGTTAAGTGCCACTGCCCGGTATACATTTGCCCGGTATATCCTACACAGATGATTTTTTTAAAGTCAAGTGCCTCTGCCCGGTATACCCTACACCAGGGGAGGCGAACTTTTATGCACCAACGTGCCATTTTTTCTAAAACAATTTTTAATGAGGTCATAGACGTGCCGACAAATAGTTCTGACTTCGTGATTATAGGGTAAATAATAATACTAAATACTATCAACTCAAAATTCTTTATTTACTACAAAAAAAAAAACATAAAACATTTCGCAATGTCTCAGTTATACGCGTAATTCAACTTAAAGTAATATCAGTGTGACTTCTGTTGTTGCAGATTAGATGACAAATAACTTATATTAGGGTTATAAGACGTTAGTTTAAGCAGAACTGTTATTTTTTTTTTGCTAGTTATTTATTATTAGCTTGTTTTTTTGTGGTTATTAATTGCTTTTTTGGCATTCATTGTTAATTTTTTTGTTAATTTTTAGTGCATTTTAATTTAATTGTTAATATGCTTCATAGTGAACTTTGTGATCTGTGGCGTGCCCAAAATATTGTGTCGAGTGCCATAAATGGCACGCGTGCCATTGGTTCGCCATCCCTGCCCTACACTGATGTTCCTTCTACTCTATCGTCAGTTAGTATTAAAATATCGAATAAATGTAATTATATTCACGAAATTAATATCAAATCGGATGTAATAAATATTTCGGACATTCACCAAAGCGACTATGTGATTGTCAACATTCACCGGTGAAAGTCAACAACCACCGATTTCAGTCATTCACAGTAACATGCACATCATTTACATAATAACCTCATCAGGACATTTATTTGATACTTTGCCTAAAAAGCATTTGGCATTCTATAGAATGCCTAGGCATTTTATACAATGCCTAGGGAAAGTATGTAATACTTCTCACCTTTCATACTTTGCCTAAAAACATCCGGCATTCTATACAATGCCGGCGCTTCATACTTTGCCGGTAACATGTATATCATATCCAACGAAGGTTTTCAGCATTCGATAATAATCAGTTACTATAATGATCTGCATCGCTATAAATTGAAGATCACGTCTAATTCACTCTGTAAGCAGCACATAAAGAATATCTTTTCTTCGTCCACAACCTGTTTAAGGATATTGGCGAGTAATTTATAATTAGCATATAGCTCATTCACTTGAGGGTGATTAATTTATGTGTTAGAGCGATTATATTCGTGCGAAAACAACCATTGCAGGGTGTTAAGAATTGTCAAATTAAGCCATATCAAGTCAATATCAGTTGCTATTCAGAATTCAGTTGCCATTCAACCCTGTCACTTTAAAATGATCTTGTCAATTATTATATCAATAATTCTGTAAATAAATTATTATGTGTGTTACAGTCCACTGATCAATAAATACATCACGAACACTAAACACAGGGGAAGAAGAAAAATATTGCCTCAACAATACTTGATTGTTAGTTCTACAACTTTCCACGCTCGTGTTATGAATAAAATGTTGGATTTTTTAATTTTTTTTTTTACAGTTTGTTTTATGTATGTGGACGAAATATTGATGAAATTATTAAAATCAGTATTTCTAAATGGACATTTTCAAAAAAAAAATTAGTCCCGTCGAATGTGCAGTGGAATGATCGTAAAGACACAGTTCGTAGCGGAACACCGAAATCAAGATAACTGCTGTGAGTAAGTGGATGGGTGACCACTCTGATCAGCCTGCGTAGACACCAAGGGTGCTCGTTATCGGTCCTCATTAAACAATTTTATCATAAAGTGTTCGTCTTCGCACAGATTATCGGGCTATCAAATCAGGGGAGGGGGGCCAGACCCTCTGCAGAGGATCAAAATTGTGATGGCATGTCTCTGGGATCAACCTCAAGGATATTTTCCAGACCATGGCAAATAGTCCATTGTATAGATCTAGTGCGACGTAAATGAAGTACCTACCAATGTAGAATAAATTCCAAATACAATATCTAGGTGTTACGAAACTAATAACTTTCAAATTGACAAACGAATTGTTACCTTTAGAAACATTTATTGGGACGTAACACAAACATATACATATTAACACAGACACTCAAGACATAATGCGTTTCATATAGCAATTACATAGGGGCGCTGCTCGAGCACTTCTGGATACGAATATTCTTCACACACCCCACCTGTACTCTGTTAAGAGTACATTTACTAAGCTATTAAATGCAAATACAAATTAAATTATATTAAATCATATGCAAATACAAAACAACGAAAAGAAAGCATTGTAATGACACAAGCATAAAATTGGCAATGATACATGTAACTACTTAATCTGCTAGAATGATCGTCGTTTCTTCAAAGCTAAGAAAAGATTTACCGAGAATTTTTCTTAAAGGTTCTTTACTCTTCATGAGTCTTTCATAAAATCCTCCCACCAAGGAACATGAGGGGGGATAAACTGTTATGTCATGCAAAGCCACAAATTTTTTAACTCTGAATCATCTAAAATTTTAGAAAAACTTTTAAAAATGTTTTCTGCATTTTTAAAACTCTTAGCGTTATTCGAAATGATGACCTTACAATTTCCTCTTCTTCCCAAAAATCGTCTTAAAGACAAATAAAGTTTTTTGTTGTCATATCTGTGACTAACTCAATATGAACAACCCTTGTAACAGCAAGTGTAAACAAGGTTATATAAGATTTCGACGAGACTAGTAAAGACAGTGACTGGACAGTAAAATCAATTCCAGTAACAGCATAAGGGGGGTTTTCAAGAACTCTAGTCTTTGGTAATTGTGCAGTAATTTGTTCTGCAGGATTTCAAAGAGTACCTTTTACAACTGAGACAAGTTTTTAAAACTGTTTTCACTATTTGTCTACCCTGCTGATTCGGAATCCAAAATGCACTGCGAATTTTTGCGAGGGTAGCGGACACCCCACCGTGACAAACCCTTTTATGTTCTCTCGAAATTAGTAATTCAGCAAAATTCGACTTTTTAGGTAAAAGAATTGGATGAATCTCGCTATCTGAAAATTCAATTTCTTCTAACCTTCCCTTTACCTGCAAAACATTATTTTTATCTAAAAATGGGGCGAAATAATAAAGAGATTACTTTTTAGATACCTGTTTACCATTTTTAATGCATTCCAATTCAGAAGAGTAGACAAGACTTTGCTCATACCTTATCCAGTCCATCTCAGCTTCTGAGAGCTCAGTTGCTGTGTAAGATCCCAACTCAACTGGTAATTTTTTGAGCATGTTGACGAATCTTTTAACCAGTACTGTAATTTTTAACACTCTATCTAAGTTACTAATTTAAATCTAACACAAATTCTGAATCAAACACTGTACAATTACATTGGGAGATTATTTCACATTCTTTTCTTAATTTTAAATCTCCAATGGGTTTCTCATTTTTAATTTTACAAGGCCAAAACTCACTAGGTAGACTCAACCAAGGTGGTCCATACCACCACAACGAATTTTTGACAAAGTCCGAAACAGAAAATAGTAAAAAAATTGCATATTTCAATCTGACTCTGTTTACACTTAAAAATTTTTTTAAATAATTTAAAATGCTTCCATATAGCCTTAAAAAATTCTCAAATTAAGCTGTGTTTTAGACTTTTCATTGACCATAACCTTTAATTATTTGTGATCAATGACAAGCATATACAGTTTTTAAATGGTGAACATTCTGATAACGAAAAGAAAACGTTTTGATTATATCACATTAGCACAATCATTAGTTTGTATTTGAAATACAAACTAATGAATAAAAGGAAACTCAAATCAAAAATTATAAAAATATGGGAAAAATATTTTTGTGCTTTAACTACTATAAAGTTAATCTAACACATTATGAGATCAACTCAGATTTTATGTTACATAAAACAAAATTTAAAGATATATAATATGCCTTTAAATATAAAATCATATATGGCATTGAATTCTATTCATTTGAAGAAATTAATTGCATTCCTATTTATTGATTTTTAAAATACCATGAAAGTTTATTTCGGTTACAGGCAAAACAAAAGATAGGTTTTGAAAAAAAAAATTCATTTTGGGCTTCTTCAAAGCACGAAGGGTCTAATTTTTATATTTTTTAAGCTTCCTGTTATAACATTAATCAAAAAGGTACTTTATGTATTTTGATTTGTGAAATATTAATTTCCAGTAATGTACAGCATATAAATTTATAATTGTTTTATTAGAGTACCCATCTAATTTTATTCTTTCATTGTTAGTAATTACTAACTTATGGGCAATTCTATGATACAAAGGACAACATAATTAAAAGAAAAACATTTAACAGCAACCCTCCATTAACGAATTTCTTAGCTTTTATTTATTTAAGATATGAAATTAAAAACTTTTGTAGTAATAATAATCAAAATTATAATGTACTAATAATTTGACTTATAATAATAACTTATAATGAATTGACTTATAATAATCAAAATTATAATGTACATTATCTGTCAGTAACCTGTAACATTAGTCACAGAGCTTTTTCTCAATTTGCCACTTTACATTTTTATAAGTCAATTCAAGTAAACTTTCAATATTTCTAATTAATTTGAACTTCTTTTTTTAAATACATTTAAAAAATAATCTCATTATTGCTTATAGAAGGAGAATTAAGTGAGGAGAGAAGGAAACATCTCAGATAATTAAAAAAAAGTATTTATCAATGAAAAGAAAGTTTAAAAAATAAGAAAACCCAGCAAAAACCTAAATCAGTCACTATAAAACTAACCTATAATGAAAAGCTTTTTTTTTTTTGTTGCATTTTTAAAAAAATTTTAAGCAATTTTTTACGAAATTCTGATAAAACTTTAAGTAGCATTCCATTTGCGCCCTCAGTAGTGCCGGGATAAGGACAATTATTCCTGTCGTTTTTCTTGCCCCCAGATGCATTTAACCTTGGAAACAAATAATATCATGCTGATATTAAAGCACAAAATTTCATTTGTAATTAAAAAATGAAAGGCATCAGAATGAAAAATTTCTACTAAGTTATAATATCTATCTAATGGGGATTGTGTTGCTTAAATTCAAAGCAAAAGTTGTTGACTAGTTGAAAATATTTTGAAAGACCATAACCCAGTAAATTATAAGTCACACTTTTTCATCTTATTTTATGTATTAATATTAAATAACTATAAAATAATTTTAAAAATCATGTTTAAAAAAAATTATGAAATGTATCATATTTTTTAAACTCTAATAAAATTGTAAAAATAATAAAAAGTTTAAAATTTCAGGCGTAATACAATGTCTTAAAAAATAACTAAATTTAAAATCATATGAAATACAATACATAATTTGATACATAATTATACATAATTTGACATATACATAATTTGAATACCATATTTTAAGTTCAGGGTTCTAAAAGTTTTTATTATCCCTCCACTCTGGTTCAGAAAAGTCTAATTTTAAAATTAAGATCTTGGGTATACAAGTAAAAACATATAAAAGCTGTATTTTTAATTCCATTAAAAAATAACAGTCAATAAATGATCAAAATAGAAAATTTTGTTTACAGTTAAAATTGATATTATGCTCTAAACTGTTTAAATTGACATACATAAAATTGCGAAAGAACTCAAAACCTTGTTCTACATGCAATTCTAATGCTATATTGTAAATGTTTTATTTCATCAAAAAATTACAGACTTGAAGAATTTTTTTTATGTACTTTTACTTTAGACATGGAGTATAACAAGGGGCATAAATATAGCCCCTTGGTTCAAAAATGTTCAGTATTACTGAAATACACAAAAGCAATAAATAAAACCAGGTATGAACAAAAATTCAAAGTGACTGTCTTTATTTTTTACTGCCAACATATTTAAAAAATAAAATATTTTATAGAAAACTTTTGCATAAAGAGTTCAGAAGCTTCAAAAATAAGTATGACAGATAAAACGGAAATAAATAAATAAATAAAAATAAAACAATAATAATAATAATAATAAAACTTACAAACTATTATAATTCCATGCAATAGAATCAAGCTGCATTTAAATAAAAAATTAATATTTGGATTTCAACTATTAAATAAACAAACACATGAATTCACAATAACCAGACTAACAAAATTAAACATATTTTCAAAGAAAAAAAAAGTAAACTTTATTCTGTTATTTCAAACAATTTTTAACAGTGAAAACTTCATTGAAATTTCTATCAATATAACATTCAATATAACAGATCAATAACAAATCAATATAACATTGCAAGATTGTTTCCTGGGACCATAAAACTTATGTGTGCCTTCATTGCATGGACTAAGCATAAATCTTCTGTTACTATCAAAATGATACCTGAAAATTTCAAGAATAAGATACAAAACCGTGTTTCACTTTTTTAAATGACCTAAAAGTCTCTCCAGAGGTAATTATACATTTTTGTTCTAAAAATGAATACATTTTAAATGAAATTATACTCAATTGTATTTTAAAATAACGAGAGTAGTCCTTTAAGATTAAGATTCGAAAGACAATATTCGACTGAAAGACAGAAATTAAGATTCGAAAGATAGTATCTGTTGAAGGAGTTTCTTTGTTGAAATGGCAGCAGTATTTAATACATTATGTTTAATTTTTTTAACCGCCCTCTACCCAACCAAGAGACACAACTATGCCAAAGTTGCACAAATTATTTATCAACTAGCTCAGATGTTTTAATGAAGTGCCAAGTATAGCTATCACACTTTTTTGATATTCCACTTGATCAAGTTAGTGACTAAATTTTTGTTAATGACTATGAGGTAAATATTTGTTTAGTTTCTTTTTAGTAAACTTTAGCTCTCAATCAATGTGGCACATAAAATGTTACTCTAGCTACTCTACTTAAATATAAGGATTTAGGATAAAATTATTTTAATTTTGCTTTAGCTGGGTTTTAAATTTTAAGGAATATGGTGAATTTGTAACTAAAATGAAGAACAGCACATGAAGAGACATTTTTCAACAACAAATTATCCCTTTTGAGACAAGTTGACAATTAGTGCACTGAAGTGTCTTGCTATTGCGTCAGAAATCAATTTAAATGTGGAACGGAGGAAAAAAAATAGGTATGTGCAGTTTCTCAATTTTTACAAAAATATAAGTTGAAAATTAGTGTACAGTTTTATTATAGAGTTAGCGCAACAAAAAAAAAATACATTGTTAATTTTTTTATTGAAATATAAGGTGACAATTAATCAGGTTTATTGAATTTTTTTGCTAAGCTCAAAAACAGAAAGAAAGAAAAATTTACAAGATGTATACAGACTACAGCATACATAAAATCTTGTTAATTCTTTACTGCAAGTCTACTTATTTGTATTTATGATAAAAATTCTGCTATTATAATTCTTATTTTTCCTTCAATAAAAATTTTTATTATGATAAAAGCACTCCTGCAAAAGCCAGTATATTGGCCAAGGGATCTGGCAAGTTAAGGCTTAACAGTAGTACAATGATGTAAGTGTAACAGCTTTAAAATTGTTTCAGGTATTATGAAAGCTGTATATTCCACAAATATTTCATTTGTCTTGATAATATATTTTCATTTCTTTTTTTTATTACATAGAAATAAAAACCAAATAAAAAATGTTAATACATTCCTTTTATTGACTGTAGTTAATAAGGGTTAAAATGATTGCTAAAAACAGATAAGTATTCTTGATTTTTTCTTAAAAGAGAAAGGACGGTTTGGTCTTTAACATATTCAGTATCATAAACTGCCAAAAACTGTTTAAAATTGCTAAAAACTAATGATAGTTACAATACAAGTTTTAGTAATATATTTATAATATTTATTAAACTATAGTTATACACCAATGAATAAACATATGCTAATATATAATAATATAACTAAATATATTATGAATAATTACGCCAATGTAGAAAGTGTAGTTTAGAGCATAAACAAAATTTCAGCTCATCTTCACTTTCTTTTTATTATTTTATAAGAAAATTCTACTCTTCTAAAGAATATTTGAAATCTTTACGTTGAGTTATTATTATTTTAATCTTCATATTATTGAAATCAAAATGTTCTATTTCCTTTTCATAATTTGCAGCATTTTGTTTTATCAACTGCACAATATTAATAAAAGTGGAATGAATCCAAATTATAACATTGGATCAGTTTCAAAACAGAATTGACAAAATCAGAAAAAAAGCTGATAAAAGCATTAATTTTTTATATTTTGTAATTAGTAATTTAACTTTTAAACTTAAGAGCTTCAAATCACCTTATTTTATTCTATGTAAAGGAATGAAGATATAAATAATTGTTAGAATGTTTAAGGTACTTTTCAATAGTTAAAATGTCTTATTAAAAGTAACTTAACAATTACAGAGCTTTCAGCAAGCAGATCTTTTGTTAGCATATAGTGTTCATATATAAAGTACATTTGCGTATAAAAAGGATATTTTTTTTTCTGAGAAATTTACTTTTCAACATAAGTTTAATCTGTACAAGAAAAGTGGTAACTGAAGATTTAAATACATAAAATTACTTCAATGAGCTAATTTTAGGTGAAAATAACAAACTTATATTAATAAGGATATTTAGTTAATTAAGTTTAAAACAGTTTTTTGATGTGTCGGTTCTATCAATGGTAAAATTGTCAAAAACTTGATAAGAAGTGAAACGTAAATAAATCTACTCAATGTCTGAAGTAATTTTAGAGTTAAAAGTTAACAAAGTTAAAATAAATAATGATAATTACTCAGAACGCACTTCACCCCCGTCTTTATCTGTAAGTCGCGAAGTATTGTCTAAACTGCTAGCAAGAAGACAAGACCATCTTTTGTGAAGTTAACACAGTTGACTGAACCTAAAATATATGACAACATAATTTTAGATCATGTTAAAATTATTTAACGGAAATAATTAACAAAAAAGATCATAATATTTAATGGCCTGAGTAAAACATATGTAGTCATTAAAATTTCTTTTTTACAAACATAAATATATATATTTATTAGGTATTATTAAAAATAATAAAACAATTTTCACAGTCACAAAATTAATAAAAATGTTAAGTAAATGTAAGTAAAAAATGTAAGTGTTAATACAAGGGATAAAAAAACAAAAAATACACACTTAATGACTATTTGCTTTATATATCTAACTAGAAAATTATACAACACTTAAACTAATAGATTTTCTATGCCTTTCTGGAATAAAATGAAAATAATTAGTTCATTCTAACTCATGTGCATTCACACTTTGAAAAAACTGTGAAAATATTCATAGATAAAAAAAAAAGAAGTTCTGAAACTATTTATCATTAACTAGCTGAATACCCATTTTTTTGTACAGAGTGAAATAAAGTAAGCCATCACTTTATCAGTACTGAAACAGCCTATTGATTGAGTAAATATCAATTGACTAGTCATTATTTCAATTATTTTTTAAATAATGTTCTTATGAAGCTTTTTCAATGAAGCATTATGCAGCATTTTCAAGAAAAAAAAATTTCATACGATCTATGATTTTTATTAAATCAGGCATAGAGGCATACATATGTTATTAGTAGGTTTTAGGAATTATGGTTTCTGGTCGACCATGGCGATCAATAAATTTTGAGTGATTATATTTTTAGCTTTTCAATTACGATCAATCTCATTTTTAGTAAAAAATTATGTAAAAAAAAGTTTTTCAATTGAATTAAAACGTAATTTATTTATTTAATAATTTTTTTTGTTGCCATTCTTATATGTGTTTTCAACAATCACTAGGAGAAAAATCCAATTTATCCTTCTCTTTACACTAACGCGTATTCATCGAACTTGTAATTCTGAACTTCGTGTTAAAAAAAATACAGGGTATCTGCTAGATTTTAGATTTTCAAATTCATACTTTTCATGACTAATTCCATGAATTTTTCAAGACTTACCGATGTTACTATTTTCTCCGGCAAAAACACAACAATAAATTTAAAAAAGCATTATACCATTAATTGAAATGATAGGTATAACCAAAATTGCTATACTCTGCATCTTCATATTAATAGATTTTAAATTTAAAATCCAGAGTAAAGAAAGAGTTGAAGCAATAAAATAGCTAAAAAAAATACAGAAGCAAATAATGATTTTTTTCTTTTTTTCTGCAGAATTATATTTTAAAGATACTTTTCTTGTTCATCGGAAAGGAAAGAAACTCCTAGTTTTTCTGTTCTCATTTCCTATAAAAAAATTCGTCAATGACTGGCTTGCTTCAGCTAGAATTTGATATTGATAAAATAAAAAAAATAAACAATAACAAAAATTCTGAAATCACAGAAGTTTAAAAGATAATGCCCTCTAGAAGTGATGTTTTTTCATTCATTTTTTGAAAGAACACCATAATCTTTAAAGAACATGATAAAAACATTTTATATTTTAATAAAATATGACTGTGAGTGGGGATTTTATAACAAATTCAAATGTTCAGAACACAATGATAATTTTTTTTTGGGGGGGGGGGGGTTAAATTCCATTTTAAAAATTCGATTTTTCAGCAAATCCAAATCCATGCTTTTTTTAAAAACAAAAATAGTTAAAATCATGACAAATTTCGTTTAATACCGAAATTTATGGTTTTGCATGATTTCTTATGACTCTCCAGGTACACAGATACCCTGAAAATAGGAATTTGAGAAGTCATGTTGAAATCCATAAAAATAACTGCACAATTGCGATCAAAAAACCATATGGGTTTATAATTTCCCCATTTTTATTTATGTAATTAATTCAATTACATAAATAAAAATTCAATTTAAAATAATTTATTTTAAATTGAAATTATTAAAATAATTTAAATATATTTTTTAATTTAATATTAAAAAATCACAGAATGATAGAGACAAATGAAGAAAAACAGACTCCAAAAATATAAACTAAAATAAGTATGTATCTTTACAATCAATTTACAAAAGATTGTAAAGTATGTTTTAGTACAAACAGTTTGAAGAATGAAGAATAAAATAACTATTTTATTACTACTTAATTTAACATAATGGAGCTTTAAATTTAACAATATTCTTATTGACATATTGCAGCATTATATAAATAAGAAAAAAATATACTTTAGATTAGATTAAAAAATAATATTAAAAGTGTAATTTGAAAATTACAATAAGGAATATAAGCATACTGGATAAGTACAATACCGATTTATTTACACTGGTGATGGAAAACACCTAATCCCCATTGATACTTTCTACTGTAGCAAAAGTAGTGTGTTTAACAAGTAGATAAAAATAAACTTTGGGAAGCTTAAATTCTTTCAATAATTACATTATTTAAATAATTTTAAAAACTACAAGAACATGGAATGTCATTTTATTTTAAACATTTTTTAGAGACATTGACTTAATCTTAAATTTGTTCACTTTATTTTACATCAGGTATGGCAAATTTCGTCCATGGTGATGAAAAAAAAACACCTTTAAAGAAATAGATTTCTTTCATCCCAATTGGAAGAAACTCTTTCCCAGTCAGAAATATTAAATATTTAAAGAGTTTTTTTACTAAACAGTTTATAACTGCAATCTAGCATAATTAATAATATTAATTTTTGTGGTTTTAATAACCTATCATTTTATACATAGATAAAAAACAAATAACAGAAAAAATTCTGCAAGTTTTTATGACTTTCCAATGAAATTAAGGGTAGCTAGTTCATCATTACTATTTCATTTTAAAGAATATGTTAAACTCTAATTTTATAATTAAAGAACTATCAAAATAACATAATTGAATTTTATAATTACTACTAAATCAATAAATCACACACTGAACATAGATACAATTAAAAACCCATATTGAATTCTCAATTGCAAATAGTTTATTTTTATGATTAAATAATGTTGATTATGAATGCTCAAACCTAATGATAAACTTTCCGTAACAATAAATTTAATTTGTTTTAGTTATAATACATATTCTTGAGCAATAGTATTAGTCGTTTTTATTTTATTCCATTTTGTCCTGTTTTTTCCTGTCCTGTAAGAAATAAGTTTCTTCTGAAAAAAATGCCACCATTTAACATAGAGGATTTTGTGGCAAATCATTTCTATGTAAACATTTAAAAATTGTTGATTAATGTTTGTTTGAAATTGTACAAATTTCCATAAGCAATAAATCTCACAATTATAAAGTATGTAAGAAAATTTTTTTTATTTTTTTTATTATGTTACAATCAAACTGGAAGTATTTATACGAATAATAGAAAATTTTATTATAACACTTTCTTTAAAATTTTTATTTTCAAGAGAACAATTTTAGTTTGAAAGAATACGTTTTTTGCAAAATTATAATTCAATAATTAATTGAAATTTTAAAAAAATTAACTTTACAGTTTTGTCTTATCCCAATGGTATTAAGGAAAAAATTTTAATACATCCTCTTCTAGGAGCAGGGCTAAAATATTATGTTAGCTTTGTTACTTTACATTAATTTTTGTTAGCTCTGTTTCTTATTGTTCATGGCATTAATTTTTTTTAAGATTTGGATTTATTTTCTCGTTAATATAAAGTTATTACTAGTACACCCTTTGTCGAACAGCTTAATACAGCTGAAGTACTGTTTCTTCAAAGATTTTTATATTAATTGATTCACTCTAATAGCATTCCCTTCATCCTATAAGAACTAGTTTTACTTAAAATACCACAATCAACAGACCTGAGATTAACATTAAATTCAACTTAAACAATCTTTACTGAGTTCGTTTCCTCTATTACCCAGTATTAATGTTATATACATACACTAAGATTATGTAGAAAAGGTCAGATAATTAAAATTAAATAAGTAAATAATTGATTTAAAGAAAAGAAAGACTTTAGTCAATACCCCCCCCCCTAAAAAGTTATATTTAGGCAAAGTGGAAAACAGACTCTGAAAATTTTTAAAAACAAAACCAGTTTTTTTTTTCGGGGGTTAAAAACCCTGATACATACAAGAAAGTAAATGTTTTTGATCTTACTTTTTTTTAAAAAATACTATTTTTATATTATTAATTTTATTATTTATATCACTAAAATCTATCACCTATTGTAAGATTTTATTTTTTTAACAAGATTTATATGTCATCCCTATTTTTCTCCCAAAGAAAATTTTATAGATATTTTAGCAGTTTCTTAAAAACTCTAGTTTTTATTTCCCTAGTTTATGCTTCATTTATTTTGAAATAATGTAAGAAATAACTTGTAAAATAGCTATTAACTTGCATTACAATAAACTGAATTGCAATTATATTTTAATAATAAAATGAACTGCTTTAATATTGGATGATAATGCTTTTTTAAAGAGTATCTTATATTTCTTTCGCATAGTAGGGAGAGATCTAATTCTTCAAAGGCAGAATATTTAATTGTTTTTTCTACTGGGGAAGAAACTTGTCCTATTTATTTTTTAAGTGGCATTTTTGAGAATTTATATACAATTAACTTTACAAAATATGGTACAATAGGAAGCTCTTTACTAAACTTATTTTCTCATAAAATGACTTATTTAAAGAGGTCACAGAAAAAATTTAATTCAGTATACATATAGGGTTGCCATAGGCAACTAGAATGCAACTATTTTGGATCTGAGTCAACTTTTTCACCTGAAAAAGCTAAAAAAAGCAACTATTTTCAGGAAAAGGTGACTATTTGGAGACTTTTCTGTGCTCCTAGTGATGTTTTTAATTGCATAAATTGGGTTGACAACCTAGGGCCCACGGTAACTTCTTTATTCTACTAAGTTCTTTATTTATGATGCATTAGTAAACAATGATCATTTCATTATATTTTTCTGGAAAGTTTTTTCTTAAATTATTTATTATAACATTGTTTAGCAATTACTTTAATTTTTTAACAGCACATTATGTTTTTCTAGTTGCTGATCCTGTATTTTAATGCAGAAAACCCTTCATATTTACATAGGAAAATACAAAACTATTTGATGATTAAATGTATTTTATTTTCAGTTATGTTTATTATTTTGCAATGAAGCAATTTAGTTAAAGTGAATTGTATTTTTTTGAAATTTATGTAATAAAAAGTGATGTATTAATTTAGTTATTTCTTTGAATGTGATTTTGATACATAATGGTAGGAGTTATTAAAATTTGTTTTAAACAGAGCATTGCATCTAAACCTAACATCTGTTGTCAGTAAAAAGAAAAAAATTATTGCAAAAAAGGAGAAAAAAAAATAATAAAAGAAATTATATATAATTTAAATACATAATTTAATATATAATTATAATTTATAATTTAAAATAATATATAATTTAATTTTAATAATTTATTATAAATATTTCATATATTTTTAACAATTAATTACAAAAGTTTCATAGGATTGTTAAAACAAAAAGTATCTTGAATAAATTACTGATAATTACATAATTACAGACACATAAATGATTTTAAGACTCCAAGTTCTATTTTTTTTCTTTTGAAAATAAACCTATTCTTTCTTTGGGCACATATAAAAAGCTAATTACTTTTGGAAAAAAAAATTTCAAACTGAGCAGTCTTTTGTATATCAATAAAAAAAATTTTCATTAATACTTAGACTAATTGAAGTGGATGAACCAAGTTCTTGTAATCAAATTTTTTTTATAGTATTTCTTTTCAAATAAATTATAACTATATCTATAAATATGAGTAACAGGAAATGTATTGAATTATAAGATTAATGTAGTTCAAAAGTACTTCACAAGATAAAAAATTCTTTCTGTCTCAACAATTTACTTCAATTATTACTTATATGCCAAAATTAGGAATTTTTTAAAGGACCTTTCCCTGACAAAACAATAGAAATTTACAATAATAGAAATTACAAGTAAAAATATTCTGAGTCGTAAATTAACGTTTTACTGAGGAAAAATTAAGGACTATCAAAATTTGACAAACCATGATATAGGAAGATGGATGTAATAAACAAAACAGGTTCAATTGCAGGTTGAAAGCATTTCTAGAATCAAACCTGTCTTGTTTATTATATCAGTCTTAATGTATTGTGCTTTATGTATGGTGCTAGCACCAATGTACATGCTTTTTTTTATATTCATTTTTGATAAAGATTCTAAAATGTATATTTAGGGCGCTCTTAATAGAACACCCTGCAAATTGGTAAAACTTAGAATCTCTGATAAATGGTTTATAGTCATTAATTGACCCAATATAAACTTCCATTGCTCTTGTAATGGGTGGCCATCAGAAAAATTTGAATGTATCAGTAGACCTGAAAGGGGCTTATATAATTGTGGTCCGCATACAAGAGTACCGGTCCAATAGAAATATGCATACCTGCTAACATTAGGGAATAAAATAACAGAGATTTTACTAGCAACATTTTTTAGGTTGCGAGTTAAGTTTTGATACATCATGCATAATCAAGTAAGTCAAAAAGAGAAATTCAAAATCGGAAATAATATAAGCACTTACATTTAGCAAAGTAAAAAATAAGCATATAAATCTTAATCTAAGGATTTTTTGAAAGCATTACTTATAATTACTTTAACTATTAACAATCACGTTTATAATTACTTAAACTATCATCACAACAGATGGTGCTATTGCCAGTACTGCAGTACTGGCAATAACACCATTTGTTGAAGAATAAGAAAATTATTTTTGCCATCAGTCGATATCTTATTGCCAAAAATTCTTTTTTGGGGGCAAATTTAAGAATACGGGTGAATAGGGTATAGTTGTAAAATACAGGAGTCTTCGTTGAAAAAACAAAAGACTTGGCAGGTATGCATATTAGTTGGAGCGTATGAGAAAATATGGTAATAAATGGTATGGTAGTAAATCATTTAATGCATACCCTTTTTCTTGTACCACTAAAGCTCGTTTGAAAAATACCATTTTGTGGTATTCAAATCCTCATTATCTTCATCACCTTCTCCAGAAAATATTTGCTGTTCAGCATCAGATGAGAGTGAAGATGAGAACGGTTGAATGTTATAAGTATAACTATCTCGGAGATCTTACAGTTGAGGGAAAGGGAATAGGGCAAGAGTACACATAGTCTAGAAAAAAAATATTTTCAGTTCAGTATCAGATGAAACTAAAGAAGTGCATGGTTGTATATTATAACTATGCCTATTACAACTATAACTACTATATATGGTTGCATATTATAATGGTTGTATATGAGGTCCTGCAGTTGAGGCAAGAGCCACATAGTCTAGAAAAAATATTTCAAGAATAGAATGATCTGCAGTTTAGCATCAGATGAGAGTAAAGATGTGAATAATTGTATATTGTAAGTATAACTAACCCTAAGGTCCTGCAGTTGTAAGAATACAAGCATACAGTGATTTTTCCAAGTCTGATGTGGCAATGGTTTAAATCAAATGACAGGATAACATGGTTTTGATTGTTTGATTTCTTCATACAGGTTCAAAAGCTGGGTGGCAATGATTTAAACCAAACCATAAAATTAATAAATTAAATCATGATTTTAATTACTTGATATTTCTACAAGGTAGAAAAGTAAAAGAGCTAAAAGCAAGGGGTTAATAATTTAAATCAAATAATAAAATTAGAGACTTATAAATCTTGGACATTTTTCTTAATTTTTTTTTTTTACATGTTACATGGATCGATGATTTAAATCAAATCATAAAAGTAAGACAAAAAAATTATTAAGATAAGTTAACAAAAAATAAGGAATTGCTTGCATTAAAATTTTTCAAGCAAAAGTTATTACCTATAGTGATTACTAACATATGGACACAGTAATGCTGAAGTTATAGGATAAAATATTGAAAGTTAATTGATAAAAATATGTAGGTCTTTCGTAAATCATGTACAAGTTTGGTACATGATTTAGGAAACATATTCGTACATATAAATCAAAGCTTTGATAAAATATATTAATAATGCCTAATACCTTTTAAATACACATTGCAGGAGAAGAATTTATCATATTATAACTCAAATTACTTAGTTACAATACTTTAATAACAATACTTTAATAACAATATTATAAATAAAGTATAATATTGTAAAGTATTAAGTAAAATATTTCAAACTAAAATGGTTAAAATAATTATTACAAACTAATTGCAGAAAAAAAATCTTAGTTGTTCTTATTAAAGGTTAATACTTTTCTGAATTTGTCAAGATTAAGATTTGATTTGACTGTTATATATCGAAGAATAATAATTTAATTTAGACCGAGACACATAAATTTTTTTTTTTTTAATTACTCTTGGAAGAAAGTCTTTTTTCATTATTGATATACATAAACCACATGTCTTTATAAGTTTTAAATTTGTGTTTAAACAAATATAAAACTAAATGTATATAATTTAAATATCATTTTCACCACCATATAGAAAATTGAAAAATTTTACCACTAAAAATATTTTTTAACATACGTGAAGGAAAAAAAACTTACCTTAACAAACATATCTGCATCCATAAGACCAAACTCTAAAATCTCACGTGTGAGAACACCCATAATGCAATAAAATTCATCTGCACTCTCAACAGCCATGATTCTACTGCAGATTCAATATAAATAAAAATTAATATGATAAAATAAAACATGAAAAAATAAATTTCTTTGTTGGAAAACATTAATAATTAAAACAAAGATTTCAGTATTATGTGTAAGTATCAGTACATGGATAAAGAAAAAAGGCATATTATATTAAAGTTAAACTTCTTAAATTTTTTATAAGCTGATTATATTTTGGACAGAAAAGAATTAGGAGTAAAAGGATTAAAATCTTTAAAATTAAAGTAGCTGTATTAGAACAGTGCTCCCGAAAGAAAAGAAAAAATAGTTAAGCTGGTTGCAGTTGGCAGTTATTGTTGCTCGTTATTTCTAGAAAAGTAATATGAAAACATTTATTATTCTTAAATTTAAACTATACACCACTTTTTTACCTTTTTATATTAGAAACAGTCCTGTATAGATGTTTCAACTTTAAATCTTGGTGGAACTAACCCGCACTTAGTGTAAATAAAAACAATAACTGGAGAAGGAGATTTAACTTTAAACTGTACGAGATTTATAAACAGCCTGATATTATTAAATATGTGAAATAAATAGAATGAATTGGATGGCCCACGTGATTAGAAGGAGTGGTGACAATACAATTAGAAAGATATTACTTTTTAGATTCAATGGATCAAGAAAGCGGGGCTGATTTGGAGGAATCTGATTTTCTTGGAATTAATTAAAAGAATTGGAGATCAAAGATAAATCAGAAATCGTTATGGAGAAATCTTCAGAGAAAGGCATTGGCCTACATTGAGCTGTCTGACCAACTATGATGATGATGGAACTAGCCTGCATTAGCGTTACAAGGAGAGAAATCCAGGATAACCTCCCACGGCAAGGGAATTCAACACTGATGATATTTTGTATAAGAATAGTGGTTTGAGTATAGATGTGGGTTGAGTAAATATCCAGTGGTTAGTTTTTTTTTATTTAAAAAAAAAGGGTAATTATGCAGGTATTTACCATTGCCTCAGATAAATAACCACAAAAAAAAATATCTGGGTATTTACCACTTTTTGGTTTTTTTAAAGCATATAACCAGAATTTGTTTTGCTTATAATCCTGAAAATAATATACTAATTTTATCTTTATTTTCAAAAACAAACTTTTAACTATACATATCAGTTCCCAAAGAAATATTTAAAAAAAAAACTGTAAATAAAGAGGAACATGATAAATTGTTACAATAAAAAATTTATGTAAAAAGGTTCGCAATGTGTGGTGGAATAAAATGGATATCATATTAAACCATTTAAGTTCACATTTGCAGTTTTTTAAAAAAACACATAATTTTTTTCAATACAATGGGATAAACTGGATTAGATAGAAGAAATCCTGAATGAACAAAGAGAGTACGATTAAAGTTTTTGGAAAGGTTTTAATTTATACTGAGTTTGTAAATTTAATATTAGTTATAAAACTAAAACTACAAATTTCATATCTAAATTTGAAGAGAAATTTATCCAGAAAACAATTTAATTTAAACTAAATTTGTCTGGTTTAAAAAAAATAAAATAAATGTAATTAGTTTAAAATCATTTGATCTTTCGTTTAGTCTTTTCTGTATCTGTTGTTTAGGATTTTCAGAATCTGTATTGTTTGATTAAAAATAATTTTGTTTCTAAAAATTAGACATATTTGTGACATTTCAAAATTTAATCCTTATCAAAATAAATATTGAAGTATGCAAATTTTTTATATTAATGAGTTATTTTTCAAGCATAAAATACAAAACAATTTATACAAAAGAACAAAATGTAGCCTTATTTACTGTATTCTATAAGAAATATTCATTATTAATAAAGCTCCTGAATTTCGTTCTATGTCTTTAATTAAATTAACAATATTAAATTTTGATTAAATATTTCTTTAAATTAAAATATCTTGTGATTTGTATTAAAAATACATCGTGCGATTAGTAATATGAAACATTTTATAAGTTTTCAGTGATAAGTTTTGTCAATACAAAAACTAATTTAAGAATAAAAAGTGAACATGCACATCAACTGTTTTTATTACAGTTTAATAACTAAAATTTCAGTCATCTAATGTTTATTCACATTATAAAATTAAGAAAGATAAACTTTATAAATTCTAAATCCATGAAGTATTACTCTACACTTATACCTATCAGGAGTAAAAGATATTTAATGCCAATAAAATTTATAATAATTAATTATTATTTATTTGTAAACTTATGCTATGCATATTTTCACTTTTTATGTCCAAATCAGACTGATGCCTATAGCATTTAATTTATGAAAAAGAAATTTTTTTAATTGAAAACAATAAATGATGTGTATTTAATTAAAAAATATCAAATAAATACAGTTTTAATAAAGCAGGGTTTGTTTTTTTGCAAACTTTTAGAAGATTTTCTATCTCATTTGTTAATTCATTAGCAATAATGATGTAAAACTCAACAAATTTGACAGCTACATAAGACATAATTATTATTTAGAAAGATAGCATCACTTCATAACTAATTATGGATCAATCAAGAAATTATGCATTATTCATACTTAGGATAAGTATTGTATGATAAATTTATTAAAGTAAATTACTTAACATTTGAATAAATTTCCGTACTTCAAAAACATATTTGCGGCAAAACTTTCCTTTAGATGTTACTTTTAAAACCACAAATTTTGAGAATTAAGATTAGAAATGTGAATTTTATGAGTATTAAACCATAACTGCTCTCAAATAATGAAAACTAAAAAAAGTACAATTTTACTAATTAACATGTTAAATTGAATGAATTTTTCTTCATAAAAAAAGAATTAACTATTGAAAATGTAAGTAAATTTTAATTATGCTTTAAATATACATAATTTTGTAAAACTTTAAAGAAACAGATAACCATTAAATTTGCAATAAAATTGATAAATACCCATTTATTTATAAATTTTGGGTATTTAGCCTGAGTTAGAAAAACCCAGGTAATTTACATCTACAGGTTTGAATGAGCTGGGTGTAGAATTTGTAATATCCAGCCATTGCTGAAGTTTACAACTGGGTTACCTCATTGTGAGATGAGCATTCCACCCTCTGAGCCACCGTGACTTTTTATTAACTGTTTTAAATTTGTGTATAAGTGACATAATTTTTGGTCTTTTAACAATATTTTAGCTTTATTTGTATACAATACAAAATTAACATAGCCTTTATTTGTATTATCAGATTCAGTTTTACAAATTTTTACAGAGGCAATGCAATTTTTCTTATAATTTGTCAAACAAATAAATGAAACTTAACTTGGAACAGGCTCTTATGATGCTTAAAAGCAGAGATGTAGTATAAATATTTGGGTAAATAGCAGCCTATGAAAATTTTTTTTTAGACATGCCAAAACAATTAAAAGAATTCACCTTGATTAGGAAACATGGCACCTGAGAAACTTTAGTTTGAACATCTTAATACGAAGTCAGAACACACTGAGAAAGATTTGTTTAATGACATGACACTAGTTGACAGTTGAAAAATTTTGCAAGATAAACAATTTCTATGTATGAAAAAATTTGCTAGTAAAACATTTTTTATACTTGGATCTACATACATTTGCAAGCAAAGATTTACTGGCTTGAAGACAGTTTAACAAAAGTAAAATTAGACAGATATCAACAAGCAATCTCACTACTGATTTCAATAACACTATAAGAAAGTGTAATAGACTTCTCTTATTAAAATTATTCTAAAATTAAATGTGTTTGAAGCTATAAGTAACATAGTTACGGTATCTTAATTATATAAGTATATATATCTTAGTAATTGTAATTGGTTCATTAAATAGGTCACACGATACAGACTAATAGGCTCTGATACAGACAATGATGTCCTAGAATCTTTTGCTTCGTGTAAAATTTTAAATGTAAAATATTAGAAAAAAACGTAAGCAATTAAAAAATTTTACTCACTTAACTATACAATAAAAAGTAAATATACATTAAAATATAATGAGTAAATATTTTTACAGAAGAAAGATGCTTAAAAAAAAGTATTTCATTCTCTGATACAGACTGACAAATCATAGAATATTTTGCAACATGTCAAACCTAAAATTAAAAATTATACTAAATTAAACAAAACTTATTTCAAAATTTAAAATTTTTTAAACAAATTAAACTTTAATAATTTAAAAATTTAACAGTTTTACTCATTTCATTATAATATTAAAAGTAAATATACATCAAAATGTAATGAATAATTATTTTTACAAAAGATTTTTTTTAATAAAAAGCATTTCATGCTTTGAGAGTTTTAAATTAACATATTTCTGCTGAGATGTTGACAAAGATGTTATAAAATTTTTTGCATCACATGAAATTTAAAATTATACTCAATAATAACAACATTTATTTAAACAATGAAATTTTTGCTCATTTCATTATAAAATTCAAAGATTGATACAATAAAATGTAATTATTTTTACAACAGGAAGACGAATAAGATATTTCATATTCTAATACAAAGATGTCTTTTGTATGATGCATGCAAGACTTTATAACAGAAATTTAATGTTTAAAAAAAGAAACTTACATTATTTTAATGTGCTTCAAAAGAAACACCTAAAACTTTAAGATAAAATGCAGATTTTTTTTCGAAGGCCAAATACATATCAATGAATCTTTTATAATAAATTTTATATCGATTATATAAAACACATTTTACTTAGGCTTGGTGAATACCTAGTACAGAGTGTGTAGCACTCTGTACTAGGTATATAATACTAAGATACAAAACACTCTGTACTAGGTAAATAAAAAATAAGCACCTTTTAAGCATTCAATTTTAATCACTTATAAAAAAAAAATCATAATCAGGATACATGCAGATATAAAAATTGTTTCTTCCTATTGTTATAAGTTCTTCATTTATATAATCAACAAAATGCAAAGAGTTTACATAATCATGATAAAATAACAAGTTACTGCTAAGTTAAGCTTCTTTTTGCAATGTATGACGATGATTGACACAGCAATGAAAAAAATCTTTATTTGAAAGAAGGACAATTCAGCACTTTTTATAAACCCTCAGTAGAAAAAAAACCCCTTTAAATTCTTTTAAAAAATATAAATAATTTTATAAAAACTCTACACACTCTGTAGTATTCATAATATGGCCACAAAATTTTTTTTAATAAAAATGATTTTTATTAGGAATAAATTTAAAAAATTTCAAGTAACCTTGAATCTTATTTTGAAATAATTCCTTATGAGTAAAACTATACACAAATAGCCAAAAAAGGAGATGGTATAGACTAAAGCAAAATACAATGTGGATCAAGCACAAATGAAAATGTATTATCATATTTGTGCTTTATTTATTCACATGTTTTTTTCTTTTTTTTGCTTTGCTTTAATCATGACCATATAATTCATTTAAATTAACATACAAAGAAAATATGCTTGAAAATAAAATTTCTGTTAACTTTAAATTTCAAAGTACTTTCCTAGTGGTGGCTTCACATAAGTTCTGGTCTTTCAAGTTCTACCTTCTTCAGTACTGATTCAGTTCATTTAGATATATTTGTTTTATTCTCATTTAAATTTTAATTTGCAACCACTAAAACTTTTTTGAAAAAGGTTTAAAAAATATACACTAAAGGTGATCATTTTCAAATACTCTGTACATACATTTACATATATAAATATAGAAAATATTTCTTTTGAGCGAATTTTAAAATTAAACGGTTATAAAGTAACAAATTGCTTGCGATTTTTTGTTTCTAATAAAATTAATTTGATTGATTCAACAAAATTTTAAAAATATAATAAAGGAAAGGAAACTGAAAGCAAGATAAATAGCATTTAAATTCATTATTTTATTAATTTGTCCATTTAGAAATCAACAATAAAAATAGGATAAATCACCTGAACAGGCTCGCGAGACTTGCTAAGGCAATCCCAAGCACAAGCAGTATTATAAACTGAAGCAGATAGTAAAACTAGATTCTTCTTCATTGAATTTTATAGCATCGTCATAACCTAAACTGATGAATTATAGTAAGTGATGAAAAGTATAAATAACTGTCAATTAGATCAAATTCACATACATACTAAGAGAACTTTCAAAATGCTAATATTAGCCTAACTAATAAACAGTAAGGTTTGTTTTTCCAGGCATTATAATCTTTCTCTCTCTCTTTTTTAAGGAATGTTTCCTGAAATTACAAACTATAAGAATTACAAAAGTGTTTTTCTGCCTAAGATTTTACCTTAAAAATGACAAATTGAAATTATACTTTTTTTACACTGTTTTCTAAGGATTTAATTAACTTTACTTTAATAATTTAAAATAAAATATAAGCTACATTATTACATTTAAGATCATTTAAAGAACACATTTTGCTAAAAATTTATAAAACAAAAACATTACCTAATTGTACTTAATTCATTTACAGAAAATGGGGGGAAATAATTTAAAAGTGTAAGTAGAAATCAGACAGTAAAATGTAACTTCCAGATTATTAATATTTTTTTGACGAACAAAAATACATTTATGTATAATAATAAAACAAAGATTTTGTGTGTGTACATTTAACTCCAGAATTGTTTGTACTAGCGTCCTGTAATTCGAACAGCGATTTTTAGGAAAGGAGGCAAAATTGTCCTTTGCAGCAAAGAACAATTTTTGCCTCCTTTCCTAAAAATCATTAGGTATTTTCAATTAGCAGATGAAAAGTTGATGGCTTAGTTCATGTTATTTGAAAAGCGCTGACTTTTTATCTGCTTCCTTTTAAACATTTTATAAGAAATACTTACAACACATTTCAGGATATGAAATAAATATAATATTCTAAAAATTTACTTGAACTACAACTTGATTCTTATATGTTACATAAAATATTTATTTTTTACTTTTTTGCAAAAAAATATCAAAAATTTTTTTTTGTCATAAAATTCTTGTTTTTAAATAATTTTATCTCTAGTTATATCCTTCATTTTAGATAGGAAATGAAACATGCTAACAATGTTTAAATTTCTCTTTATTCCTATACCTATTCACTTCCGAATGAGCTGTGTTCCGGTGAAAAAATTTTTTAGTACTACAACACTGACACTTGTGCATGGTCATAAGACCACTGAAATTCACTGTAATGGCAACAAACAAGTGCCATGTACAAGTGAAACAAATTAAACTATAAACTAGACAAAATTGGAAAATTAAGAGAGAACTGTTAAAATAGATAAATAAAATATGCAATATACTTTTTTGTTGTTGTTACTCACTTATGTTTAATCCCTTTAGACAAGTTACACATGATTTGAAGCTATATTATAGTTTTAATAATAATAATCTAATAATAGTTTTTAATAATAATCTTATAATAATAATAATGTTAATATATTTCTATGGTCAACTTTATATATTTAATTGTCATTAATAGTAGGTCAAATTTAGTCTATAATTGGTGGTTTGGACTCACAAATGCTGAATTAAGATTTTATATCAGTTAATATTAATATCTGTTGTGAGTGAAGCATTTTTATTTTCATTTTTATAATATATTATAAATATTCAGCATTCATAAGACTCACTTTCTTTTTAAAGTTAAAAAACAATTAAGAAGAATTTATTTTTACATGTGTAATTTGTAGCTTAGCCTCAAATTTTTTAAACAAATTATTTCAAACATTGTTAAGGTGTTTTGAAATAGCTTTCAGTGGAAACACCTGTTTAATATGTAAAGAACATTGGAAATTAACTAACACTGCTAATTAACTAACACTGGAACACTATAAAAAGGTTTAAAATTAAAAAAAAAATTATTGTTTGAAATTTGTATCTATTGACACTGATAACTTAGAATTTGCACACTATGATTTAAATAGTCAACTAAGACCGTAATTGCCAACATTGAGAGGACGAGATGATTCCTACACCCTCCCAGTTCAGTACACCCGCCTTGGCCTTCTTCCCTTCATCTAATTAATATTAAAAAATAATCATCATCAAAACTCTTCTAAGAGTTTTATTAGAGAGAGAAGATATTTTTAGGCAAATTTAATCCCACAGTGGTTTTAAAACCAGTTTGACAGAATTTAATTATATAAATCAACTTTATTTTTTAATGATTAAATTTTTGGTTAGAGAAGTTTAGAAATACAATTGCTTCTCAAAATTGAGTATAGATTTAAATATTAGAACTTCCCAAAGTAATGGCTACTGCTTTGAGACTTGCAGGCAATGAAACAAGGGAAACTATTAAAAAAAGCACAAAAGAGGAGAAACTTAACGCTACCTCAGGCAAACCTCTACATATTATTACTTTTTTTAAAAAAAATTAGGAGGTTCGACTAGGGATTCTCCCATCGACCATTTTTGCCCTAATCAGACAGCTTCTGCACCAATAACTGCAAATTTTATGATTATTACTGTGTAATTCTAGACTACACAAGTTAATTTCCTTTAGCGTGATGAAATGCAATTTTTTTTTCTTCTTTTTTTACTCTGCTGCAAAATGATTGGAATTTGAGATTTGTCTAGCACCCAAGAGAGGGCAGTGGCATATTTTCAAGAGTAAGGAATTATTTATCCTAAAAAATTGTGCATGAATGGACATGATATGGCGTTAATGGGAACGTACATCAAAACTGATAAGCATGGTTAAAATCAAGAATAATTCAATGTGTAATTATAAAAAAACATAAATTTTTACTTTGTTTTGATTGTTTTTATTACATATTTTTACACATAAATTTTTTTGTTATTATTATTTGATAAATTTAATGGAATATTTATTTTGGAATTTGCTTTTTTCATTAAGGGATTTGTGCATTTTCTGCAGTGATGACAGGTAGATGGGATGATCCCAAATTACCCTCAAAAAGTAGCTGTCTCGAACAGGTAGTGATAAGGAAATATTACCTAATGTAATGCGAAAAAAATGCCATTCATTAAAACAATTAAGATCTCCAATAATTACATATGAAATCAACATTAAGAAAATTTTTCTCTCCCCCCCCCCAAAAAAAAAGAACATACCTGCATGACGTCGAAACTTTCTTATTATTTGAGCTGTTCTAACGTCCCATTAAAAAATGCTTTTTGTCCATTCCACCGGATACTATATGTGAGCTATTTGCTGAAGATTAAGCATCTAAGACTTTATATCCATGCCCCATATAAGTCTTCAAGATCGATGATTGCCGAGGAATCTAATATCCCCATAATTTCATTGATTTATCAGATCCACCGGTCATGCAATAGTTTCCATCAACTAAAAGTAAATAAAAGGGTTTAGCAACAAAAACAAAGAGCTTTACAATATAATTAGTTTACAAAACATACAATTAAAGCGGATTGTGCGAACAGCGCCTATTTTACAACATAATTGATATCTTAAAATATTAGGATGTCCCATTGCTAGAGAAATATATAAATGAATAAAAAGTTTTTAGCTTAGCTCTACCAACTTTCAAACTTCGGGAAGAGAATTGATTATAAATATATGATGGATTGATGGGTCTGCACCTCCACTTGCTCTGATCGAAAAAAAATACAACATTAAATTATAGCTTACATAGAACTACAGTTAAAGTCTTCCGCAACAGTAACTGCAATGTGTTAAAAAGCCATAAGCTCATAATTTTGCAGCATAAAGCTGAAAAACTGCTGAGTGTCTCGTATAAAGTAAACAGATACAAATGACTGCTGTGGAAGCCGTAATAAAATCTTTATACTTTACTATGGCTTTTAAGCCGTAATTACTCCACTTTATTATGGACTTCACAAAAGTCGAAACACAAAGATTTGTTTCAGTGCGGAAAAGATCATTTTGAACATGGGTCGAAGAATTTTCGCCGACAAATGTTGTAAGACAAAGCATTGTACAACTCGTCTGCTTCCTTTTCTCTGAAATTATAACTATTCATTTCTTTTTGTATGTCAATGTTATAAGTTGATTTATAACAGAGCAAATCTTGAACTCCTGTCTATTCTTGATCTGGAGTTTATTTTAGAATTTTTGAGCTTTATTCTTGTGAAAAATGAAATCTTGTAGTTAATTTTATGTTTAGTAATTTTTGATCCAAATGGAGTAATGTAAAATTTCTAAGAATTATATTGAAATATCAAATTTATTTTAATATCATTAGTACTTGAAACTATGGTTACAGCTTTCAGGGGTCTAACTAGGTTTTTCTGTAAGGTACCTATTTTGTGAAAATTTTTACAAAATTTATGAAAATTAAGAATTATTTAAAAAAATCAACACAAAAATGTGGTAAAAATATGGTTTATCGTTTCTTACGGGATGAAAAATAAAATTTTAAGAGAAAGTATTTTGTAAGACTACCGTTTCTCCTAAAATTGAATTTGTAAAGATACCGCTAAATGGTAGTAAATTTGACATAGACAGACCCCTGGCTTTATTTCACTCTGTTTGTTTCTTAGAGATCAGCCTTTTACCAATCCTTTGTTCGATTAGCTATATTTCAAGGTAGTAAAATTTACTTGATTTTTTTTCTTCTTTTACTGAGATATACTGTTTTAAATTTTAATAATTTTTTTTTCTTTCGTTTAAAAAGAATCTTGATTACGGGATGAAAAATAAAATTTTAAGAGAAAGTATTTTGTAAGACTACCGTTTCTCCTAAAATTGAATTTGTGAAGATACCGCTAAATGGTAGTAAATTTGACATAGACAGACCCCTGGCTTTATTTCACTCTGTTTGTTTCTTAGAGATCAGCCTTTTACCAATCCTTTGTTCGATTAGCTATATTTCAAGGTAGTAAAATTTACTTGATTTTTTTTCTTCTTTTACTGAGATATACTGTTTTAAATTTTAATAATTTTTTTTCTTTCATTTAAAAAGATTTTCCAGCAATTGCTCATATTATTCCTCAGTGTTGTGGTTTCTCATTATCCCTTTATTTGCATAAAAAAATCAATATCACTTAATTTGGTTATTGTATTGTAGTAAAAAATAATTAAATTTGATGTTTGGTGAACTATTTTTTTTTAAAGAAGAGCTTGCAATTCATAAAAAAAATAGTTTCTGAAGTACAAGTGGGGATTCAGAATGGAACTAATAAACAGAATAAATTTGCTCTCTTGTTGAGTAGATTTCCGTGCTGTAATCTGTGGCAGAATAATTGTCAAGTCTTGGGAACTTCCAGCAGTGGCCTGCGACAAACTTATGAAAACATCACAAAAAGGGATCAACTTGTAAAGTATGACTCGTAGCAATCCTTGTACAAGCATCTACATGTTTTTTTTTTTTTTTTTTAAATTGCTAGTTTTAAATCTATTTGTCACCTTGTCAATTGTTGCTAGCGCAACAGATCATGATACAGAAATATCCATCTCTTGTTTTTATTGAAAAGGCTTTTCCTTTCATTCAAATGCAGTAAAGCAAATTTTAAGTAGTGATATTTTTAATTAAATATATGTTGGGAAGAAAAGGGTAAGATCTGATAGTGGGGTTAGACCCAGTAGCTTGATTGTATTGAGATTCTGTTTTCTAATGAACAAACTCTGAGTTACACTTTATTAAGCAAGAAGAAGAACCTACCATTTTTTTGTGTTGTTGTTGATTAATTCAAGTCATCTTGGTAAATAAGTTTGTTTTATTTTGGACTTACATTATTAGAAGCTATTGAAAAATTTTATTTATTCAAATATATTTTCTGGTTTTTCATTCTCCGAAATTATTGTTAATTTTTTAGTGTACTAAGTCATGCACAGTAAATTATAAATAAACATCTCTGAGAGGCATAAGTAAGCAATTGCTTTTTCATCTGTTGCTAGAAA
Source organism: Parasteatoda tepidariorum (assembly GCF_982258835.1). NCBI lineage: Eukaryota > Metazoa > Arthropoda > Arachnida > Araneae > Theridiidae > Parasteatoda > Parasteatoda tepidariorum. The sequence continues at coordinate 106,668,592 of NC_141759.1, read as the reverse complement.
GAAAAAAAAATAAAAAGTCAAACTTTCGCCAGTTAAAATAGTTTCCTCAAAAAAATAGAGGAAGACTCTGCCTGACTAAGGATTTCATAATTAATGTTATGAAAATACTAAAATTTTCTTAGCTTAATCAAAAGCTTTCTTTTTATAATATTTATTTAATTTTTTGCATCAGAAATGGTGATAAATCAAATTAACTAGTAGGTGAAGGTCCTATCAATTGGTTGTTGTTTAAGAAAAAAGTTACATGTTTTTCACTTTATTTTTGTTTGCTATGTTGAATAGTTCTGATAATAGTAGTATGATAATAATAAAGAGCAATTATGATGCTACAGAAACAGAAATTCAAAAATAAAAACTGATTTTGTTTTATGTAAAAAAGTTTTATTAAATGTTGCTAAAAAATGATACATATTAAAAAGATTATTTCTTTTAGTTTAAGTTGTGATTTTTTTAAAAAGGAGATCCCAATGATTTAAATATGATTTTAGTAGCAATTTATATCAAGCTGATTCAAATTGGTTTATTATTGTAGCACATTGTTCAAAAATTGATGTACATTTTTGTTTAATATAGGAGTGTTTCCTTACTTTGATTGGCCCACCAGGTGTCGGAGAGACTGCAACGGTCAAAGCTTATGTAAATCTCCTGATATTAAGTTATTTGCTTGGTCAAATAAGCATCAAGAAAATGCTAAACACAAATAATGGTAAAATCTTTTTTCCTTTCCTGAGTTTTGTATTTAAAAATATTTCATGTGCATAAAATTGTTAAAATATTAGGTATGCAATTTGTTCTGTGTTTCTCATGTTTAACTTGACTTCTTTATTTTTAAAAATCCACTGTCAAAATAGATTTTAAAATAAGAAGATAAATGATAAAAAAAATCATTATTTGAAAGGCTTAATTTGATTTAAATTAGTTAATTTATTTTAAATTTACCAATTGAAGATGCAGTACAATTTATAAATATTTTTCAATAACAAAACTAAAACTTCTGAATATTATGGTTAATGTTATTATGCAACAGGGTTCCCACGATACTTGAAAAACCTTGAAAGTCCTTGAATTTGGTTGAAAAAAATCAAGGTCCTGAGAAGTTCTTGAATTCTGTCATTGGGTACTTGAAAAGTACTTAATTTTTTTGGAATTAGAATACTACTAATTTTTCTTTAAAAAAAAAGTTGTAAAACACAATAAATAAATTCTAATAAAAATTATAGAAATTCTGATTGATGGAATTTTTAATGCTTGAAGTGAAAAGGGGTTAAAAAAGATGGAAAACTTTTCTCTCCTAGATTTTTCAGACCAGATTGTTGCTCATCTCTCTGATGTTTTGAAAGCTGAAATTTCTAGCAAATTTTAGGTTTTGTAGTCTTAGTTTTCGAATGATATATAGTGTTTAATCGATTTAGAAATATGTTCAATGTGTTAACTTCAATATTACAACTGGTTAATATTGTTATCCTATTTGTTCTTTTAATTTTTGTACGAAGGATAATTAAATTTTTGCAGTTAGTTTTTACTGCTAATAAATAAAATTTAGTTCTACAGGTTTCATTGATTATGAATAAATATCGTGAATTGCGGTTACACTGAAAGTGATTAATGAATCACATATCGAATGTACTACTTTAAAGTCATTTGCAAATTACTCATCAGAATTCATATTAAGTATTTTATAAATCACACATAATGATTCACATTAAGTGATTTATCAATCACGCATCATGATTTCAATTAAGGTTATTTCTGAATCATATAATGGATATGTATTTAAGTAATTTCAGAATCATGCCTCACAATTCTCATTTTAGTACATAGTTTACAAATCATGCATTGTGATTCACATTAGAGAGATTTAAGAATTACCACCCACAATTCTCCTCAAAATGATTTAAGAATCACACATAGCTGTTCTATAGCACCTTTCGAATCACAATTTGCATCCTTGTGATCACTATTCACATGAAAACTATTAGCTAATCACGCAACAGAATTCACATTAAAGTGATTTATGTATCTCACATTATGATTTATGTCTTGCTAGTTCACACATTTTGTATAATTTGCTATTCATATAATTCTGATTTCAGAAATATACACCGCAATTCAATTTCAATTTACAAATTACACATTGTGATATGTGATTTACGTAATCTTTGAGACTTACTTCACCTTTCTTATAATTTTGATTTACATATTGTAGTATATCTAGATTTGTATAAATGCGATTTAAAAATTACGTTTAGTGAAGATTAGGCATATTCACAAAATTTGCATTTTATGGATATATTTTAAAGAAAATATAGCTCGGTACGTCTTAGTTAGTTATCTGTCAAATATTGTTCTACAATAGATTTTATTATGTTCAAGATACATTACTGATATTCTGAAGTAACGAGATAGAAAATATGGTATTAAAATTGAAACAGTTATGTTAAATGGATATATTTTGATAATTTATCTAATTCTATACATTTTCTGTAACCTAAAATTTGATCTAACATATTAAAAAGAAGAATTTATATTTTAATAACCGTGCAATTACACAAACTTTATCAATTATTTACTATGCTTGTTTAATGTAATATGCATTATACATTCATTCAGTTTCATTCATTCTACTTCAGTTCATTAAATTTTTCATGAAAAGTTTGGAGTTGTTGTTTTTTTTGTCAATTGGAGTTTTTCAAAGTGATTTGAAACAACAATGTATCAACCATTTGTATTGTTAGCTGATAAATTTAATAAATATTTATTTTTTTGTTGTCAAACAGGCATTGTGTTTTAAAAATATGCAATTTCTGCTTCTACCTAATTGTAAAATCTAGTTGATGTGTACTTTAGCATGTAACAATAATACCGAATAGGTCCTTGAAAAATTTGATTTTAGGTCCTTGAAAGATATTGAAAAGTCCTTGATTTTTTTTTAAAAATTGAGTGGGAACTCTGTACAATTATTAAAAACAAATCCCTAAATTAATAAAATTATAATTTTCTTTCAAGCTGAATAATATGTAGCTTAATGAAAATGTGAGCTTAATATAACATATTTTTATAATATTTTTAAATTTCAATGGTGTCCATTGAAGCATTTGTTAATAGTTGGCGAGATTCTCTAGTTCTGAATAATTAAGAATTTTAAGTTCAATAAAAAAGGTGTTAAAATGAATTATGAATTCCAGATATTACTTATTAAAATGATGCGTTATAAACACAAAATAATAAATTTGTTTTTAAATATTTTTTAACCATGTTAAACTTAATTTAAAAATTTATTTCAATTTAATTTCAAAGATTTATTTTCATGTTAAGTGAAAGAAATGTTGAATCAATCTTTTTATAGAATAATTTTCGGTTTTGAAAAAGTAGAAAAGCTTAAATTACTGACTTTATTTATTTATTCTAGCTTGAATTTAATGCAGGGAATTATCTTCCTCATAGCAGTAACCTTTTTAAAAACTTGTGATCTCAGTAAAACTTTTAATTCATTCTTTCAAAAAAAAAAAAAAGAAAAAGGTGAGAAGAAAAAAAAATGAAATTGATATATTGCTGTATATTTTATTTATTTTATTTTTATTGCGCTAATCTATGTCATAAGAGTATTGCAAATAAACATGTGCATTTATTCACATTACAAAAACAAGAATTAAATTTTATAAACACATATAGAAATAATTTTTCACTGCGCAAAATCACTCAAAGAATAAAAATATTGAGAAAACATGTCAACATTACTGTCTCTTTAATTGTTTAATAAATAATTAAAACAATTTCTTTTCATTTTGCAAAAGTTTTTTTAAAAATTCTTTAACTTAAGTGAAACTGTCTAGTTTGAACGTCTAGTTAGACGCTGAAATTATATGGCTAAATTAAATTACATTAAGGGAAAATGTAAGTATAAGCACATAGAACATGGAGATGATGATGAGGGGCAGATATATTTCAATTGACTAAATTCTTGAAAGTGTTGATTCGTTTTCAGCGATATCGAATGCTTAACCTGAGACTTTTCTTTCTATTTTAATTAATGAGTTTTTTTTCTTTAGAAATATATAATGAATTAATTTTATTATTTTAGAATTCTTCTTTGCATTTTATAAATACTATATAGGAGAAAAAGGAATTAGAAATTTAAAAATAATTTCTAACTATAGCAAAATTTCTATTTACTCAAAGAATAATATTGAGAATAAATATAAGTCTTAATGTATATGTAATATATAGAAAAAAAAGAAGAAAAAACACACTGCATTAGTAAATATTTACTTAAAGAAAATACTTCAACTCTAGTTCAGAAAAAAAGAGCTAAAATGTATTACATTACCTTTTAATTTTTGAACATTAGTGCATAGATTGTAACGATGGTCGATAGAAGTATTTTAATGAACTAGATTTATGAAAACACTGATTTTTTTCATGCAATACCGAATTATAAAATCATCCACACTATATCTAAATGTATACTACTTCTATCCAATCTGCAACTGATTTTAATTAAGTAATTAAGCTGCAATGGAGCATTATTTTAACTAAAAAAAATGAAATTAAATAATATTTTCTATGAATTTTAACGCCAATGATTTTAGCCAAGAAGAGATGTTGATTCTCTGTAAGGAGCTGCATAACCATTTCTTCAGATATTTTAGTAATAACAAACAGTTTGGAGTTTTAAAATCCTTCTTCCATTTCGCACACACTATCAACACCTTAAATTTAATTCTTAAAATTTTTACTAATACTAATATACAAAGAATGTTAAAACAATATAAGTCATATCAAAATTAAAAGAGCATTGAAATAGCCTTAGCGGATGGAGGGGGCACATTTCTATTCAGCAAATGTGACGTCATAACCAATCAAGAATTGTTTTTGATTGCATCATTTACGGAGGCCTTTTTGAGAAATTAATAATATTTAGTAGTTAAACAAATGAGCATTTGAGGAGAAAACAATTATATTTTCGGATTCAGGAGAGAATTTCCAATTAGTTAGAACTGAAAATAATATGCTGTAATTGTTCATTATGTACTTATTCAAACTAGGATTTTTACATAAAAATTTTATATATTTGCCTGTATATGACTTCGTTAACATCTTTTATACTTTTAAAAAATTTAATAGTATTTCTTTTCTACATTTTGTATAAATGTTAAATATATTTTAAAATCTCTCTTCTAGGCATGTTCTGCTTTGGAGATCAGATAACCTCTAGGGAAACTCAAGCTCGGTCCTTATGTCTATTTCTCTTACAATCATCGAAATATTTTTACATTCAAATGGTAAAAGAATGATACTTATTGAGGTGAGACTTTTTTATTTCAATTATTTAATTATCAAACAATGACATTTAAAAGAGTGGGAACTGGGAATTTTTTTTAAAATTGAATTTCTGTATTAGTTTTTTTTTTAAAATGCTTTTTAATATCTCAACCTTTTGTTTGGACTTTTTTTATTATAAGGAAATTAATTTTTCTATGGATTGCGGTCATTTCTTTCAAGATGCTTCATAGTGATCTGGTATACTTTTTAAAAAATTTATTTAGAGAATGATGAAGATAATTTAATTCATTTTCTGTTTTATGTAAAATGATAAAATATTGTTAAACGCAAATAAGAGTTAAATTTTTTAGTAAGTTAATTGCCCATTCAAAATATTTCCTTGAATACAGACTATTATTATTATTTTCAATTACCTCTTTTTTTTTTTACTTCTTATAATAAAAATAGTAACTAAATGTTAAATGTTTTGAAATAAATCTTTTTTTTTTCTTTCACACTTTTTGTCACTTTTTTTTCCTTTTAAAGCACAACTCTACAAAATGTAATACATTGAAGCAAGGAACACCACAAAGAACACAAATAATTGTTTGTGGATGCAAGAACAAGCATTTTTTTTTCACCTTCAAGTTTGACTTAAAACTGTTTTAAACTTTAATTATCAATGAGATTATAATAATTATTTAAAAATTGAAGGTGACCTCCCTTTTTCCTGAAGTTGCAATACATCATTAAAAGATTATCATTAGTGTCCACTGGAATGGTATGGAAGTTTCTAAAAGTTTAACGAAAGATTAAAAGAAAAAGTATGACTGACAAATCTAAAGAATTCACCTATGACTGGCTGACCAAAAGTGGCTTATAGCATTTTCAATTTAGCCCCTGAACTGTCTTAAATAAAATATACTAGGAAAATAAACATGCCAGAAAAAATATTTTCCAGCTGTATTCTGCATCATTTACTTATGTAATTTATCATTTTTCTCACATTATTGGATTGCAACAATTTTGTTTTCAAAGTCTGGTTTATTATGATAGATATGATTTCAAAAGTTGAAAAACAAATAAAAATAATTATAAGTGATAAATTTAAATAAAGTGAAAATATTTTTCTTTGAAATTTGATTTAGTTCTTCGAACAACTTTGTCTCCCCAACTCAGAATAATTTTGCCAATTTCTTTTCACTGCCAACTATTTTTAGCCCATTTTTACTGCTGCCACCTTTGTTACATAACGAAAACTTTAACAAATATTGGAACCCTACTAAACTCAAAATTAACTTATTATTGGGATACTAGGTTGATATGATTTAAATCACTTGATTTAAGTCATGTTTTAAATTAACTATATATATATATTTTTAATGAAAATCAGTGTTTTAAACTAAATGATTTTTTTAATAAGTTATTAAGTCAAAAATATTTTGTAATTATATTCTTTAAGGTGTGATTTTTTAGTCTGATTTTATTGATAATAAAGGTTTTATCCAAAAAATATAAATTATTATGTTTCTAAATAGACAAGTAAATAAATTAAACTAGAGACTAATTTTTCTTTTGCTGTATGTAAAACAATCAGCTAGGAATTTAACATATTTTAATAACATCCATTTAATTTAATGTTTATTTAAATACTTTAAGTGTTCTTAAAACAAATTAAATATATGTCATTAGCATTTAACAATATTGATGAAAGACAGCACATAAAAATTTTCAATAATTTTTTTTTCTTTAATGTGTTCTGATTTAAACTGTTTTACTCTTCACTGGGTATCTAACTGTTCAATTGCCTCCCTGTAATTAAATTGTTAGAAATATTAACAATTTTATCTATATTATTGAAAGTACAACTTTTAAGTCATATATTGTTAATGTATTTTATTAGATAATTTGGCTAGTATATATAAAAAAAATTGATTTATATAAAAAAAATTCAATTTAAATGAAAATTTGTTTTTAAAAAAAGTTTTGCCAGCTCCTTTGGGATTGTCATTTATTAACATCAAGTAATATACATTTACTTAATAAAAAATACGGAGGATATCTAAGATTTTTTTTCAACCCGGCAAACATTTTGTTACCACTTGGCCACAAGTTTTATAAAACTAAAGCATTGTATACAATTTAAAGAATTACAGCTCTGTATTTTTTTATTATTTTTTTTAATAACAGCAGGCACTGAACTTTCATTCTTCGGCTTAGAAGATGCTGGAAGTGTTGCTCATTTATCGTTACCCAGCGGGCACCTGTGAACCAAAGTCACAGAGGCGAGCAACATTACTCAAGCCACACTGCCACAAATACCCATTCATAGGGTAGGCCATGTTCATACATTCACACATCAGAAGACAACACAGATAGAGAGAAACATCCATGCCCAGAGCGGGATTCGAACCCGCAGCCATTGGCTTCACAGTCAGGCACGCTAACCACTCGGCCAGCTGGCCGGCGACAGCTCTGTATCAAATATTTTACCCAAGGTCCAGTTTTGTTCCTCTTATGCCCATAATTTCATAAAAATAAAAGAAATAAAAATCCCCTGAATATAAGTAAGTAAAAACTCAGCTAAAAATATGGTATCGAGGCTACATTTTACCATAGCATTTCCATATTAATTTCATTAATAAACAATCATTCTTTTACAAAATAGTAACTCTTCATAACTACTTTACTAACTCAGGCTGACAAACAACCCTCAACTACATTATTTAATATTAAAAACAACTTATATTCAAACTCTCTTTCTTAAATGTAATAATGCTAACAATAAGACTTTCTCCAATCAAAAAACATTACTCAAAACTCCATCTAAAAACCAAACTTTAATGATTAAATCGCTTCAGAACATGTTACAAGCAATACAAAACACCAATAAAACCTTAATTGCATAAATAATATTCTTATTACCACCTTCATTATTTTTTCCCTGTTGCTCAATCACAAATTTGTCAAATTTATCACCACAATGTCAAATATCCACTTCTAATGCAGCCTTGCCTCTCTGAATATCTTCTTCTTCTCACCTTATCCTTTATTTCTTTTTTTCAATCTTTTCAAAAAGCTTAAAATATCAGATCAGTCATCGTCAGATTTGGTAAGAATTAAAAATTTGTCAAAGAGAGCTGCAGAGCTAAAAAAAAGCTGTTTTGAGTTTATTTAATTTTTTATGATGTTTCTTTTTTTAATTCAATTCCAGATATTATTTTTAATCTTATTCTGGTTATCTTTTAACCAAAAATGGAATTGTTTCCTTAACATTTCTTTGAATATACTTTTATAAGTGGATAAATGAAAGGTTGTATGAATGGATTCACCTTATAAACAGGTGTGGCAGAAGTCGAATTCTTGGCCATAGATGGCCCACTGAAAAACAAGAACAATTGCATCACTGAGTGCCTTAATGGCACACAACAACATGGAATTTTTAACAAAATTTGGAATGAGAACTAATAAGAAGTCAATAATTCATTTGTTTTACCAGCATTAAATTTTTTTAATGCATATATGAGCCTTTAATTGCTCAAACTGTCAGTATTATATCATGGAAATGATTTGTCATCTCCCACTGTTGCATCTGATTTCCAATTGGTGCTAGTGTTACCATTTTCCCACGTAATGCCATCTTTTATGTCATACAATGCATTTGTTATGTGAGATTTGCTTAAGACAATGTATTATAGACTAATTGTAAGCTTTTCCCCACTTAACAAGTGCCCATTCTGATTTTTTGACTCACAAATTTTTGTGGCTTCAATTCTAAGCTGCTGCTTAGAGTAGAATACATAGGTACTTAACTATAAAATTAACACTCAAAATGGTGACCTGTCCTGCTTGGTCTAAATGAAATTGCACTTCTGAACAAGAAGTCGCTGCATCATAAATATATAGAATTGCAGCAAATATTTACTCATAAATGCAGAACTTATTTTGACAAAAATATTCTTCGTCTATCTACTGCATGCTAAGTTTTTAATTTAACTTGTAAGCATATGATATTATGCTGATTATAATATATTTCCATTACATAACATATGTTCAGAAAGCTCTTAAATCTGAGCAAAAATAAAGTCAGGAAGAATGCATGATTTATCTCCAAAATAAGTTATTTCTTACAACACTTTTTAAAAAGATTAAGTACAATTTTTAAACAAGAAAAATATGATTCATGAAAGAAATGTACTAATGTTATTAATGTATCGCACGCTGAAGACTTTGCATAAGAATGCGTTACACATTTTTAATTCTTAATAATGAAGAGTAACTGATATTCCACCATCCTTTTTACCATAGATTATGTCTAGGTTAAGAAATGATGGTTCTTTCATACTTTCATGTGGAATTCAAGATGCTCTATGTTCATTGAGCACTAACCTCAAAAGAATAGGTGGACGTCCATGAAACTTTTGCTATCCATTGAATTTTTACCTGTGAAAAAATGCTTGTTTTGAAAGAGCAAAAATGCTTAACTCCTGTTTTTGATATGATTTTCTTACATAAAATTAAACAAAAATTTCAAGTTATATTGGAATGAGCAATTCAATATTTATCAAAAGTAAGGTTAACTTTCATATTGAAAATATACCAAAATGTTGCATATATATGAAAACATCTGATATTTTTATTGTATTTGAAATATTATTCTTACTACTACTGAGCTCTTTCATTTTTTTCCTTATTTTTAAACCAAATGTTGAAAAAGCAAAAATTTTTAACACCTATATTTGATGTAATTTTCTTATAAAAAATTTATAAAAAATTTCATATTATATTGGAATCAACAGTTCAATTCAGATTTTCTAACACACGTTAAATTCAGGTCTAAAGAGAATAGAAAGGCAAGTTCACTCCGCTCTTAGAGCTGAAGCTACGATTTCCCTTCTCATGACGTCACTCTGTCCACAGATCTCGGAGATCGCAAACAAAGATATTATGATAACTTTGCATCTTTCTCTTTCTAAAAATAAGTTAGACATTTTCTGGTTATTAGCTTTCAAACTTTACGTAATTAACACTTTATTTCCTTTCATAAACATAGTTCAAAAAAACTTTCTTGGCCATTATATTGAAAAAATACCATTTTAAACTTATAAAAATATTTTACTAGTTGGCGAAAATAACACTATAAATACTTTATTTTTAAAAGTTCTGTTTTAACTTTAATTATTAAGAAAAATTAAAGCATATATTGACACTTTTTTATCTACATATTCTGTTATAACAATTAGTTGAGTTAAATTTAGAATCCCTAATTTTTAAATATGCCGTTAAAAGCAATTTGTTTATACTTAATCATTAGGAAACATCAACCTTATACGCTAATTACTGAAACAAAATAATAATTTAGGTTCATAATGACATTAAAAATTTTACAATTGTTTATAGATATTTAATTTTACGATGATATAATTTGTAAATATTTAAATTTAGGAGAATATAATTTTTAAAAAAATCATAAATATTTCGAATAACTACATTAAAAATATGTTATGAAATTAGGAGAATTTCAACTATATACTATATATTTTATTTATACTTTATATTTACATTTTAATTTTCTTTGACTTTATCTATTTTTTATTATTTTTCACCTGTCTTTCTTTTTGAAGTAACGAGGTGTTTTCTATTTTGATAATGAATTTTTATTAAAAGTTCTTAACGATTGAATAAACGTATTACTGTTTTATATTAACTGTGTCATTTCGGAATATCCATTCTTTACATAGTTGTTCATTTACTTTAGGAAACACGTTTTTCCTTTTGTTTTTTTATCAAAATTTTTACAAGTTGCAATCGCGCAAACTGGCATTTCGATAATAGTTTTAAATTTTTGTAAATTCACTGCAAAAACTGAGGAAAGTCATTATAGAAAATAGCAAATGTCTTAGAATATGTCACAAAAGAAATGCTCCAATATTAGAGCTAGCAACGCCGAACTCTCCGTTCTTGAAGTAAAAGTGCGAGCTTTGCGCCAAAGTGACGTCACTAGAGAAAATCGGAGGATTGGCGCGCCGAGAGTTTCTTCAAAGGAGTGAACCAGCCCTTCTATTCTCTTTAGCCCTGCGTTAAAGTAACATTGTGTCTATCAAATCGATGTATTTGTCGCAGTAATGACTGTATTTAATAACTTTTGCCCTAATTCAATTACTGGTGTTTTCTAATCTTGTGTTGTATTGTTTTAGGAGGTGTTTGATAAGACATCTATTTCTGCAGAATCTTTAATTTTTTTTGAAGGAGAATTTCTTCCCTTTATTGATGGCATTGAAGCTAACTTTGAATATGCACTTTGGTTGAGTGTCTATGGATTGTATGTATAACTTTCTTTTTTAAAACTGCTAATAATATAATTAAAAATTTTGAGAAATAGTGATCAAAGTTCTTTTTCTTATGTATCTTTCAGTTCACAAATTTTTGAGAGAGGGAACAATAACCCCCAAAATAATTCTCTTCTTAAAGCCAAACACTCTGTTTTTATAGTTACATTTGCTAAAATTTCAATCAAGTGCCCATTGGCTTTTCCAAACTTTATTCTACCAAATGTTACTCAATTAGAAAGTAATGCAAGAATTTCAATACCCAAAAGTTCTATGATCGAGGAGTTTTTTCAATGATGTATTTTCATTAAAGAAACCATTTCGCAAAAACTTTCTTGTCAAATTCTTGTTTCTTAATCAATTTGTTTCCTGTTAAAAAAAATTTGCGACTGAATGTCATGTGACATTTAATTTATTTGCAGTACTCCACTTCCTAATTTTAGAATCACTTGTTTCAGTCAAAAAAAAATTCTGTGCTATTTAATTTAGTTAAGAAAAATCTCTGAGCAGCATAATAAGGAGTTACTGAAGTCATGTATTCGTATGTCTGAAGATATGCATTACATTTTTCTTCCTTTTTAAAAAATTTCAAATTGGTCATTTAATTTAATTGTTATTTTCTAAAGAAAAACTTACCTTGATCCTAAAAAATCATGTCATATCACAATCAAAACATGAATCTAATCACATAAAAATTATAATTTCTTGCAGCCATGTACTCTTTTATCTAAAAACTAAATAATCTTTGCCTTTTTTTTAAAAAAAAATTGAAATATTTAAAGAACAACTAATCTCAATATTTACTTTATTTATTCATTTCTTTTTTTGGGGGAGGGGCAGTTTTCAATTAAACTCATTTATAAAATTTTGAAAAATTAGCAGAAAATTTCTTTTTTTTAATTTTCCGAATTTAAGATAGCTATACGGTCTACCTTCAATATGAATTTTCTTTAAATAGTTTAATCAGAAAACTAAATCATTTATATTTATTTAAATGTAGAGAGATTTTTAACTTATCAAATAAAACGATTTTTTTGTTCTGATCACCCATCAGAATAACATTGCCTTAGTCAAATGTCAGCTGATAACAGAAAGAAACTCATTTATTTCTACCAATCTATTTTCTTTGTAATTTCTCTATGTATTTAAAAATAACTCATCCGTTTACATAAGTTATTAATAACTAGAGTTAGTCTTATTCCTTCAATTTATGAATTATACAATGTGCTTTGCATTCACATTTTTTTGAAATTACCCATAATGATTTTTATTCAAGCAAATATAAGAATTCATTGTGATTTGTATTTACATTGTCCACATTGCATTTCATTTTGACTTGAATTGCAAATAGAACACATCATGTTTGAGAATTTATGAATCAGTGATAGCCTATAAATAAGTGTCAAAAAGTGTCAACGGGGGACAAACAAAGTATATTCATCCGTAGAATTTGAAAAACTTTTAATTATTGTGTTATATACTTAAATTTAATTTTAATTTGACCATCAAAACCCTGTTATAAAAATTAATTTATTTTACAGAGATAAAAAAAAACCAGGAATGTAACTTTTTTGCTTAATGTCTTTTAGAATTTTATATCTTTTAATGTTACTCATCTGTTTTATTCTTTCTAATATTAATCTTAATGCCAAGAAAAAATCATTTTGACCATAAATAAAAAAACTATTATTTTATGCTGATATATATGCATGTGGGTTAAATAAATAATTTCTTATTTCACAAGCTTAAGAACAAAGAAGAGAAATTAAATTTAAAAAGAGAAGAAAAAAAGTTGTAGTAAGAATTTACATTTTATTTGTCTCCGTTCACTGGAGCATTTTATTTGCTCCTATCCTTTAATGGAGCACATTTTAAAGAGACTTTATTAGCTACAATAAATATAGGCGTAACTAGATTGTGAAAGTTAAATTTTTGTTTAAAAAAGTTTCTGTTTCTTAAGTTTATTTTTATGTTTAAACTGTATTTTTATGTATCTGACGTTCATTGATTGCTTGAAAAAGTTTTAAATTTTTTAGCAGGCGAGCGGGTTTGATTCAGTTCATGGTTCGAATCCCAGCCCTTCATCTTCTCCATCTTCACCTGCCAGCAGTTCATCAAGTGGAAGATCTAGCAGTTCATCTTCTGCAGCTGCACCTCCAACACCTCCTCTTAGCCGTAAGATATTGATTTACTATTTTATTTTTAATACCTTTCCTTAAGACCTTTTTTTTAAGATAAATTTTCAAAAACAATTGGTTTGACAGATTTTATATATATATATATATATATATATCTCAGGGTGGCCATTCGCCTGGAAAACCTGGAATTATAAGGGAATTTTTTTTATGCTGGAAAAAATTTGGAAAAATCAGGGAAATTTTGATAAAAACCTAGAAAAATCAGGGAATTTTAAAGAAAAGCTGGACATTTTTTCTTCTATATTTTTCCAATTGCACTAATTTAAATTATTTACTAATTTCCTTAATTTAAATTATTTCATCCATTATATCCACATATTTTAGACTGAAATGTTTTTATCCATTATGACCACTTTTTTTAGACCAAACAGTTGAAATATCATCAACTTAACGATACTTTGCTTGTATCAAAATTTGCTCCATTATAACCCTGTTAAACTAGAATGCCACATAAAATTCTCCCATGGTTGCTACTGTAGAAACATTGACAACTGTAGAAACATTTGACCTCTATGGAGACTATGGGACTGCAATTTAGGAAATGCAAAGATTGTGGTGGAGGTGGATGAAGGGGTTAGGATATTTGCTTCTGTTTTTAATTTCTGTTCTTGGGCTGAATCCATTTATAGTTCAAGTTTGTTCCGATGCCTTAGTGGTAATTTTTTTCGATTTTGACAAAATGATTCAAAATGTTTTTGTATTTTTAACTTTATAAAATTCTCCAAAAAGTTTTGGTTATAACTTAATAATAATAGATTTTATGTCGCACTCTTTTTCTGAAAGCTTTTGTACTCCCATTCAAAGAAATCTGTAAATTATTTTTTCTCAGCAAACCAACCAATCATACATTTTTTTACAATCACTAACAGCAATGTTTGTAAACCAATTGTTGCATTAATACTATTTTTCTCTTTTTTATTTTACCTTTTATAACATATTTTAAATTTAAAAAAAGTTTTTTTAATGAACTAACTATTTATTAATTAATTTTACTGTTTTGTCGGTAAATATTTGATTTCTTAATTCAAAATTCGAATTGTATAGTTATCACAATATCGGAAGTTTGTAAATGTTGCTTGCATTCCAGAGATGATATTGCCAAAACTATTCCTATTACCCTAAAAAGCAGACAAAGACTAAGGAATGTATAGGAAACATATTACATGATGTATAAACATAAAATATTAATTTTTTTTATTCATGTGTGTTTAGTAGAAAGAAGGAAAACGAAATGTGGTGTTTTAGTTTTGCACTGTACGAGATTCTAGTTGTTAAAACAAAAACAATTAACCATGCTAACCCATACCCTCCAACTTATGAGGATTTTGAAAATAATTCTTTCTAGTGGTAGCGAACCAAAGTAGAAATCTTCAAAGCAAAGGGATCTCTCATAAAACTTTTATCAGAACTTAAGAATCAAGCCATATGGCCTGCACTTTTATAAGTAATAGTGGACAAGTTACGCTAAAATTATTTTTTTTTTAAATATCAAGACATTAATTTTGCTACCGTCAGAAAAGAAGATTTCTGAAACTACGGAAATTCCGTAGCAGTTGGAGGGTATGCTAACCTATAAACCCATGTGTTTAGTTAGGAATTCTTTAAATATTTTAATTTCAAATAAGAAAAAAACAAAAAACGAATAGGTATAAAATTTAAAGAATTTTATCTATTTTTTTCCCTTTAGAGTATACAACAAAAAATTAGACAATTTTGCATTTGTGACATTTATTTTTGTATACTGAATCTCCTAAAATAAAAATGCTAATTCAAAATACCATTATTTAAAAATTTGACTTGAGATATTGGTTTAAAGAAAATATGATATTAATGAATATTTCAGAAAGGATATTTAATAATTAAAATATATTCGGATGGAATATGGATTATTTTAAAAACAGAGCAACAGTTTATTTTAAGGAAATCAATCATCAAAAAGTAACGAAAACTTTATCCCACAAAAGTCATTGTACACTTTCAAAAAATCTCCGCTTATTAGAAAATATTCTAATTTTCGTTATATTAACATTTAATAGAGTTTCCTTTCACATCTGCAATAGCTTTCATAAGTTTGTAAATAAATGTAACTAGTTTTTTTTTTTGCTTGGCAAAATTCGAGCAGAATATTTTTTATTAAATTTTTCAGAAACTTTTACAACACTCAATTGTGAATTTATGAATTTTTCCACAAATTTTGTAATTTTAATCTTTGATATGAAGTCCTTCTTTTGAGCATTTTATCCCATATTTCACAGTGCAATAGCACACAATAAACTAATTTAACAATATTCATTACTGATTTATCTCTTATGATGGCAAATAATCAACTTTCAAATTTGGTTTATTGTTTTACTACGGCCACGAGCCGTTTTTAAATGATAAAATAAAATCTTATGGAATTAGCAAACAAAAGTTAAAATATAATTTTGCTATCATAAGTTTGGTACAAAATTACAAATAAATAAATGATAAGTAATTAAGTAAAAAAATTAAAGCAATTGACGATAATTTTAATTCTAAAATCGGAAAACATTTAAGTGTACGATGACTTTTGTGGGGTAAAATTTTTGTTACAATTTGATTATTAATATCTTAACAATGAACTTTTGCTTTGATTTGCTAAGTATTGAACTAATATATTACATGCAGTTTTGCTAAGAATAGATTAAGCATCTTATTATCAAATACCCATTTTTAAATATTCATTTTAATTAATGAATTTTTATTTCCTATTTCAATAAAAGTTATAAAAAGTGAATGAACACTTTTGGGAGCCACTGTAACTATAAAAATTTACTGATATATAATCATCTGGAACGTTTTTCCTTTGCTTAAGGAAAATATATTAAACAATACTTGTCCAAGGTTTTATTGGTTATTCTGTTTTTGCCATTTGATAGATACACTTTGAGCAAAAACTGCTTTAAATAACACATTTAAAATATTTTTATTCATTAAAAGCAATATAATCTACAAGCTAAACCTATTATTTTCTCCCCATGTCTTAATTTTTTGAAAATTAATGTTGTACCAAAACATTAAAAAATAAAATAAAAAAAATGAATTGTATTTGAATTATATGAATTATATTTGAACAAAATGAATTATATTTACAAGATAATATGTTAAAAAAGTAACATTTTGAATAAAATATTTTATAATATCGATACTTTTCTAGTACACATCCCACACTTTATAAGAAAGAAAGAAAAATACAGACCTGGAAATGTTAAGATTTTTACCTGGAAATATCAGGGAAATTTGAAATCTGATTTGAGTGGCCACCATGATATATATATATATATATATATATATATATATATATATATATATATATATATATATATATATATATATAAAGAATAATAGGAATAACTCAATTTAAATTATTATTTTTTATTTATTATTATTATATTCTTACTTTTATTTGTTAATTTTTGGATTTTCTTAAAATTAATTTAGAACTTTTTTGTTACCTCTTGACTAACCTTAAATAGCTTTTTGTTTCAATAATCTGATTTTTCTGATCTAGGTGCTAATCTTAAAGATTCAAAAATTATGATTTCAAAAATGTTGATTAAGTAGCACTAACTATTGCTCAAGTTACTAAAAAAGTATTTTCTCTTAACTAGCAGACCTTACTTTTATTGATTTAGAGTTCTTGACCATCAAAATATGAACAAAAATTATAGAATTTGTTTCTTTAAATAAAAATTCAATGTATACAATTAATGTTCCTTATTCATTTTTAATAAGGTTTGAAAAAAAATAAAATTGTAAGCTATACAAATTTTCACAGCATTTTATAAACTATGTATTTAAACTGTTCAAAATTTGAGCGAAAATGGTTAATTAATTTGAGTTATGACACTTGAGAAAAAACCATATTTTTAGAAATCTATTATTTAAGAACTATTTGATCAATTTCGTTCAAATTTCGTATTGTGTCATTTAAAATTTGATAGTTTAAAATAATGCATTTTTTTTACCATAAAATTTTTAAAAAATTGACACGCAATTAATAAAATAACAAAAAGTTATTAAAAATAATTTTTTTACATAGAATTTGTTGAATAAAATAAATTTTAATTTATGTTCAGAAAGTTTTATATTTTTTTCTTAAAAGATTTCTGCTCACCTGGCTGAACTGTCAGGACCATAATTTCTGAATTGTGGCTACTCCCATGTTTTGATAAAATCATAAATTTTAATTTATGTTCAGAAAGTTTTATATTTTTTTCTTAAAAGAATTCTGCTCACCTGGCTGAACTGTCAGGACCATAATTTCTGAATTGTGGTTACTCCCATGTTTTGATGTACAAAATCCTAAATTTAAAAAGAAAAAGAAGAAAAAACAGAATACTTTATATAGAACAGAGTTTTATTTTTTTTCTTCCTATTTCAGGAATGAATTATGTTTAATGTATTTGCTAGAAACTCTAATAAGAAATAAATCTTTTTACAGGGCCTAGGAGCACACAATTAGCCATGCTAGTAGATTTCTCCTTCTCAGCTCAAATGTCTCCAGGTCAAAAGGACGATGCACGTCCAGTGTCTTCGAGACTGCTGGCTCGCAATCCCTCTGTGTCTTACTGAGAACCAAGACTGCGCCCGCTCCTCCGCTGGAACAGGTAAGTCTTTCATATTTATCTATTTTCCTATTTTAAATCTCCAAATAATGAAAGTAATTTTTTTGAATGTTTAATGAATAACGACTGGCAGTTAAGCATAAAAGCATAAAAATTTTCCAATATATTTTTACAAAACAATATATAATAGGATTATTTTATAATAAAAAATAACACTTTCAGTTTTAAACTGTTAATTTGTGATAAAAATAAAATATCAAATCGTAATAATACTAGAGAATAATAGAGGATGGTAAAGAAATATTACTAGTAAATATCTATAAATGGTTAAACAATAAGTAACTTATCTGTATTTGCTAATTAACGAACCTTATGAATTTTCTGGCCATAAGAATGTGTTGATACCTTTGAAAAATTGTTTTAGACTCTTTTGTTTATATGTTTCACCTAGAATTGATAAAAAACATATTGGTTTGAAAATTATAAATCTTCTCAAAGATAATTGTATTTTTATTCCATAAAAATTTTCATAAAAATATTTTTTGAATGAGAAAAAAAAAGTGGAGTGATTTAAGGTGCTTAGTATGGCCTGTTTTTATTTCAAATAGGACTTAATATAACATGACACTGTTAAGAAAACTATTCTCATGCATAACGGTAATTCAACTTTTTAGTATTAACTCTTTTAATATATGTATAACACTTATAAATTATATATTTTATTAATAAAAAAGAATTTTTTGGGCTTAACTGAATGTGTGATGCAGGTCTAGTAGCAAAATAAAAGGCTTGTAATAATTTTTTTTATGTTTTTACCAACTTTCTTTATTTACTCTTTTATATGTATATATATATATATATATATATATATATATATATATATATATAAAGCAGTCACATCTAATCACTTTATTATGAAATATGAATTATGTGATGTATTAGTATGAATTATGTTATTTAGACTATGTGAAAGTTACTAATTATTACACGATTTAGACTATTAATTTGCCATGTGTAAGTAAGCTGCATTTTGTTTCAAATATATTTCATAAAATCATTAAAATATGCTTTAGAATGTTTGCAAATTATGTTAAGGATAGATAAGAATGTTTAAAGCATTTAATCTTTTTTTCCTTTTCTGGTTAAAATAATGCTGCTGTTTCAATTGTTACATTTTAACGTGTATTTAAACACTAGATTACTTTTTCTTAAATTCATTTTCGCAAGTAAAATATAACTTATCAAGTGTTGCATTATAGTGCATATTAATGAAACTAAAAAGCCTTTCATTTTTAAAATTTATTCTTATATTTTTTCCTTTCCGGTGACTTTGTGTTAGTAGATTCAGCAGAGCATGTTTTAAATGGTTCCTCTTGTAAAACTAAGGATTAACAGTATTCTGAATTATTTAGCATGAGGCTGTTGCCCAAGATCAACTCATAATAGTCAAAATTTACCACACACAATTTTCTCTAATACTGTTCCATTTAACAAGACTGTTAAAAACCTTTTTTTACAGTATCTGTATTAAAGCTTCCTAAAATTTGGAGCGGATTTTAGCTTTGGAGGCTAAAGTTGCCCTTATAGCCACTTTTCAAATTTCAGAATGATACATTCAATGATTCTTGAGTTATGAGAGAGACAAACACTCAGATAAGCAGACAGACAAACTCTTCATTTTATTATAGATAGTGCAAAGTATAGCCCTTTTAAAAGAACTGTCTTTAAGACATTCTTAACATATAAATATATTTCTTAAATTCTAACATGTGTACCTATTCCTTAACATGCAAATTTATTATTTAAATATATTTTTTATATGAAGTGTTTTCTTTTTAAAGGGTGCAGAATGTGAGCAGTGGAGAAGTAGATCTATGTCATCCCTCACCGTTTTCCCCATTTTGGAGATGATTTCCTTTCTTGTGGATAATTAGTGCAGCATTTATTGGTTACTATCATCCAATTTTTGACTGGAGTGTTTTCAAATTGCAATTTTGTCTCAATCAAGGAAAGTTCCAATCAATTTTATTTCCCATCTAAAAGAAATCTATATTTCACATTTAAACTAATAAATAGCATTAAGAGTGTTCAAAAGATATTCCAAAATAATTGGCGATTCCAGTTCGAAAGGTTTTTTTTCTTCTTTTAACTATGCAAGTTGACCACTTTGGTACAACAATTTGATGGTCCAAATGGCCTATTTATAAAAGGAGAATTTAATTTTTGACTTTTCTTTAAATAAATTTTAGCTTAAACTGGAAATTTGTGCATGTTAATATAAGTATCAATTTAACTTCCTATCATTTCTTTAAATCATCTGAATATTTTTTTTTGTATGACGTTAGAAAAGATATAAATTCATTAATCGCCGATTATCACTATCATTCTCATTGTTTAACAAATCTTTTAACATTGCTTGCCTTTATTCGTTAAAATTAACTGAAATTTATTTATTTTAGTGTTTGAGAAGTTATTGCTTAAATTAAAATTTGGTTATATATGATTGTTTGTTACGTTTTTACTTCGAAAAATCTCATATGTGTTTATGGAGAACAGTTGCTCTATGCAGTTATTAAAATGTTATTTATATTATACAGTTATTAATTGGTGAATAACATCCCGGTATTTTATTCAAATTCATGTTTCAATATTTTATAAGCAGTACAGACAGGTAAATTGCAATTTATTTTGGAATATCTTTTTATGTGTTTTACTCTAGTCATGTCTTTTTATAGAATCTCATTTTATTTTTTAATAAAAATTCTATTTTAGTAGATTGAAATAGGATTTTAGTAACTATTTTGATTTTGTTTATTCTCTGAATTCAACTTGTTTATGTATCGTTGTATTTACATATTTTTGTTAACCATTTTTAGAATGTGTTATATTTCCCGTTAGTATTTATTTTTAGTCTTATTCAGATTTATTATAGTAGACTAGTCAAATACTAGTCATGAAAAAGTCATTGAAGTTGTATGTGTTATAATTAGGGTTGCAAATTTATCAGGGAGTGAATTTTCATGCTCATTTCCATGTTTTATTGTTCTTAAATCCAGAAATATTTTGAAGTGCTGTGATTTGTGTAAAAATTGTTTCAACGGAGAAGTTTTTTCACCTTGGTATTCTAATTCAACACTAATTCTAACAACAATTAGTACTTCTCTGCAACTTTAAAATTGATAATTTTTTATTGATTAAATGTTTAGGAAAATAGATCAATAGCAATTTCACATGAAAATAGTTCAGAGATAGTAAGATCACCTTACTTAATAAGATTTGGACTATCTTTTCAATTATAAATTAATAAGAGCAACGTGCCTTCCAAATAGTGCAATAAGCTCTTACTTTACCAGAAATGAATTGAAATGACAATTAACTGAGTGAGGGGTTAATACTGGCTATATGTCCAGGACTGTAAAATTTATAAAAACTTTGCATTAAAAAACGTATAGAAATGTTAGATATAGTTAGTAATGTTAGAACAAATATTTGATCAAAGGAAAAACATATTTATAAAAAACATATATATAAGGAAAAACATACATAAGGAATAATTTGAAATGTTTCTTTGAAATTCTGTTTATATGAATAAATTTAATGTTACATAAAATTAAATTAAATCAAACAATTTTTTTCTGCTCGTTTACATGCTTATATTTGTATTCCTCGGAAATTTCTAAATTTTATGTGAAATTTGACGATGAACTTGCAACCCTAATTATGATCATTTTAAAAACACATGTAATTTTAATTGTTAATTCATTGTTAAATGATCAAAAGAAATTCTTGGTCTTTAAGAATTCGTGAATTAATTTTTCAGCAAACTGGTTTTTAGTATTTGTGTTTTGCATGTCATGTTGTTCTATTTGTTTATTATTTAATTAAAAGTTTAAAACTCATTATAAATTATTGACAAAAATATTTCATTTATATGTAAACTACAGCAGAACCTTAATTATTCAACGCCTCATCTATTAAGGTATCCGACGCCTCTTTCAACGCTTGTTAAACTGTATTGCATTCTAGCTGATGCATTGTTCCTTTTTAGTCATTAAATTATATCAAATTACTACTGTGATGATAATTCTGAAAAACTCCTAGGAAATGACCTTTTTTTCATTATATTGTGTCATAAGATTCTATTATTTATGTCAGAGAAATGAAACACAGGTAAGACAGGCATAAAGCTTCTAAGCTTTAGAAGAAGAAAAATGCTATATTAAAATGGTTTTTTTTTTAAAATAATATTTCTACAATGTTTTGCTATTTTATTCTAATATAATTTTATTCTCCTTAATCAATCATGATTTATTTAAAAAAAACTTTTGTTAGACTCTCAAATTGTAGAAGAAGTAAAGGAAAAAAAAAACTTTAAGCAAGTATCTAAATAATTAAAATATTTGCTTTTTGGGAAAAATAGTTTCACATGCCTTTTTATTGTTTTTTTTTTTCAGTATTTGAATTGATAGGTATTTTCAAACTTTTTGTTTTTTTCCTACTCCCATGCCTGATAAGGGATTCTATTAAACTTTATTATCATTGCTAATTGCTTTCTATAATTTTACTCACACTTATAAAATTGACATAAAAAGGTCAAAAAAGGATTTCAATTTTCCAACACACCCTTAGTCCCCTGGGTGTTGTATAATTAGGGTTCTACTCTAATATTATTTTTCATTGCATTTTGAAGTGTCTTCCCATTGTATTTCAATGTTTTTGCCAAAAATATGTGAAAATAATTTTATTTCTTGGTTAAGTTTTATTAAAATAATTACTCTTCTTAATCTGATCCTAATTTATTAGTGAAATTTTGGAGTTGAATAGTTTAAATAAAGTAAAAATTGTTTTAAAAATTATTCTATTAAAACTATCATGGTGATCAGTGTTTATAACATACCTAATTTTTAAAATTTTCCAATTAGTTAATATAAAATGTACCTTTTAAAGTGATCCTTTAGTAAGTAAAGAAAATTTACTTCAACTTTCTTTTTTTATATTACATTAAAATGAATGAAAGAGTATATGTCAATTCCAATTGAAATCTTATCAATTACTAGCCTTAATACAGTCGTAAGGCTTTTTATTTAAACATTTACAATGAATGTGTGGCGAAAAATTGTGTACTTAATTTTTAAAGATAATGATTGTCAGAGTCTGTAGAAATTTGATTACAGTTGCTAAAAATTTGTTATGTGTTTTGTTCTAATGCAAATATTGCATGCTTAATTTTTTAAAAAAATTTTATAACAATTATTTTTGACAGTTACATAAAAAGTGCAGGTCTTAGTATTTATTTTTAATTGACAAAGTATACATTATTTTTATTTATTTTTGGTGTCATTGTGCATTAGTTAAACTAAATACAAACACTATTTTCCCATGAAACATTTATTAAGGTTAATTATTTTATGTGCAAAATGCATTCAATGTATTTAAGCAACTGTGAGGTATTTTTGGAGATAAATTTTATTACTAAGGTACGCTTAATTTTTAATAACATTTACTGTCAAGGAAAGAAGTTTTTTTTATTTTCAGTAAAAGTTATTTTATTTCAGTTGTGGGATCTTATGTTTTTTATTATTTTGCATATTTATTAATGCTTTTATTTAAGTTGTGGTTTACTTATATTATAATTTGTGTCTAAATAATTAGTAAAAAAAAAGAATTATGCTCTATTTTTCTAGAATTTTAATTTAAATATACTTTAATATTGAAGATAAAATATAACGATCTGAAAATATTACTAGCATCTTTAAAGCTTTTTAAATCTTGTAGTTAATGTAACATATTTCTGAAAATAAGCTCATAAGCTTGATAAAGCTTATTTTGTACATTAAAGGTTAATTTTCAAAAAAATACCCAATTAGAAGTTTACATTTTAACAGTTTTCATTTGTTTTTAGTTAGTGTTTAGTTAGTGTTTCATGCTAGAATGTTTATTTGTACGTAGATTTCATGTTTGTAATGTTTTTAACCAGTTACTTAAAAAAAAAAAGAAAAAAAGAATGAAGTTTTATCATCTTTGTTAATGTGAAACTGTAGTGTTGTTGTAGCAATACTTCACAAATAGGGATAAATTATAATTGGTTATTGTGGATTGTTTCTGTAAAGGTGCAGATGACTTACTTGACACAACAGAATTTAAGGAAAATTAAAATATTTTTTAAACAATCGATTTTATGTATAAATATACCTAGTGATCTTTTATATTGCGTGAAGTGTAAAAAGGTTTTACTTTCGATATTAATTTTGAGTTTTATAAAAATTTCAAAATATGTCTTTATTTCATTTGATTCCAAAAAAAAACTTAACCATGTTAACTCTTTTATTAAAAATAATCATTCATTATATCATTCATTCAATCATTCATTCAAATAATCATTCATTCATATAATCATTTATATTATGTTATATAATAGTTATCATTTATATAAGAATTATCATTTATATAAGAATTATCATTTAGAAAATAATATAATATGATTAATAATAATGATTACTATATAATGATTATTATTTAGTAATCTTTATTATTATTAATCATATTGTTATTACAAAAGTAATATATTTCTCATAATATTTTTCAGTTTGTTTTAGTTTAACATTTCTGTTTATTTTCTCTTACTAATCTTTAATTAAATTACATATAAAATGTTCAATATTGAATTTCTGAATGTTTAAAGGCACTGAAGCATAACACAAAGAATTTAATTTTACATGCCTGATTTTTGCAATGTACTGCCCATTATGAATCTACACATTTTCGAGGAGTACGTTTAAATTAAATCTGACTTATTTGCAATTTCAGTCTTGTGTATTTTTGTTGTACTCATTTTTGTTGATTTGTTTTGTCATAAATTTGATTTTCCTGTGTTTTGTGTTTAAATCTTTTTTTTTTCTCTACAAATTTCTTTCAACTTTTGTAAATAACAGAATGGGGAAAAAACTGAAATGTTGCTATTTGATTGAAATATATTTTTTAACTTATATATAAAATTTATTAAAGAATTGTATCCGGAAATAATAATCTGACCTCATGAGCAATTTGCTCATTTAAATTAATGCTTTTTTCTTTCATTTAAAAAAAAAAGTATAATTTTGCTTTACTTTATAAAGAGGAGGTTTTTTATTAATCTCTTTTTTTTATTGAGTGCTTCTTTAATATATTACAGGATTCATGAAGTCTTGGTTAAAGACATGTTTCAAGTGACCTTTTTATTATGAAGTCTTTTTAAGAAAATAATTTTTTGCAAAATGCAGTTAAACTTGTCATTGATAAAAATTATTTATCTACAGTCAATTTGTAATAACTCAAGTCTAAAATGACCAAGAAAAATAAATTGGTCTTTCAGAAGGTTTGGCCTTTCAAACATTAATTTTTCATTTTTATTTATTTTTCTTCACAGAGAATTGATTCTTCAGAGACGAAAAAAAATTTTCAAAGCAGGAAGAAAAAAAATTTTGGTTTGAAATTACCCTTAATATTATCTTCTTTTTTTTTAAGTAACTATGGCTTTTTCAAAATATTTTTGGGAAGTAAAGTTTATATATTGTTAAAATTTTTTTTTTAATAATTTGAATTTTTACAATTCATGTATAAATATAACAGCTTATGTTCTAAAAAATAATCAAAATTTATTGATACAGTTATAATTTATAAAACTAAATTTCAGTTGCATTTTATAAACTTAGGAAATCCTAAGTAATTATCAAATTGACTTATAAAGTTATTTATTATATTTAACACAACAGAAAATGTTATTGTTGATTTTTTTACAGGGAACTTTAACTAAATATTGAATTGCGATTAAAAATTTTTTATTTTTTTTATAAACTTGTATTAAAATGAGACCTTTTAAAGATGTCGCAATTCAATAGTTTTACGCAATGTCTTCATTTAGTTGCGTTTTTCTCCGTTCTCAAAATCCGTTAAAAACATCAAATAATAATAAAAAAAAATTCTGACGACATATTATCATATATAGATAAAATGTAGTCCAGAATTGTAGAAAAGTCTAAGAATTTTATTTTTGAAATTTCATGAACTCGATGATTAAAAAAAGTTTGAAAAAACAAAGGTTTAAAAAATCATTTGCTCTAAAGATTACGCCTTCACTGATATCTAAAAAAAAAAAAAAAAAATTTTTTTTAACATGTTTTGCATATTGGCTTATAAAATATTTTTACTCGAGCGGTTTATTAACAATGTAAGATATAAAAGCTGAATTATTCATATTTCTTATTGAAAATGCATATTAACTAAATCCTCAAGGATTTGTGCATTATCAAGACTTCATGTATCTGACAGAGCAATCAGATTGTTAAATGAAATCATTGATACGAACAAAAGGTTCCATTTTCTACAAGTTTTATCCCCATCATTTCTCTGGTGTTTCTAGTTTAAGAAGATGTAAAATTTATGAAAAGTTCCATTTATCTCTTTTGTTGTTGTGTCGTAATATATGTACCGTAGTTGATAATAAATTCTATTTCCCTTTAATGTAAGAATTCAGTTCATTGTTCCTGTACAGAAAGGTGCAATAAAAGTTGTTATTGTAAATACTTGCCTCATTGTTTTTCTTTGCTAGTTGCGCTCACTCTGATCGGCCTCTAACGCAGCAATGTGAAAGTTCAATCTGTTGTGTGTTAAGGTGATTGTGGGTCCTCTCAGAGAAATTCCATCCAGCAGGTGATGTCATAACAATAGATTCATCAAAGGGGGAATCAAGTGCAGACTCCGTAATTTAAAGTAATGTCCATCACCAAACATTTGGGGACTAAAAAAGTGTGAGGAGCATATACATATATAGATATAAATTATTAAAAAAAAATTTAATGCATTTTGCATGACAAATTTCGTCAAATTCAATCTTTCTTTTTAACTCAAATTAAAGGTCACGTGATTTATTTTTCCGGAATATAAACGGCTACAAATAATTGGAGTTAGAGATTTTTTTTAACTCGCCGGGCATTTTTGTATATATATATATATCTTTGAGATTTCACAAGTCTACGAATTGAAATGTGATTATTTCAATACAATTCAACAAACTAATATATATATACATACATAGTAACTTATAGCGCCACATTGTGGGCCCCCTATTAAGCCTATAATTATTTTCTTTTGTAGGGTACGCTAGTACCCAGTAATAGAATACGTGGTCCAATTTAAATATTATGGAGAGATATAGGGCCATGTTGTAATACAAAATATGGGCTTCGAATTTCATCATTTTAACGCTATTTAACTCACTCTTATTTATATATATACTTACGTAGTAACCTATGGGGCAACATTGTGTACTATAATAAGCGTATAATTATTTCCCCTGGTAGGGTACACTATTACCGTAATTTTGAACCCAAGGGAACTCCTGTATCACGTATTTGGAGAAATTTATCTTCGTAGAGGATTTTTTGATGCAACTAACCCTCATTGGTGTATCATGAAGAAGAAAAGTTCCCACGGTTAGCCTGACAAATAGGGGGCCAATGATCCGTCTACCGCTGAGGACATTTTACGTCAGCACTGTAATCGGTGCGAGCCAAGTGCGGAATTTGTATCGACTAGTCACAGTTGGAATTCGAACCAGGTTCAAAATATTGGAAGGCAAACGCTTTATACCCTGAAAATGTGCACGTGCATTATCAAAAAACGCGTTTATGTTTTGGAGATTTCACGAATTTGTGCTTGCCTCGATGGCTCAGGTGATAGAGCGTTCGCTTTCCAATGAGGCGAACCAGGTTCGAATTCCAGTCGATACGAATCCCGCATCCGGCTTGCACCGACCACAATGCCGACGTGAAATATCTTCAGCAGTAGGCGGATCATGGGTTAGAGTCCCTTTGCCATCTGGCTAACAGTGGGAGGTTCTCGTGATCTTCCTCTCCGTGTAACGCAAATGCAGGGTAGCTCCATCCTTAAGGCAAATTTCTCCCCATACTCGATCCAGGAGTTCTCTTGTCTCCTGGATCGGGCTAAAAATTACAAGGCTACGGAGTTGAACATTAGTAGTTGTAAATCCATAAAATTGGGTTGGCTGTTCAACGACGGTTATAAAATAAAGTTTAAGCTTAAACAAGAAAAAGAATGAACTCCGTCTCTGAACCATAGCCACCGCAAAATAAGGCCGTTGAGATCTCCAAGGTCTTTAATCGAAGTCACAAACAGTAGTTCTTAACTGATTAACCGAGAATTTTAAATATTTGTTATTGAACAATAGCTTCGTTTGTCCGTCGGTTATGCTATATCATTGTATAAATAATATTGTATTTATACATGTACAGTACCGAAATGTAAAAGTTATTGGGCCTAATGTTTTAGATTACAAATTCCCCGTGAATAAGGAGTTAATACAAAAATGGAACCATTCATTTATCTCTCTCTCTCGTATGCCTGTTAAGGCAGAGGCGCGCGATTGTTCTTGTTTTCCAAAAGCGCCATCTATGGCCAAGAATTCGACCTCTGCCACACCATACGTCACACCCGTTCATAAGGCGGACCCATTCATACATGCAGTCATTCATCCACAGATCGTAATTTTGACCTAAAGCAAAGAACGATCCTTCGCCAGTTCTGTACCCTCAGAGGTATAATTTGTTATGAGAACAAGGAGGACTTTGTGACCCGGCAGTGAACGTGCATCAATCACCATTTACTACACGGGGAGTCTTCGGCCAGCGGAGTTCAAACCCACGAACTCTCGGACATGCGCCCTACCGACCAGGCTCCCCCGGCCTAATGAAGAGTGCTTAAGCCAAGTTCTTTATGAAAATTGACAGCAGATAATATCCCCATTTTAAACATTTCAAAAAAGGAAAGGCGTGACCTTAATTACCAACTCAGTATCTTTTTGGTTAATAAAAAAAATGCTGATTAGAAATTTGGAAACTTTCACGCATTCTTCTATTCAATGCTTAAATTTAAAAAGTCGGAATAGCTTAATTCTGAAGGGAAAAAAACTGCATGAAGTCTTTTTATCCAGCGATTTCAGACTCGCTAAAATGTATTAAGTCCTAACAATATGAATTAAACTCACATTTTTTAAAAGAGTTTCAGCGCTACATATTTCTAAGTAAAAATCGCCTTTTTTTCGTCATTTAAAGTTCTGATCCCTGGAGTATTCAGTCATAAGATCTTCATATAAATTGAAAAGATTTTCTGTTACAGTTTTCTAAATTTTTTTTTATAGTTTTAATTAAGGAAATAAGAATTCCAATGAAGGATTTAGTACTTTTACAAGGATTTGCGTTTGTGGAATAATCAAAAGCTTTGAAAGCTGTAAAATCTTCAGCGCAATGGAAACTATTTGCTGTTTTAATAGAATTGTATTTCGAGGATATAAAGCAGCTCAGAAAACTTCATTGTTAGTGTGTACACTTTTGTCATTGAGATTGCTTAGCATAATGGGGAACTTATATAACTGGAATATAACGTTCGCGTAATAATGGAAGATTAAGATTTAATAATGGTTTTGACAAGGTTCCATTCCTTCAGCATTTGGAAAACTAGAATTCTGAAGAAACTAAGTGAACCATTTGAACAGTTTATTTTGTTCAGTAAATTTTGTTCTATTGAATTTACTCTCAAAATGTTACTAAACATTTTTTTTTAAAGTTTTAAAAATGCTCTAAAAAGCTTTATATGTCTAATTTTTAAATACAAAAACTGTTTAAATTTGGTAACCAGGTGCATAAAGAGCTTTCAATGAATAAGAAGAATTACATAAAATAAAAAAAATTAGTTTAACATACTAGTACACAATGAGATAAATTCTTTAACCGACGCAGATCGGACGCCAGTATTTCTTATATATTTTTTCAAGCTCTCCAATTACAAGTAAAAATATATTTTGAATTCTAAAAAGAGTTCAATACTTACTGAAAAATCGTTACTTTATACTGAAATATAAAATCCAAATACGAAATGTTTAGTCATATTTCCAAAATTTGATTTTTTAAATTACCTGTAATATCGGAAAACTAGGATTGATATTTAATAATGGTTTTCAAAAGCTCTTTGCCCTTACCTCAGCATTTGGAAAATTCTGAAGCAACTAAGAGCCATTTGAGCAGTTAATTTAATTCTTTAAATTTTGTTCTATTGAACCTAGTCACAAAACTTAAATCAAAATTTTTTTGAAAGTTTTTAAATTATATTTTAGCTTAATTAGTCTAATCTTTAAATAAAAAAAAACTTTTTTAAATTTGGAAACAACGTGTAAAAGAGCTTTCAATGAATAAAGAGAATTAGTACATAAAATAACGGAACTTAGTTTGTTAACCTACCAATACACAATTCCTCAACCTTTGACGCAGATGAGCCAGTTTCCCTTTCATATACTTTTGACACCTTAATTGCAAGTAAAAATATATTTCGGTATAATAAATCATAAAATAAGTCTGATATTTACTAAAAAATCTTAAATAATCCGAAATCTATACTTAAATATATAATCCAAAAAGTAATTTCAATTCATGGTCAAAAATTTAATAATTGATTTTGTTAATTAAGGAAACTTCAATGATGAATTACTATTTCCTAGATGTAAATTTTTAATAAGTGTAAATTTGTAAATTTAGAAGTGAGCCGCGTTACAAGAATTTTACCTTTATAGCAAAAAAAAAAAAAAAAAAAAAAAAAAAAACATTGACATTTTCTATTTCATAACTATGAATGATCAAAATTCTAACTATATTATTGAATATAGTTAGTTATTCTATTTGTTAGTTATTCTATTGTTTTAGTTTTATAGTTAGAAATTCTAACTATAAAACTAACACAATTGTTTTGACTTTTATGCAATCTAATGAAAAAGTACGTGTTTAATAAAATTTCTACGTCAAAGAATTAATAACACTTCATTAACTTTATTGGAAATGCGTACACTTTAGTCAATAGATTGCTTATCATAATGGAGAATTTATATAACTAAAATGTTACGTTCGTGTCATAATGGAAAATTAAAATTTAATGACGGTTTTGACAAGGTCTCTTCCCATCCCTTAAATCTGAAGAAACTAAGTGAACCATTTGAACAGTTTATTTCATTTAGTAAATTTTGTTCCATTTAACCTATTCATAAAATTTAAAAAAAATTTAAAGTTTTTGATTTTGAGAGTTTTAAAAATGCTTTAAAATTTAAGAAACTTTCTTAGTCTATTCTTTAAATGCAAAAACTTTTTAAATTTGATAACTTGGTTAAAAATAGGTGTCAATTAATAGAAAAAATTAGATAAAATAATAGAATTTAGTTTGCTAACCAACTAATTCACAATGAGAAATTTTTTTTAACCTTTGATGCAGACGAGACACCGGTATCCCTTTGATATATTTTTCAATCTCTCTCATTACAAGTAAAAATATATTTTGGTACTTTTAATTCTAAAAACAGTTTAATAGTTACGAAAAAATATTAGATTATCGGTACTTGATACTAAAAGAAAAAATCCAAATAAAAAAATTTGTCATATTTTAAAAATTTGATTTTGTACGTTACATAAATTTAAATGATGAATAGCTGTCTCTTAAATCTAATTAACTGCAAATGAAAATAAATTTATAAATGAAAGTGAGCAGCAGTTTTACCTTTACAGGAGCAAAAAGTGCCTTCTGTATTTTATGATAAAAAACTAAAATGCTTAATATATTTTTTTTCAGTTTTGAACTTAATACAATTAAAAGGTATGAAATATATCTATATGACATAATTTTTTGACACAGTTTTCCACTGCTGTCCTACCTTTTCTATTGACTGGAAAAACATGTGGTAGGATCCAGTTTTTCCTCACTCATTTCCATAGTGTTATCAGCATAAAAAGTCAAAGGTATTGTTTTTCGATAAATATGTCTGTATCTCAAATTCAAAAGGTATTTTTCTCTACTGCTATTATTACGCTTTTAATTCAAATTCAATAGCTTAAAACTATGAGAATTATTTTCTTGGATTATTATAACGAAATTCTGGACTACATTTAAAAATAAAGTTTATTAATAAAGCGTATTCTCTCTTATTAAGAGTTTTATAATTATTTTTCGGCAAACATTAATACTGTGTTCTAAATACCGTTAGAGATTCTTTAAATGATTTAGCAATTAGCTTCACGCGCAATGTGATGCAAGCAAAAAAATGGTATTTAACATATCCGCCCGTTTGGTAAGCGAAAATATTAAATAATGGTCTCAAATTTGTTTGAGCATTCAAATGCTTGAACAATGTAAATGTTAGTTTAAGAAAAGATTACTTGGAGAAATTACTTCTGTTCACCAATAGATCTAAATATTTATAACATAATATTTGGACATGGAAATGGAGGCAAACTGAATTACTTTTAGTACGTATATGTAAATGAATAACTTCAGAATACAAAGCATTTTCTGTCAATAAATAACAATTATTGCGAAGGCAGCGAAAGGGGAGATCCTTCTGTTTAACACACTAATTTTACAAGTCTTGCCCGTCAGGCCACAACGGTAAATAACTACAAACTGAATATTAGACAGATTTTGCTAGTTTTTAAAAGCATGACATATCTGAAAAAAGTGGTGAATTATAGAAGCCTATACAAATTGTTTAGAAATAGTGGTGGATAAAAACCTAGTAAATTGAATTTATTAAACCAAGAATCACAATAATTAACGGGAGAAAACTGGAGAAATCCAGGAAAATTGTTTAATTTCAATTGTTTTAAATTATTTTTACAATATATTCGACAGTTTATCATGCGTAAGTTGTTCTATGAGTAGAATCGTGCATCTTTCTTTGTTAAAGACGAATAATGAAATAATAATAATAAAAAAAATAGAAAAAATGGAGGGGTGGGGTTCGAATTTCGAAGCCGTCTAACTCCCTTCAATATTAAGTTATAATTTTCAAACTCGGTCCTTAAGTAGGGGTCTATGGTCCAAACATTTCTGATCGAGGAAATTTTTATATGTGAATTAGGGGATGCAGGGGGTGCCTCAAAGTTCTATTGCATAGCTGACTGTGAGAGGACTTTTGAAGCGAAATTGCGGAAGGCTTCTCGTGTCCTAGTAGTATGGTGGTCAAAACACCGGACTATTAACCGACGGCTGGAGCGAGGGGGCGCAGGTTCGAATCCCAGGATCAGCAACATTTCAGAAAAATTTCTTTTTTTTGCTTCCGCTTATTATGCATTATATTATTTTTTCAATGTGTTTTTCTATATTTTAAAGGTTCCTACATATAGGAAATAATTTTTTTAAATAGGGAAAATGGCGATTAACAGGAGAAAACTGGAAAAATCCAGGAAAATTGTTTAATTTCCATTGTTTTAAATTATTTTTACAATATATTCGACAGTTTATCATGCGTAAGTTGTTCTATGAGTAGAATCGTGCATCTTTCTTTGGTTAAGAACGCATAATGAAATAATAATAATAAAAAAAAAAGAAAAAATGGCGGGGTGGGGTTCGATATTCGAAGCCGTCTAACTCCCTTCAATATTAAGTTATAATTTTCAAACTCGGTCCCTAAGTAGGGGTCTATAGTCCAAACATTTCTGATGGAGGAAATTTTTATATGTGAATTAGGGGATGCAGGGGGTGCCTCAAAGTTCTATTGCATAGCTGACTGTGAGAGGACTTTTGAAGCGAAATTGTGGCAGGCTTCTCGTGCCCGAGTAGTATGGTGGTCAAAACACCGGACTATTAACCGACGGCAGGGGCGAGGGGGCGCAGGTTCGAATCCCAGAATCAGCAACTTTTCCGAATTTTTTTTTTTTTTTTTTTGCTTCCGCTTATTATGCATTATATTATTTTTTCAATGTGTTTTTCTATATTTTAAAGGTTCCTACATATAGGAAATAATTTTTTTAAATAGGGAAAATGGCGAATAACGGGTGAAAACTGGAAAAATCCAGGAAAATTGTTTAATTTCCATTGTTTTAAATTATTTTTACAATATATTCGACAGTTTATCATGCGTAAGTTGTTCTATAAGTAGAATCGTGCATCTTTCTTTGTTAAAGAACGCATAATGAAATAATAATAATAAAAAAATAGAAAAAATGGCGGGGTGGGGCTCCAATTTCGAAGACGTCTAACTCCCTTCAATATTAAGTTATAATTTTCAATCTCGGTCCCTAAGTAGGGGTCTATGGACCAAACATTTCTGATGGAGGAAATTTTTATATGTGAATTAGGGGATGCTGGGGGTGCCTCAAAGTTCTATTGCATAGCTGACTGTAAGAGGACTTTTGAAGCGAAATTGTGGCAGGCTTCTCGTGTCCGAGTATTAAGGTTGTCAAAACACCGGACTATTAACCGACCGCTGGGGCGAGGGGGCGCAGGTTCGAATCCCAGAATCAGCAACTTTTCAGAAAAATTTCTTTTTTTTTTTGCTTCCGCTTATTATGCAATATATTATTTTTTCAAAGTGTTTTTCTATATTTTAAAGGTTCCTACATGTAGGAAATAATTTTTTTAAATAGGGAAAATGGCGAATAACGGGTGAAAACTGGAAAAATCCAGGAAAATTGTTTAATTTCCATTGTTTTAAATTATTTTTACAATATATTCGACAGTTTATCATGCGTAAGTTGTTCTATGAGTAGAATCGTGCATCTTTCTTTGTTAAAGAACGCATAATAACATAATAATAATAAAAAAAATAGAAAAAATGGCGGGGTGGGGTTCGATATTCGAAGCCGTCTAACTCCCTTCAATATTAAGTTATAATTTTCAAACTCGGTCCCTAAGTAGGGGTCTATAGTCCAAACATTTCTGATGGAGGAAATTTTTATATGTGAATTAGGGGATGCAGGGGGTGCCTCAAAGTTCTATTGCATAGCTGACTGTGAGAGGACTTTTGAAGCGAAATTGTGGCAGGCTTCTCGTGTCCGAGTAGTATGGTGGTCAAAACACCGGACTATTAACAGACGGCAGGGGCGAGGGGGCGCAGGTTCGAATCCCAGAATCAGCAACTTTTCCGAATTTTTTTTTTTTTTTTTGCTTCCGCTTATTATGCATTATATTATTTTTTCAATGTGTTTTTCTATATTTTAAAGGTTCCTACATATAGGAAATAATTTTTTTAAATAGGGAAAATGGCGAATAACGGGTGAAAACTGGAAAAATCCAGGAAAATTGTTTAATTTCCATTGTTTTAAATTATTTTTACAATATATTCGACAGTTTATCATGCGTAAGTTGTTCTATAAGTAGAATCGTGCATCTTTCTTTGTTAAAGAACGCATAATGAAATAATAATAATAAAAAAATAGAAAAAATGGCGGGGTGGGGCTCCAATTTCGAAGACGTCTAACTCCCTTCAATATTAAGTTATAATTTTCACTCTCGGTCCCTAAGTAGGGGTCTATGGACCAAACATTTCTGATGGAGGAAATTTTTATATGTGAATTAGGGGATGCTGGGGGTGCCTCAAAGTTCTATTGCATAGCTGACTGTAAGAGGACTTTTGAAGCGAAATTGTGGCAGGCTTCTCGTGTCCGAGTATTAAGGTTGTCAAAACACCGGACTATTAACCGACCGCTGGGGCGAGGGGGCGCAGGTTCGAATCCCAGAATCAGCAACTTTTCAGAAAAATTTCTTTTTTTTTTTGCTTCCGCTTATTATGCAATATATTATTTTTTCAAAGTGTTTTTCTATATTTTAAAGGTTCCTACATGTAGGAAATAATTTTTTTAAATAGGGAAAATGGCGAATAACGGGTGAAAACTGGAAAAATCCAGGAAAATTGTTTAATTTCCATTGTTTTAAATTATTTTTACAATATATTCGACAGTTTATCATGCGTAAGTTGTTCTATGAGTAGAATCGTGCATCTTTCTTTGTTAAAGAACGCATAATAACATAATAATAATAAAAAAAATAGAAAAAATGGCGGGGTGGGGTTCGATATTCGAAGCCGTCTAACTCCCTTCAATATTAAGTTATAATTTTCAAACTCGGTCCCTAAGTAGGGGTCTTTAGTCCAAACATTTCTGATGGAGGAAATTTTTATATGTGAATTAGGGGATGCAGGGGGTGCCTCAAAGTTCTATTGCATAGCTGACTGTGAGAGGACTTTTGAAGCG
This sequence comes from Parasteatoda tepidariorum, assembly GCF_982258835.1. NCBI lineage: Eukaryota > Metazoa > Arthropoda > Arachnida > Araneae > Theridiidae > Parasteatoda > Parasteatoda tepidariorum. Next base: position 106,632,155 of record NC_141759.1, on the reverse strand, counting down.
AAATTGTGGCAGGCTTCTCGTGTCCGAGTAGTATGGTGGTCAAAACACCGGACTATTAACCGACGGCAGGGGCGAGGGGGCGCAGGTTCGAATCCCAGAATCAGCAACTTTTCCGAATTTTTTTTTTTTTGCTTCCGCTTATTATGCATTATATTATTTTTTCAATGTGTTTTTCTATATTTTAAAGGTTCCTACATATAGGAAATAATTTTTTTAAATAGGGAAAATGGCGAATAACGGGTGAAAACTGGAAAAATCCAGGAAAATTGTTTAATTTCCATTGTTTTAAATTATTTTTACAATATATTCGACAGTTTATCATGCGTAAGTTGTTCTATAAGTAGAATCGTGCATCTTTCTTTGTTAAAGAACGCATAATGAAATAATAATAATAAAAAAATAGAAAAAATGGCGGGGTGGGGCTCCAATTTCGAAGACGTCTAACTCCCTTCAATATTAAGTTATAATTTTCAATCTCGGTCCCTAAGTAGGGGTCTATGGACCAAACATTTCTGATGGAGGAAATTTTTATATGTGAATTAGGGGATGCTGGGGGTGCCTCAAAGTTCTATTGCATAGCTGACTGTAAGAGGACTTTTGAAGCGAAATTGTGGCAGGCTTCTCGTGTCCGAGTATTAAGGTTGTCAAAACACCGGACTATTAACCGACCGCTGGGGCGAGGGGGCGCAGGTTCGAATCCCAGAATCAGCAACTTTTCAGAAAAATTTCTCTTTTTTTTTGCTTCCGCTTATTATGCAATATATTATTTTTTCAAAGTGTTTTTCTATATTTTAAAGGTTCCTACATGTAGGAAATAATTTTTTTAAATAGGGAAAATGGCGAATAACGGGTGAAAACTGGAAAAATCCAGGAAAATTGTTTAATTTCCATTGTTTTAAATTATTTTTACAATATATTCGACAGTTTATCATGCGTAAGTTGTTCTATGAGTAGAATCGTGCATCTTTCTTTGTTAAAGAACGCATAATAACATAATAATAATAAAAAAAATAGAAAAAATGGCGGGGTGGGGTTCGATATTCGAAGCCGTCTAACTCCCTTCAATATTAAGTTATAATTTTCAAACTCGGTCCCTAAGTAGGGGTCTATAGTCCAAACATTTCTGATGGAGGAAATTTTTATATGTGAATTAGGGGATGCAGGGGGTGCCTCAAAGTTCTATTGCATAGCTGACTGTGAGAGGACTTTTGAAGCGAAATTGTGGCAGGCTTCTCGTGTCCGAGTAGTATGGTGGTCAAAACACCGGACTATTAACCGACGGCAGGGGCGAGGGGGCGCAGGTTCGAATCCCAGAATCAGCAACTTTTCCGAATTTTTTTTTTTTTTTTTTTTTGCTTCCGCTTATTATGCATTATATTATTTTTTCAATGTGTTTTTCTATATTTTAAAGGTTCCTACATATAGGAAATAATTTTTTTAAATAGGGAAAATGGCGAATAACGGGTGAAAACTGGAAAAATCCAGGAAAATTGTTTAATTTCCATTGTTTTAAATTATTTTTACAACATATTCGACAGTTTATCATGCGTAAGTTGTTCTATGAGTAGAATCGTGCATCTTTCTTTGTTAAGGAACGCATAATGAAATAATAATAATAAAAAAATAGAAAAAATGGCGGGGTGGGGCTCCAATTTCGAAGACGTCTAACTCCCTTCAATATTAAGTTATAATTTTCACTCTCGGTCCCTAAGTAGGGGTCTATGGACCAAACATTTCTGATGGAGGAAATTTTTATATGTGAATTAGGGGATGCTGGGGGTGCCTCAAAGTTCTATTGCATAGCTGACTGTAAGAGGACTTTTGAAGCGAAATTGTGGCAGGCTTCTCGTGTCCGAGTATTAAGGTTGTCAAAACACCGGACTATTAACCGACCGCTGGGGCGAGGGGGCGCAGGTTCGAATCCCAGAATCAGCAACTTTTCAGAAAAATTTCTTTTTTTTTTTGCTTCCGCTTATTATGCAATATATTATTTTTTCAAAGTGTTTTTCTATATTTTAAAGGTTCCTACATGTAGGAAATAATTTTTTTAAATAGGGAAAATGGCGAATAACGGGTGAAAACTGGAAAAATCCAGGAAAATTGTTTAATTTCCATTGTTTTAAATTATTTTTACAATATATTCGACAGTTTATCATGCGTAAGTTGTTCTATGAGTAGAATCGTGCATCTTTCTTTGTTAAAGAACGCATAATAACATAATAATAATAAAAAAAATAGAAAAAATTGCGGGGTGGGGTTCGATATTCGAAGCCGTCTAACTCCCTTCAATATTAAGTTATAATTTTCAAACTCGGTCCCTAAGTAGGGGTCTATAGTCCAAACATTTCTGATGGAGGAAATTTTTATATGTGAATTAGGGGATGCAGGGGGTGCCTCAAAGTTCTATTGCATAGCTGACTGTGAGAGGACTTTTGAAGCGAAATTGTGGCAGGCTTCTCGTGTCCGAGTAGTATGGTGGTCAAAACACCGGACTATTAACCGACGGCAGGGGCGAGGGGGCGCAGGTTCGAATCCCAGAATCAGCAACTTTTCCGAATTTTTTTTTTTTTTTTTTTTGCTTCCGCTTATTATGCATTATATTATTTTTTCAATGTGTTTTTCTATATTTTAAAGGTTCCTACATATAGGAAATAATTTTTTTAAATAGGGAAAATGGCGAATAACGGGTGAAAACTGGAAAAATCCAGGAAAATTGTTTAATTTCCATTGTTTTAAATTATTTTTACAACATATTCGACAGTTTATCATGCGTAAGTTGTTCTATGAGTAGAATCGTGCATCTTTCTTTGTTAAGGAACGCATAATGAAATAATAATAATAAAAAAATAGAAAAAATGGCGGGGTGGGGCTCCAATTTCGAAGACGTCTAACTCCCTTCAATATTAAGTTATAATTTTCAATCTCGGTCCCTAAGTAGGGGTCTATGGACCAAACATTTCTGATGGAGGAAATTTTTATATGTGAATTAGGGGATGCTGGGGGTGCCTCAAAGTTCTATTGCATAGCTGACTGTGAGAGGACTTTTGAAGCGAAATTGTGGCAGGCTTCTCGTGTCCGAGTATTAAGGTTGTCAAAACACCGGACTATTAACCGACGGCTGGGGCGAGGGGGCGCAGGTTCGAATCCCAGAATCAGCAACTTTTCAGAAAACTTTCTTTTTTTTTTTGCTTCCGCTTATTATGCAATATATTATTTTTTCAAAGTGTTTTTCTATATTTTAAAGGTTCCTACATATAGGAAATAATTTTTTTAAATAGGGAAAATGGCGAATAACGGGTGAAAACTGAAAAATCCAGGAAAATTTTTTAATTTCCATTGTTTTAAGTTATTTTTTCAACATATTCGATAGTTTATCATGCGTAAGTTGTTCTATGAGTAGAATCGTGCATCTTTCTTTGGTTAAGAACGCATAATGAAATAATAATAATAAAAAAAATAGAAAAAATGGCGGGGTGGGGTTCGATATTCGAAGCCGTCTAACTCCCTTCAATATTAAGTTATAATTTTCAAACTCGGTCCCTAAGTAGGGGTCTATAGTCCAAACATTTCTGATGGAGGAAATTTTTATATGTGAATTAGGGGATGCAGGGGGTGCCTCAAAGTTCTATTGCATAGCTGACTGTGAGAGGACTTTTGAAGCGAAATTGTGGCAGGCTTCTCGTGTCCGAGTAGTATGGTGGTCAAAACACCGGACTATTAACCGACGACAGGGGCGAGGGGGCGCAGGTTCGAATCCCAGAATCAGCAACTTTTCCGAAATTTTTTTTTTTTTTTTTTTGCTTCCGCTTATTATGCATTATATTATTTTTTCAATGTGTTTTTCTATATTTTAAAGGTTCCTACATATAGGAAATAATTTTTTTAAATAGGGAAAATGGCGAATAACGGGTGAAAACTGGAAAAATCCTGGAAAATTGTTTAATTTCCATTGTTTAAATTATTTTTACAACATATTCGACAGTTTATCATGCGTAAGTTGTTCTATGAGTAGAATCGTGCATCTTTCTTTGTTAAAGAACGCATAATGAAATAATAATAAAAAAAAAATAGAAAAAATGGCGGGTTGGGGTTCGAATTTCGAAGCCGTCTAACTCCCTTTAATATCAAGTTATAATTTTCAAACTCGGTCCATAAGTACGGATCAATGGTCCAGACATTTCTGATAAAGGAATTATTTATATGTGAATTAGGGGGTGCAGGGGGTGCCTCAAAGTTCTATTGCATAGCTGACTGTGAGAGGACTTTTGAAGCAAAATTGTGGCAGGCTTCTCGTGTCCGAGTAGTATGGTGGTCAAAACACCGGACTATTAACCGACGGCAGGGGCGAGGGGGCGCAGGTTCGAATCCCAGAATCAGCAACTTTTCCGAATTTTTTTTTTTTTTTTTTTTGCTTCCGCTTATTATGCATTATATTATTTTTTCAATGTGTTTTTCTATATTTTAAAGGTTCCTACATATAGGAAATAATTTTTTTAAATAGGGAAAATGGCGAATAACGGGTGAAAACTGGAAAAATCCAGGAAAATTGTTTAATTTCCATTGTTTTAAATTATTTTTACAATATATTCGACAGTTTATCATGCGTAAGTTGTTCTATAAGTAGAATCGTGCATCTTTCTTTGTTAAAGAACGCATAATGAAATAATAATAATAAAAAAATAGAAAAAATGGCGGGGTGGGGCTCCAATTTCGAAGACGTCTAACTCCCTTCAATATTAAGTTATAATTTTCAATCTCGGTCCCTAAGTAGGGGTCTATGGACCAAACATTTCTGATGGAGGAAATTTTTATATGTGAATTAGGGGATGCTGGGGGTGCCTCAAAGTTCTATTGCATAGCTGACTGTAAGAGGACTTTTGAAGCGAAATTGTGGCAGGCTTCTCGTGTCCGAGTATTAAGGTTGTCAAAACACCGGACTATTAACCGACCGCTGGGGCGAGGGGGCGCAGGTTCGAATCCCAGAATCAGCAACTTTTCAGAAAAATTTCTCTTTTTTTTTGCTTCCGCTTATTATGCAATATATTATTTTTTCAAAGTGTTTTTCTATATTTTAAAGGTTCCTACATATAGGAAATAATTTTTTTAAATAGGGAAAATGGCGAATAACGGGTGAAAACTGGAAAAATCCAGGAAAATTGTTTAATTTCCATTGTTTTAAATTATTTTTACAATATATTCGACAGTTTATCATGCGTAAGTTGTTCTATGAGTAGAATCATGCATCTTTCTTTGTTAAAGAACGCATAATAACATAATAATAATAAAAAAAATAGAAAAAATGGCGGGGTGGGGTTCGATATTCGAAGCCGTCTAACTCCCTTCAATATTAAGTTATAATTTTCAAACTCGGTCCCTAAGTAGGGGTCTATAGTCCAAACATTTCTGATGGAGGAAATTTTTATATGTGAATTAGGGGATGCAGGGGGTGCCTCAAAGTTCTATTGCATAGCTGACTGTAAGAGGACTTTTGAAGCGAAATTGTGGCAGGCTTCTCGTGTCCGAGTATTAAGGTTGTCAAAACACCGGACTATTAACCGACCGCTGGGGCGAGGGGGCGCAGGTTCGAATCCCAGAATCAGCAACTTTTCAGAAAAATTTCTCTTTTTTTTTGCTTCCGCTTATTATGCAATATATTATTTTTTCAAAGTGTTTTTCTATATTTTAAAGGTTCCTACATATAGGAAATAATTTTTTTAAATAGGGAAAATGGCGAATAACGGGTGAAAACTGGAAAAATCCAGGAAAATTGTTTAATTTCCATTGTTTTAAATTATTTTTACAATATATTCGACAGTTTATCATGCGTAAGTTGTTCTATGAGTAGAATCATGCATCTTTCTTTGTTAAAGAACGCATAATAACATAATAATAATAAAAAAAATAGAAAAATGGCGGGGTGGGGTTCGATATTCGAAGCCGTCTAACTCCCTTCAATATTAAGTTATAATTTTCAAACTCGGTCCCTAAGTAGGGGTCTATAGTCCAAACATTTCTGATGGAGGAAATTTTTATATGTGAATTAGGGGATGCAGGGGGTGCCTCAAAGTTCTATTGCATAGCTGACTGTGAGAGGACTTTTGAAGCGAAATTGTGGCAGGCTTCTCGTGTCCGAGTAGTATGGTGGTCAAAACACCGGACTATTAACCGACGGCAGGGGCGAGGGGGCGCAGGTTTGAATCCCAGAATCAGCAACTTTTCCGAATTTTTTTTTTTTTTTTTTTTTGCTTCCGCTTATTATGCATTATATTATTTTTTCAATGTGTTTTTCTATATTTTAAAGGTTCCTACATATAGGAAATAATTTTTTTAAATAGGGAAAATGGCGAATAACGGGTGAAAACTGGAAAAATCCAGGAAAATTGTTTAATTTCCATTGTTTTAAATTATTTTTACAACATATTCGACAGTTTATCATGCGTAAGTTGTTCTATGAGTAGAATCGTGCATCTTTCTTTGTTAAGGAACGCATAATGAAATAATAATAATAAAAAAATAGAAAAAATGGCGGGGTGGGGCTCCAATTTCGAAGACGTCTAACTCCCTTCAATATTAAGTTATAATTTTCACTCTCGGTCCCTAAGTAGGGGTCTATGGACCAAACATTTCTGATGGAGGAAATTTTTATATGTGAATTAGGGGATGCTGGGGGTGCCTCAAAGTTCTATTGCATAGCTGACTGTAAGAGGACTTTTGAAGCGAAATTGTGGCAGGCTTCTCGTGTCCGAGTATTAAGGTTGTCAAAACACCGGACTATTAACCGACCGCTGGGGCGAGGGGGCGCAGGTTCGAATCCCAGAATCAGCAACTTTTCAGAAAAATTTCTTTTTTTTTTTGCTTCCGCTTATTATGCAATATATTATTTTTTCAAAGTGTTTTTCTATATTTTAAAGGTTCCTACATGTAGGAAATAATTTTTTTAAATAGGGAAAATGGCGAATAACGGGTGAAAACTGGAAAAATCCAGGAAAATTGTTTAATTTCCATTGTTTTAAATTATTTTTACAATATATTCGACAGTTTATCATGCGTAAGTTGTTCTATGAGTAGAATCGTGCATCTTTCTTTGTTAAAGAACGCATAATAACATAATAATAATAAAAAAAATAGAAAAAATGGCGGGGTGGGGTTCGATATTCGAAGCCGTCTAACTCCCTTCAATATTAAGTTATAATTTTCAAACTCGGTCCCTAAGTAGGGGTCTATAGTCCAAACATTTCTGATGGAGGAAATTTTTATATGTGAATTAGGGGATGCAGGGGGTGCCTCAAAGTTCTATTGCATAGCTGACTGTGAGAGGACTTTTGAAGCGAAATTGTGGCAGGCTTCTCGTGTCCGAGTAGTATGGTGGTCAAAACACCGGACTATTAACCGACGGCAGGTGCGAGGGGGCGCAGGTTCGAATCCCAGAATCAGCAACTTTTCCGAATTTTTTTTTTTTTTTTTTTTTGCTTCCGCTTATTATGCATTATATTATTTTTTCAATGTGTTTTTCTATATTTTAAAGGTTCCTACATATAGGAAATAATTTTTTTAAATAGGGAAAATGGCGAATAACGGGTGAAAACTGGAAAAATCCAGGAAAATTGTTTAATTTCCATTGTTTTAAATTATTTTTACAACATATTCGACAGTTTATCATGCGTAAGTTGTTCTATGAGTAGAATCGTGCATCTTTCTTTGTTAAGGAACGCATAATGAAATAATAATAATAAAAAAATAGAAAAAATGGCGGGGTGGGGCTCCAATTTCGAAGACGTCTAACTCCCTTCAATATTAAGTTATAATTTTCAATCTCGGTCCCTAAGTAGGGGTCTATGGACCAAACATTTCTGATGGAGGAAATTTTTATATGTGAATTAGGGGATGCTGGGGGTGCCTCAAAGTTCTATTGCATAGCTGACTGTGAGAGGACTTTTGAAGCGAAATTGTGGCAGGCTTCTCGTGTCCGAGTATTAAGGTTGTCAAAACACCGGACTATTAACCGACGGCTGGGGCGAGGGGGCGCAGGTTCGAATCCCAGAATCAGCAACTTTTCAGAAAACTTTCTTTTTTTTTTGCTTCCGCTTATTATGCAATATATTATTTTTTCAAAGTGTTTTTCTATATTTTAAAGGTTCCTACATATAGGAAATAATTTTTTTAAATAGGGAAAATGGCGAATAACGGGTGAAAACTGAAAAATCCAGGAAAATTTTTTAATTTCCATTGTTTTAAGTTATTTTTTCAACATATTCGATAGTTTATCATGCGTAAGTTGTTCTATGAGTAGAATCGTGCATCTTTCTTTGGTTAAGAACGCATAATGAAATAATAATAATAAAAAAAATAGAAAAAATGGCGGGGTGGGGTTCGATATTCGAAGCCGTCTAACTCCCTTCAATATTAAGTTATAATTTTCAAACTCGGTCCCTAAGTAGGGGTCTATAGTCCAAACATTTCTGATGGAGGAAATTTTTATATGTGAATTAGGGGATGCAGGGGGTGCCTCAAAGTTCTATTGCATAGCTGACTGTGAGAGGACTTTTGAAGCGAAATTGTGGCAGGCTTCTCGTGTCCGAGTAGTATGGTGGTCAAAACACCGGACTATTAACCGACGACAGGGGCGAGGGGGCGCAGGTTCGAATCCCAGAATCAGCAACTTTTCCGAAATTTTTTTTTTTTTTTTTTTGCTTCCGCTTATTATGCATTATATTATTTTTTCAATGTGTTTTTCTATATTTTAAAGGTTCCTACATATAGGAAATAATTTTTTTAAATAGGGAAAATGGCGAATAACGGGTGAAAACTGGAAAAATCCAGGAAAATTGTTTAATTTCCATTGTTTTAAATTATTTTTACAACATATTCGACAGTTTATCATGCGTAAGTTGTTCTATGAGTAGAATCGTGCATCTTTCTTTGTTAAAGAACGCATAATGAAATAATAATAAAAAAAAAATAGAAAAAATGGCGGGGTGGGGTTCGAATTTCGAAGCCGTCTAACTCCCTTTAATATCAAGTTATAATTTTCAAACTCGGTCCATAAGTACGGATCAATGGTCCAGACATTTCTGATAAAGGAATTATTTATATGTGAATTAGGGGGTGCAGGGGGTGCCTCAAAGTTCTATTGCATAGCTGACTGTGAGAGGACTTTTGAAGCAAAATTGTGGCAGGCTTCTCGTGTCCGAGTAGTATGGTGGTCAAAACACTGGACTATTAACGGACGGCTGGGGCGAGGGGGTGCAGGTTCGAATCCCAGGATCAGCAACTTTTCAGAAAAATTTTTTTTTTTTTTTTGCTTCCGCTTATTATGCATTACATTATTTTTTTCAATGTGTTTTTCTATATTTTAAAGGTTCCTACATATAGCAAATAATTTTTCTAAATAGGGAAAATGGCGAATAACGGGTGAAAACTGGAAAAATTCAGGAAAATTGTTTAATTTCCATTGTTTTAAATTATTTTTACATTATATTCGACAGTTTATCACGCGTAAGTTGTTCTATGAGTAGAATCGTGCATCTTTCTTTGTTAAAGAACGCATAATGAAATAATAATAATAAAAAAAATAGAAAAAATGGCGGGGTGGGGTTCGAATTTCGAAGCCGTCTAACTCTCTTCAATATTAAGTTATAATTTTCAAACTCGGTCCCTAAGTAGGGGTGTATGGTCCAAACATTTCTGATGGAGGAAATTTTTATATGTGAATTTGGGGGTGCAGGGGGTGCCTCAAAGTTCTATTGCATAGCTGACTGTGAGAGGACTTTTGAAGCGAAATTGTGGCAGGCTTCTCGTGTCCGAGTAGTATGGTGGTCAAAACACCGGACTATTAACCGACGGCTGGGGCGAGGGGGCGCAGCTTCGAATCCCAGAATCAGCAACTTTTCAGAAAAATTTCTTTTTTTTTGTTTCCGCTTATTATGCATTATATTATTTTTTCAATGTGCTTTTCTATATTTTAAAGGTTCCTACATATAGGAAATAATTTTTTTAAATAGGGAAAATGGCGAATAACGGGTGATAAGTGAAAAAATCCGAGAAAATTGTTTAATTTCCATTATTTTAAATTATTTTTACAATATATTCGACAGTTTATCATGCGTAAGTTGTTCGATGAGTAGAATCGTGCATCTTTCTTTGTTATAATTTCCATACTCGGTCCCTAAGTAGGGGTCTATGGTTTAAACATTTCTGATGGAGGACATTTTTATATGTTAATTAGGGGGTGCAGCTGCTGCCTTGTTTGGACCATAGACCCCTACTTAGGGTCCGAGTTTGAAAATTAAACCTTGATATTAAAGGGAGCTAGGGAGTCTTGAAATTTGAAATTTTCTTGAGCCATTTTATTTTTTTCTTCTTTTCTTTTTATTATTCCTTTACGCTTTCTTTGCTAGACTTCACACACAGAAAACACCCCATGCATGCTGGAATATCCAAAATGTTACAATAGAAGTCGGCAAAGAGCAAATAAACTGATTTTCCTGGTTTTTTCCAGTTTTTTTCCTTTTTCCCAATAAAAAATTTTTTTTCCTTCATGCAGAAACCTCCAGAACATCGAGAAACACATAAAAAAAATAATATAATTTAAAATAAACAAAAAAAAAAGATTTCAAATATTTGACCGTCCCTGGGATTTGAACCCAGAACCCCTCCCTCCTGCAGCGAACTTGCTTGTCTGGTGGCCTACCTTCTAGTCCACGGTGATACGTGAAGCCTAACACAGTTTCGCTTCAAAAGCTCTCTCCTCTCATCTTCGCAATATACCTTTAGGGGACCACAGTGACTCCCCTAATTGGCCTATAAAATTTATCTTCTGCAGCCTTGTTTGGACCATAGACCCCAACTAAGGTTCCGAGTTTGAAAATTATACCTTGATATTAAAGGGAGCTAGGTTGTCTTGAAATTTTAACCTTTCTCGAGCCATTTTATTTTTTTATTCTTTTCTTTGTATTTTTTCTTTATGCTTTCTTTGCTGGACTTCACACACAGAAAACACCCCATGCATCCTGGAATATCCAAAATGTTACAATAGAAGTCGAAAAAGAGCAAATAAATTGATTTTCCTGGATTTTTCCAGTTTTTTCCCAATAAAAAGAATTTTCATGCACGTAGGAACCTCCAGAATGTCGAAAATTACATAAAAATATAATATAAATTACTATAAACAACAAAAAAAAAGTTTCGAATATTTGACCGTCCCTGGTATTCGAACCCTGGACCCCTCCCTCCTGCAGCGAACTTGCTTGTCTGTTGGCCTACCTTCCCGTCCACGGTGATACGTGAAGCCTACCAAAGATTCGCTTCAAAAGCTCTCTCCTCTCATCTTCGCAATATACATTTAGGGGCCCACTGTGACCCCCCTAATTGGCCTATAAAAATTATCTTCTGCAGTCTTGTTTGGACCATAGACCCCAACGTAGGGTCCGAGTTTGAAAATTATACCTTGATATTAAAGGGAGCTAGGTTGTCTTGAAATTTTAACCTTTCTCGAGCCATTTTATTTTTTTATTCTTTTTATTATTCCATTATGCTTTCTTTGCTGGACTTCACACAAAGAAAACACCCCATGCATGCTAGAATATCAAAAATGTTACAATAGAAGTCGAGAAAGAGCAAATAAACTGATTTTCCAGGATTTTTCCAGTTTTTTTCCCATTTTTCCCAATAAAAAAATTTTTTTCCTTCATGCAGGAACCTCCTGAATATCGAAAAACACATTAAAACAATAATATAATTTAAAATAAACAACAAAAAAAAAGAAAATTTTTTGAAAATTTGACCGTCCCTGGGATTTGAACCCAGGTCCTCTCCCTCCTGCAGAGAACTTGCTTGTCCGGTGGCCTACCTTCCAGTTCACGGTGATACGTGAAGATTACCACAGTTTCGCTTCAAAAGCTCTCCTCTCATCTTCGCAATATACCTTTAGGGGCCCATAGTGACCCCCTAATTGGCCTATAAAAATTATCTTCAGCAGCCTTGTTTGGATCATAGACCCCAACGTAGGTTCCGAGTTTGAAAATTATATCTTGATATTAAAGGGAGCTAGGGGGTCTTGAAATGTGAAATTTTCTCGAGCCATTTTCTTTTCTTATTCTTTTCTTTTTATTATTCCATTATGCTTTCTTTGCTGGACTTCACGCACAGAAAACACCCCATGCATGCTAGAATACACAAAATGTTACAATAGAAGTCGAAAAAGAGCAAATAAACTTATTTTCTTGGATTTTTCCAGTTTTTTCCTATTTTCCCCATAAAAAAATTTTTTTCAGACACGCAGGAACCTCCAGAATATCGAAAAACACATAAAAAAAATAATGTAATTTAAAAAAAAAAAGAATAGAAAAGTTTTTGAAAATTTGACCGTCTCAGGGATTCGAACCCAGGTCCCCTCCCTCCTGCAGCGAACTTGCTTGTCTGTCGTTATAGCATGAAGGGTTTAAAATAATTTAAGTGATAGGTACACAAACTGATAGATCCGGAATAGTAAGATATAATTGGTATTTCGAACAGTACAGGTTAACTTAAATACGATAACTGGTATTTAATAAGTATTTCACTGGTGAGTTGGGGATTAATTCATAACTATGTATTTCATGCCGTGTGTTTAATTAAGGCGACACTAAATTTGTGATATTTTATGTACTAGTTTTTCGGTTTCTAAGCATCTCGTTACCTCAAAGAGTTTTGAAGTTTTAAAATGTTGATTTCATAAATACCGGTTTTGACCAGGGCTCTGGAATTTTTTTTAAAGATTAAAACAAGTTAGTTTATTTCTAATAATAGTCTGCAAATTTGAGATACGAATTTTGTTTATTAGATATAAATTCCTCAAATCTTTTTTACTTAAGTTTTGCTTTAACTTCAGATTCAGTGTATTTTAGCAGAAGATTCAGAAATTACCCCCCCCCCACATTTACTTCAACGGATTTTAAAATATGAAAGTAACACATGATGTATTGGGTGGAAATACACTGAAAAGGAATATTTAAAAATTTGTAATACCAAAATTAAATGAGATATAAAGTTTTATTCTTCTAAATATGTTTAGTCTGAGAGTCGAATGAAAGTTTTAATAATTCTCTGAATTTAATGATTTGAATTTAAACTGGTACGCCAAAACAATTCTTTTGAATAATACAGATTTTAGATTTTAGTTAGTGTACTGGACAATAGTTTAGAGGAAAAACACCAATAAACCGAAATGAGTTCTTTTGGGCTAATATTTAATTTTCTTAAACATGACGTCATAACCGATAACGAGCAATAGCTAACAATAAGCTTGTCTTAATAATTTGAAGACTATTAACAGTACGTATACTATATAATACGCAGCCGAGACGTTAGAGAAGGTGCATCTAATTTTTAGAGACTCTAAATTTAATTTGAGATATTTAATGGGTAAAAATATGACTCTAAATAATTTAAAACTAAAAGTTTCTAGATATGATAAAAAGGAATATCTAGGTAAGTAAGATTTAATTATTCCTTACGTTTAAGAAAAAATTTTGCAATAAACTTTTAAGCAATGTACAGTCCGCAAAAAAAAAGATATCACCCTGAATAACTTTCGTTCTAATGATCGGATTTTCACCAACTAAGTGTCAATCTTAATGATTTATGGGGGTAATTTCAAATATGCCAATTAATTAGTGCTAACTAGTAATTAAGTTACGAAATCAGACACAAAAACGTACTTTCTCTGAATAAACATGCATTTTTTTTCACATATTTGGATTTTTAACCTTCAAAATATTGGGGGTAGCCGCAATCTGGGAAATATGGTCCCCATAGTTTGGTCTGGAGAGCGATCCAAAGTTCGTACCCCTTTATGCTAATTTCACTTTTTACGTTTTTAGTCATATTTTCAAAACTAATAAAGCAATTTAAAGAAAATTTCACCCACTCATGAAACTCATTTACCCAAAAATAATTTAAGGAAAAAAATAATTTTTAATAATTATTAATTATTTGTTATTATTTAATTAAATTGATGATAAAAAAATTTGAATTATAAGGTATGAATTTTTTTATGCCATATTAATCTACATATTCTTCAATTGAAAAATCTAAAGTTTCAACTGTTTTCATTTATTAGAAGCTGAGAAAAATTAAAATTAATTATTTTTAAAAAAATTATTTGGCAACAATAAAGAAATGATTAAATGGGACGATTAATATTAAAATGTGATAAACTTGCGAGGAACTTGACTTCGCGCGCGTAGTGTAAAATTTCATTCATATTTTTTTCGCTAATAATCGTTTGCTAATCTTTTTATTTTTATTTATTTCTAACTATAAAATACAATGTTTCCTTTTTAGTCGCTTAATAATTTATTTGCAATTTAGTAAAGAAATTTGAAATAAAAAACATTTTGAATAAAAAACACTTTATTCAAGGAATGTCTAGTTTTATAAAGTAGGATATGACATGATCTTCTGATAGAATATGATTATACACCAGATTGTGCTTATTTAATGTGATTATTTTTTATTTTTATATTTTGTTTTTCAATAAATGATACAATTTCAATAATATACATACGTATGCATAGATTTGGAATAATATGTTTATCAATTTCTTGAATATATATTTTATAAATATTAATAAAAATACGTAGTCAACATTTTTAAGCATCTCTCTCAACATCTTATAGGGTAAATTAACAAATGAAGGAACACTTAAGCTTAACTTGCCTTTAAGAAAAAATCATAAAAATTTCAAAATTTTTAATTTTAGCTGATGGTGTAGTCATATTTGTTATTAAATACAAATTATGTAAAAAAAAATTTAGATAACTTACATAATTAACATGTTTTAAGCTTTTGGTGGTTTAAATAATAAGTAGTAAGATAACCAAGTGGTGAAGGAACAGTTCTTACCAGTGAATAAACACTAAATTTGAATGAACACTTAATTTAGAGAATGTTTGATGCTCGTTAGGAATCCATAGGCCACACAAATGTCTAAAAACAAGATTTTTCTTGGAATTACAACATATAACCACAGTTAACGTGGAAAATGTAACTTTTTTTTCAATCATGGAATGGAAAGTAAAATATGTTTGAATACATAATTTTTTAAAAAAAAAGTGTTTTTCTTTTTTTTTTCTCACAGTTATAATAGTCCGTTCTAAATTATGAATGTTTATCATTGCGTAATCCGATGATGTTATTATTATTATTATAATTAAATCACTTTTTTGTTTACTCTTTTCCCCATATTTTTTAAGCTATTTTTTAATCTTTTTAAGTATTTTTTTTTCTCTTCGTCATATTTTCTGCTTTAACTTTTTTTTCAGCTCTTTCAATCTCTTTAAATTTTCGTTCTTTTTCTGAAGTTAATGCAAAAAAGTAATTTTTTTCTTTTGATTTAACCTTCCTCTTTTTTCCAAATTTTTGGCCAATGTAAATGCATCTTCGAAATTTCTTTTGATTTTCCAGTACCATTTCTAGAATTCCTCACTGGATAATAAATGAGAAAAAGGTGTTTTGAAGTTTGAGTAAAATCCATCTCTCATTGACTTATATCTAGTGGGTCTTCAGCAGTACTTACCATTTACTTATGGAACCAATTGTTGTTGAAACTAACAATGCCTCAACAGGACTTATATCAAAATCAGTTTTCAAGATACTTTCATTAGCAATTCCTTGAGTTATAGAAAAAAGAAATATCGTAAATTACAGAAAACCTTGTGAATGTGCATTAGA
This sequence comes from Parasteatoda tepidariorum, assembly GCF_982258835.1. Taxonomy (NCBI): domain Eukaryota; kingdom Metazoa; phylum Arthropoda; class Arachnida; order Araneae; family Theridiidae; genus Parasteatoda; species Parasteatoda tepidariorum. Next base: position 106,616,444 of record NC_141759.1, on the reverse strand, counting down.
ATTACTATACAATCTACATTTTATTTTTCAAGCACTTTTTTTTTCCTTCAAACTTTCTTGCCTAGAAGACTCGATTAAGAAGACTGTCACAAATACGTGACAGCATAAAACAGTATCAAGCAAGGTAAAAAGATAAAACTGGTAATCAAAGTAATTCTTTAGCAGTTTATTTGTGGGCGGGGTTATAATTGTTTGATTTATTTAATTCACCATTACTTAGTTCAAAATAAAATTATTTAGTTTTACTTTGAACTAACATTGATTATATCTATGATTAAACTAACAGTAATTAAAGTAAAGGCAAAGTAAGTCTGTGAAATTGGCAACGCCTGCATTTAAGCTACCGTTTTTTATTTATTTACATCCTGATTCTGATTTTGTATGAATGCTTCATTAATCACCCGTTCCCAAGGGGTTAAAGCTGTAAAAATGATCATCCTTAAAATTTTGTATATAGCTGTAATAAGTTATGTTAATTTGATTTTAGTATGAAATCCTCGAATAAATTCAGCAAAAACAGAACAATCCAAACAATATCAGATAAAAAGTTAATGTATTTAAATTCTAAAAACTTAGAAAATCATAAATAATTTATAAATCGATTCAAATTTTCTTTTCGAAGGACATTAAAAAAATTTTTTTTTTTGCTTTTTTGACAGAAACCAGCTTAAAAATTGTCTATTGCCTAGAAACTTCGAGATATTTTCTATTAACAATTAATTGAACCTCTCCCAGCAATCACAGAACATTATTTCATTTTTTTTTCATTCAGAGTTCTTTTACTAGGTTGCTAGGCAGCCTAGTAAAATTAAGCATTAAGCTTTTGAATTAGTCAATGGGTTATCTTAAAATATTCATTAGCGCTGGCGACTTTTTTTGGCGGTTTACTATACTATCGCCAAATATATAAACCTTTATTGCTACCCAATTTACGACTCAATTTTTTCAAAATTTTGTCTACCCCCCCCCCTAATTCAAGTGTCTAGATTCCAAATATGTAAAAAAAAAAATGTTATATCAGAGAAAGTACGTTTTTGTGTCTGATTTCGTAACTTAATTAATAGTTAGCACAAATTAATTAGCATATTTGATGTCACCCCCGGGAACCATTAAGATTGACTTTCAGTTCGTGAAAATCCAATCATTAAAACGAAAGATATTCAGGGTGATATTTTTTTTTTTTTTTTTTTTTTTTTTTTTTTTTTTTTTGCGGACTGTACACTTCAATTTCATATAATTTATAAACATGGATTTAGATTTAATTATGAGAGAAAAACTTTAATAATATATAATAATATGATATGAGAAGGGTTAGGAGTATTATTTTTGGCCTACTTTTTTAGTACACTATTGTCCTTTTCAGTTGTAGACATTGTTCTCCTTTGCTTTCTATTTAATATTAAATACTGCATTTGAGGGGGTCATTTGGCGGACACTTTAATGATTTTTTATATTTTTTGGGCTCACAGGAGAACTTTCGGATTAATTTTAAATCGTTGCGAAGGTGTCAAAATATCTAAAAATAAATACACATGATGAAAAATATTTATTAAATTATCATTAAAAAGAATTTTTTTGTCCGTGTCACCCTAGATAATTAGCACAGGTGTCGGTAAAATCGATAGTGTCGCAAATTTGATATGAGAAGGGTTAAGAGTATTCTTTTTGGCCTACTTTTTTAGTACACTATTGTCCATTTCAGTTATAGACATTGTTCTCCTTTGCTTTCTAATTAATATTAAATACTGCATTTGAGGGGGTCGTTTGGCGGACACTTTAATGATTTTTTATATTTTTTGGGCTCACAGGAGAACTTTCGGATTAATTTTAAATCGTTGCGAAGGTGTCAAAATATCTAAAAATAAATACACATGATGAAAAATATTTATTAAACATCATTAAAAAGAGTTTTTTTGTCCGTGTCACCCTAGATAATTAGCACAGGTGTCGGTAAAATCGATAGTGTCGCAAATTTGATATGAGAAGGGTTAAGAGTATTCTTTTTGGCCTACTTTTTTAGTACACTATTGTCCATTTCAGTTATAGACATTGTTCTCCTTTGCTTTCTAATTAATATTAAATACTGCATTTGAGGGGGTCATTTGGCGGACACTTTAATGATTTTTTATATTTTTTGGGCTCACAGGAGAACTTTCGGATTAATTTTAAATCGTTGCGAAGGTGTCAAAATATCTAAAAATAAATACACATGATGAAAAATATTTATTAAACATCATTAAAAAGAGTTTTTTTGTCCGTGTCACCCTAGATAATTAGCACAGGTGTCGGTAAAATCGATAGTGTCGCAAACTTGATATGAGAAGGGTTAAGAGTATTCTTTTTGGCCTACTTTTTTAGTACACTATTGTCCATTTCAGTTATAGACATTGTTCTCCTTTGCTTTTTAATTAATATTAAATACTGCATTTGAGGGGGTCATTTGGCGGACACTTTAATGATTTTTTATATTTTTTGGGCTCACAGGAGAACTTTCGGATTAATTTTAAATAGTTGCGTACGCTTCAAAATATCTAAAAATATATACGTATGATAAAAAATATTTATGAAACATCGTTAGAAAAAGTTTTTTTTGTCCGTGTCACCCTAGATCAGGGGTTGACAAACTTTCTGATCATCGACCCCTACATAATTTTTCGAAATCTCCATCGACCCCCATAAAAGTAATTTTCTGTTAATTAAGATAAAACTCTATTAGATACTGTGTTTGTACATTTATTTTATGATTTTGAACATTTATTAAAGTAATAGTACATAGTGTAACAATAGTTTTATGAAAAATATTTTAATGTTGAAATATAAATACCTTAATATTTATGAAATAATAAGTAGAAATAATAAGTAAATAACTACGGATTTATTGCTTCTTAATCAATGACATGGGTGTGACTGGTATTTATTTATTTATTTTTGCAAGGTTCGTTATAGTGGGTTCAAAATTGGTCAATTTTAATTTTAAATCCGCTCGAAACTCCATATTTAATTTATTTCTGTTCTTAGTTAAGATTGAATTTACGTGACTGAAACCGGCTTCAACCATAAAGGAACTTGGAAATGCTATCATAAATGGCTGAGTTATTTCGTAAAGTCTTACATATTTTTGCATTATATTTATATTTCTCCAAAATGTGCTTATTGTTAAATTGTTAAAAAGCGTCTTTGCTTCAAATCCCCATAATAATTCAGCAAGCTCATCTTGCAGGTTGATGTCCACGTTTTCAATTTGAGCAGAAAATGGAACAATAATCCAATCAGGGATGTCAATGTTTTCCAAATCAACAAAACGCAGTTTAAAATCATCGCTCAATTTTTGAAGATTACCTGTATATATTTCCAAGCCTTCTTTTATTTTTAATTGTCACATATCTGAAAAACACTGATAATCCTTCGACCAATCGACCCTTTCGGTTCGGATCGACCTCCATTCTACCCCCTGGCTCAGATCGACCCCCGCTTATGTTAAATAGACCTCTGGGGGTCTATATAGACCACTTTGGCGACCTCTGCCCTAGATCATGAGCACAGGTGTCGCTAAAATCGAAAGAGTCGCAAATATGATATGAGAAGGGTTAGGAGCATTCTTTTTGGCCTACTTTTTTAGTACACTATTGTCCATTTCAGTTATAGACATTGCTTTCCTATGCTTTCTAATTAATATTAAATACTGCATTTGCGGGGGTCATTTGGCGGACACTTAAATGATTTTTTATATTTTTTGGGCTCACAGGTGAACTTTCAGATTAATTTTAAATCGTTGCGTAGGTGTCAAAATGTCTAAAAATATATACATATGACAAAAAATATTTGTTAGCCATCGTTCGAGACTATACCCTAGATAAAAACTTTGATATTATACTAATTCAAGAAACCCACTTCTCTAATAGAGGTGCCCCCCCCCAAAACTCCCCAATTATTCTATCTATTTTAATAATAGAAATAATGCGCGTATCGCCTCTGGCGGAACGTGCATTTACATTAATAATAGCATCATTTACCAAAATATTCCCACCCCCTCTCTTCAAAATTTAGAGGCGACTATCATTAAAATATTTATTCCAAATTCACCGCCACTAACAATAATATCTGCTTACCTACCCCCCCCCCCCCCAAGAAAAGCAGGATACCCTTTCCGGCTGGCGATTTTTCTAAAATATTCTCCCTCTCAGCAAATATCGTTCTAGCTGGAGATGTCAAACACACCTTTTGGAATAATTCTTCTAACATTGTGTATGGTAAAAATCTGTTGAAATGGGCCCAAAGCACCGGCAACAGCTCCTTTTGACCACACGCATAATTTCCTAGGTTATACGCACCCTTCAACCTTGGGCATAGCGTTATTCAAAAATATCTCTTATAATTATCAGATGATCACTATCCCGTTATTTTAACATTAGACACAGTAACGCTTAATTTGAACACTCCGGGCCAGCTCAACACTGACTGGATGAAATTCACGAGCTTACTAAAAGATAAACCTCTTCCCCCAGCAGATCTCCATACACTAGAGGATGCTGAGAACTCACTTAACATTTTAAATAACATCATTAACGATACTAAAATAGAATCCTCCACTCCTAAATTCAGGAACAGTCCTAAAAAACTACCCCCTAATATTAAGGAAAAAATCAAAAACAAAAACTATCTACGTAAACTTTGGCAAAAAACTAAAGACCCCAATATTTTAAGAAAATTACGTAGACTCCAAAACGAGAGCAAATCGGATATTAAGGAATTTCAAGAAGAATCCTGGATTGATTTTTGTGAAAGTTTAAATGACGATCACACTGCATTTTGGAAGGCCCTTAAGACCAAGCGTCGGCCATTTCAAAGAATGCCCTCCCTCAATAGTTCCACCGGTACTGTTTTCTCCCTAATGAGAAAGCGGAAGTTATTGCGAACTCGCTCCAGGAGCAATTTAAACCGCATAACATTCCCGATAATGATAATACTATCATTTTCCAAAATGCAGTGAACGACTTCCTTGATTCTCCCTATGAAACAGAACCTGTACAAGTTACAGAAGACTTTATTCAAAAATTAAATATTAATATAGCCCCCGGCCTTGATAATATTTCAAACCGCATGATCAAAAATCTCCCCCTTAAATTTATTCTTTTTATTACTTTCATCATAAATTTCATGATGGAGCGGTCACATTTTCCAAATACTTGGAAGACCGCACTAGTAATATCTATTCCAAAATCAGATCAAAATCTTGAAGAGGCATCGAGTTGTCGGCCGATATCCTTACTGCCCTGCATATCTGAAATTTACGAGTTTGTCCTCCTAAAACACATGAAATGGTTTTTGTACGGACAACATCCTTATCCCAGAGCAATTCGGTTTTCGTGTCAGACATAGTACGGTGCTCCAATTGCTCAGAGTAACAGCATCAATTCATGAAAGTTTTAGAAAAGGAGAAACCGTAGGAGGACGTAGCAAAAGCTTTCAACAGGGTTTATCACCCTGCCCTCCTCTACAAGCTCATGCAACTTGGTTTTTCGGCTCATTTTATTCACATTATCAACTCCTTCATTAAAAATAGATTTTTTCGCGCAAAAGTTGATAATCACATCTTAAATCCCAAAACTATTGAGGTCGGCGTCCCACAAGGAAGTCTTATATCCCCTCTTTTATTTTGCTTATAAATTAATGATATCCCCCGCCCATCGGGGCTCACAATTGCGTGCTACGCTGATGACACCGTAATATTAGCTCACTCTAGGAAACTTTCCATAATCATAAGGGATCTCCAAAATTACCTAGACGATTTGATGCTTTGGCTCGTTAATTGGAAAATCAAAATTAATGCTTCTAAATCCGTCGCAGTCATTTTAAAAAGGAAGATAAGAGCTAACTCTTTTCCCTACCCTTTAACTATCTTTAACAAACCCATTCCATGGGGCAAAAATGTCAAATATCTTGGAATCACCCTTGATCCAAAATTGCATTGGAAATGGAACCCCCATATCACTAAAGCCCTCGACAAAGCGAAAGCTGAGCGAGGAGCAATTAGTTGCTATATTAATAGTTATAGCAAATTATCCTAAAAATCAAAGTTATTATCTTACACTACCATCATTAGACCTATTCTAACTTATGGTATTTCCGATTTGGAATTCTCACTCTAAGGCAAATCGCAAGCGAATTCAGACATTTCAAAATAAAACCCTGCGTATTATTACGAAAGCCCCTTGGTATGTTCGGAATGAAGTCATTCACTCCGATCTTAACATGAACACAATTTTCTCTTTCGCTAAAAAATTAACCAATAATTTAATTAAAAAGCTTCCCCAAATTCCTAATGAAGCAATTCAAAATATCCCTGTCTATGATCCATCCAAGCCCTCCTCAGCCAAAAGGCCAAGGGCGATCCTATATTTAAATGACTATACTATCCCAATTTAAAAAATACGAAAGTAGATTATTTTCCAAATTCTTATTTTTCCTCTCAGACGAAATGCGAAGAGAGAACATCTTTTTCGAAAGGTCCCCTTTTTCCCGCCTCTTTACCCCTACCATTTCCTCCTTCAGTGCAGCTGCGAGGGAAGCCGCACCCTTTTTTTTGGCCGCGGTAGCTCCTAGCAACGGCGCTTGTTTACAGAATGAGAGAACATTTTCTCCCAGTAGAATCCCCCCTACCTCCTCGCGGAATCCGGATCCGCCCAGGATGAAGATACTCGCCGCCCCTCGGTGAAGAATTCCACGCCCCTGTATTAGGGATGCGATGGAAAAGAGTGAAAGGATGCGGCGAATGTGGCGCCACCCCCTCCTCCTTTGATCAATTTTAAAGCGTGCTGACTTCACACTTTGTGTTTTGGTTTCTTCACTGGCTGCATTGGCATTTCTCGCTTCTTATTATATCGAATGGGTGATTTTAATTTTAATATTTAATTTAACTTTTAATCTTTTATTTAACTTTTACTTGAATATTATTTTTAATTCAATACAATCTACGATTGTATATCTGGGAATTTGTCACCTATATTAATTTACTGCTACCAATTATTTGAATTTAAAGTTATTTTAATCTTTTAAAATTAATTTAACGTAAATTTAAATTATTCTGTTTTAAGTACTCTAATTAAGAGTACACCATACCGCTGAAGAAAACTATCGTCGCAAATTTTCCTCTTTCTACATT